>NC_092819.1:136800336-137131586 GCF_023375885.2 Dermacentor andersoni
TCGGATCTGCATATTTTTTACATCCTGTCTGCATGCCGCATTGTTCATTTGTTCATCACTGCTAACAAGTGCATAGTTGCATGGTACTTTTTTCGATTTTGTGCACTTTCTTTTGTCCTGAAAAAATAACCACAGCAGCTATCTTCATAAAAATAAAGCAGTTAGATGTTTCTCAATGAGCCGTAAGTATTAAAGTTGCTCAACAGGGTAGTCTACTGAATTGATTGTATTTGAGTACTGCAGGCCTAGTTGTTTCTTTGTGCCTCGGCACTAGTTAGCTGAAACACCCTGTATACTGGACGGCTTGCCTGGCTGCCCGCACCGCCGAGGCGGAGCATCTAAAGTTTTCGTGGCGCACTTGTCGCCGTCTCGTGGCACCGGTCGTCCATCCTTATCGCGCAGCACCCGCCAGCGTCGTCTGGTGTTCTGATTGGCCGCGGCAAATCGGACAGCTCTGGCGGGCGGGAAAAGTGGTCCGCAAGCGATCGGGCTTGCCGCCTCGTTTAACGCCTACTTCTATCCCCTGGCCAAGAGCTTTGCCCGGTTTAGCCGCTCCGTCTTTGGTGTGAACGTGCCTTTAGAGTAAAAAATCAACAGCTTACGCTTCCACATTTTTTGCTTGGTAGCTGCATTCAATTTTCTTGCTCCTCGTCTTTTAGATGTCTAGGCTCCCCACATTTTAACGTGGCTGAATAGTGCACAAATCAGAAAAACGAGTTTCTGTGGCCTAGCCTTCTCACACTTGCAAGGATACCAGCCAAAGTTGACCTATTTTTCTTATGGGGTGCCCACTGATAATGAGGATGCTGACATCGAAGGATCTCAAGTGGTTCTCTAGCATTTTGGTGACAGAATACAGTAATGCCGAGCTACAACGGACTTGATATCTGTCAGCACCAATGAACGCAGTAGTTAGTAGTCTCACTAAATTGAGAGTTCAGCCCAACAGCAGATGGACACCAGTGGTTTGAATCCCCATGTTGGCAAATTTAACTGGCTGAAATCAAGCATCTAAAAGACACGCACTTAGTTCCATCCCTTCAATCTGTGAGCATAATGAAGATCAAAGGTCAGGTTATGTGGCTGCAGCACCTTCTGTTCATGCAGCATACCTTTACTTTCCTTTACCAAGACACTTAGCATGCACATACCTTGTGTGCAAGCCACATCTATTTAAAACAGAAACAGCGCTTTCCAATCGTGAGCAAAAGTTTGGAGGTAAAATATGGTAGAATTTTTTGTCCAGCCAACGCATGCACGCTGAAATCCAAGTGGTACAGCCAATATGTGCCTGTTCAATCACTGCAATGCATTGAGACACTTCGAACAACGCACGGCTGTACCAGAAAAAGTTTAGATGTTTTTCACTAATGCAAGCTTTCGAGTAGCTCGAACGTAAAGTGGCCTGTGTGTTATTGCTATTCAGCCGGAGTGCAATAGGAGCCAGTCAAATTGGTAAAACATGAAGTCAATGTGCACACAAAGACTACGTGTACCCTTGCATGATTTTGTGCCACAGGTAGCTAACAGCTTCCAATTCACAGTCCTTGTAATATGCTTGTGGCCGCCATCTACAGTGATCTATTTGATTTAACGGGGATGTGTATGTTGGCTGAAAACAAGAAAATATGCTAGAAAATATATTAACACCGATGGATGCAATATGTCCTTTCCGGTAGTTTCGCAAGGGGGAAACTAATTCGAACTTCATGGCAGCGTGCACCGCACAGCTGCACCTCATTTTATATCCTCGGGCATGCGTCAGTGTTGCCGCAGCTGTCTGTAGTGACACCCTCGCGTGCATTTCTTGTTCAAGCTTTGTTGAAGGGTTTGAAGAAATGAAGGCAGTACGGTGTTGCTCATTTCTCCTTTTAGTATCCTGCTGCTTGCGGAGCATAGTAGCGCCTGCAACTCAGTTCTCAATGAGACCTTTGAATAGTGTGTGCATCTTAACCCTTTCATAGACGCAAGCAGAGAACAGGCCGCTTTGTGTCCGAGACATTACAAGTGCTTTTTTTTATGAAGCATTTTTTACATAACGTAAAATCTCAAAGGTGACTACGATTCAGTAATAGCGAAAAGTGGGAATATTACGTCCCACTATACAGCCTCAAGGCCCGTTTCTACCTACTCGTGGTCACCTGTAATGTGATTAGAAGCAGCCAGAGTACCCAGTACATTATACATTGTTTGTGCATGTTTTCATTATACTTACTGAGCATGCTTTGTATGAGAATCCTCAATCAGGGCTTTCCAATATCGCAAGGGTTCTTAGAAAAAAGATGCTTCTTGAAAATTCTGGAGGGCTCGTATGTAGCAGCTCGCATATGTAGGAATGCGATTTGTTCGCGATGCTAATAATTTGATCAACTGTTTTGGTAGCTGTGGGTACGAGAAATTTAGACACCTAACCGCACCAAAATTCAGCTATTATGAAAACGCGGAATTTCGATAAAAAAAGTCCATTTGCCGCTGTGGTGGTTTGAAGGAAGGCGACAGAATAAACTAAACATTGTAGAAAGGCAAGTAAACAATCTGCGCAATCGCTCTATCGCGTTGTTTGACAAAGAAATGGACGAAAAAATGTGCTTAACGTGATTCAGAAACACATCTACACAGGAATGTTCAATGGTAGAAATTACACTTCACCGCTACATAATAGCGAAGTAGCCCTGAAAAGTGGGACCAATATTTTCCGACCGCCCAACAAAGGGTGAAATGCGCACAGTATGTACGGCAACACTTGCTTTATTCACCGCAGTAATGCCACCCTGTAATGGAGACACAACTACGACAAACGGTCCGCATTTCTTCCGCAGCGAGAAGCGAGAAAAAGTGAAACATTTTTTACCGAGTCAGAAATAAGCCAAGCGTGTTCCTGACGGTATGTAACGGCATGCCGCTGTAAAAAGGGGGTCCATACCTCGGGGTTCAAATTCCGCAGACACGACATGCGCTTCAGCGTAACCGTCAATTTGCGGTTGAGCAAGCGACGTTTTTGCATTTTCTATTCCGCATCAGCATCTTCTAGGCAGCGAGGGAGCACCTTGAAAACCAGCACGACGGGGGCCGTCTCGTTGAACAATCAAGGCCTAAAATTTAAAAGAAAACACAACTATTAGCGCTTATTGTTTCAAATTTTGTGATTTCAGTAGACTTACCTTGATGTTGTCGCACATTTCTTGTGGATCCATGTTGCTTTCAAGGTCGTTAACGCCAACATAAAGAACGGCGAAATCGACACGCTCGAAGCGCATCGTGGAGACAGCTCACGCCAGCCGCACTGCATTGTAGCTAGCAAAACTGAATGTGCAGGCTTTTATAGACTCAATTAGGCGCAGGCGCGACCTATTTAAGAATTTAACCTGACTCACCGACAATCACGCCGCGCAAGGACGGCATGACTGAACACGATCCAGCGAGGCGTAACAAGACCACGCGAACGAACCTACGTGAGCCGGCAATGGCCGCATGTGGCTGGCAGAAACCACAGGGATTTAGCAGCAGCACCTAGCAGCGTCTTTCCCTAGGCGTACAAGTACCTATCTGGGGGCAGGGAGTACGCCACTGGCACACGTCACATCCGGTTTGCCTCCAAACCGGGTACAGCCAGCCTGCGGGGATACGCTTCTGGTAGGGGCGGCTTAAAATTCCGCCGAGCAGTGCGCTGCGATCGACAGCGATGTGCATTTTTAAAACCTTATAATAAATTACACGCTTTACGCAGAGCACTTAGATGTGTCAATTAATGATCAGAAGGACCTACTCTAACGACTCAGTACGTTTGTAGAAAATCGCCAAAATCGTTTCAGGGTCCCTTTAAGCGGCAACCACGTACATGGATGCGATATTCAGGCGAGGCGACAGGCCGACGCCTGGGAGGCACGTCGCGGAGTGTCCACCTGGACACGACGTCGCGAAATGAAAAAAGAAAAAAAAGAAGGTAGCGACGAATTTACGTTGTAGTTCGAATCAATAAATTCACTCAAACATAAAGAAATTGCAAACGCGCCCTGATGCCAATGTTCTACCCAAGCTGTAGTAAAATTAGCTTTGATGTGCTCTTATCGACAGTTCGACGCCGCCATAAAGTGTACTCGAAGCAGTGGCGTAGCCTGAAATTTATTGCGGGGGATGGGGGAGGGGGGGTTTCACCGACAACTACCACTCCTTCCTATATATATATATTGTAGTGGGTAATATGCATGTGGCACTGTGCGGACTGCCACCGCTGCGGCGCGAGACACGAGCGCGGGTTGTTGATGCGAAGCGCTAGGACTCGTGATCTAGAGCTACCTGCGATCCCTCGAACGAGCTACAATAAACCCCATTTCATTTGGTGGAGGTGCGGGGTAACCTCGAAAACTGGAACTCCGAAGCCGGACGCTACCGACTGCTGCGACCATGCCTGACGAAACCACCCAGGAAGATGCACCACAGCCTCCGACGATCATCGTTTCCGGTGCATTGCGCCAGCGTGATCCTGCCATCTTTAGCGGCACCGATGATCATGACGTGGAGGATTGGTTGTCATCTTACGAAAGGGTGAGCCAGCAAAACAAGTGGGACGACATCACGAAGTTGCACAATGTGCTGTTTTACTTAACCGGCGTCGCGAACCTCTGGTTCCGAAACCACGAACACGATTTCACAACGTGGAGCAGATTCAAGACAAGTTTCACAGAAGTGTTCGGGCGCCCCGCTGTGCGCAAGCTTCGCGCAGAACAACGCTTACGGGGGCGCGCGCAACATCACGGTGAAACGTTCACAAGTTATATCGAAGATGTCATTGACCTGTGTAGAGAGAGAGAGAGAGAGGAATGGGGAAAGGCAGGGAGGTTAGCGCGTGAATCCGTCAATGGCGGAACAGGACAAGATAAAACACATTATGAAAGGCATTGATGAGGACGCATTTCAAATGTTGCTAGCGAAGGATCCGCGTACCGTGGCCGAAGTTATCAACTTGTGCCAAAGTTTTGACGAGCTACGGAAACAACGCATCTTAGCTCGGCGCCCACCGCCTACGGAAGATTCGTTAGCAGCATTGGTTATTGGCGACAACCACACAACTTTGCTGACGCAAATAAAGGAATTTGTGCGCGAGGAGGTAGCGCGACAGCTCTCGATTTTGCCGACCACGGAGAAGCCTTCTCAATATTTGGCTCCAGCGATCCGATAGGTAATTCAAGAGCAAGTGACCGAAGCTCTTCCACCTCCGTGTCAGCCGGCTCCTGTGGCCGCGCCTCTGACGTATGCTGAAGCCGCTGCACGGGCGCCTCGTCTGCCGGGATTCTCACCTCCGCCTTCAGCGCCTCTCCAGCCGGTGTTCTCTCATCCGCCCTCGCCTCGCCAGCAGGTCGCTGCCTTTTTCAGCGCACAGCAGCAAGGTACAAATCCTTGGCGCACTCCTGACAACCGCCCAATATGCTATGCCTGCGGTACACCGGGACATGTAGCGCGCTTCTGCCGCCGGCGCTTGCCGGCCTTCGTGGGCACCGCGCGACCACCCAGCTCCGACTTCCGACCTTTCCGTATGCCTTCACGACCACCACCGGAAGTCTACGCTGCTGATGACATACCAGCACCGCAGTCACAGCTCTACAATACTCGTCGCTCACCTTCCCCTCGTCGGCGCTCACTCTCACCCATGCGTCGTAGGCCCAGTGCCAGTACTACTGAGGCGGAAAACTGATTTCCGCAGTTCCTGAGGCACGAACTGCGTCATCGTCGGAACATCAAAGTCCTCGTTTTTCCCCCGCTAACGTTATTGAAGTGTCTGTTGATGGCATCAAATGTCTTGCGCTCGTCGATACAGGTGCTGCTGTATCTGTGATTAGTGAGAAACTTTGCCATGAATTACGGAAAGTGACCATGATGCCTTCGGTATTATTGCTTAGAACAGCCAGTGCACAACAAGTTCAGCCAGTCGCTATGTGCACTGCCAGGGTGTTGATTCGAGACATTTTGTATTCGATTGATTTCTTTGTGCTAACTTGTTGCTCCCACGATGTGATTCTCGGTTGGGATTTTCTGTCGCGCCATCACGCGGTCATTGACTGTGCACGTGCTGAGGTTCAGTTCTCCGTTCTATGCGATTTGCCATCTCACGACTTTCAAGTTCATGATGTTACCAGGATCTGTGTAGCTTCAGATACTGACCTTCCCCCTCACAGCGCGGTATTTGTCCCTCTTTCATGCGCATCGCTTGCCGAAGCGACGGTCATGTTTTCACCCGCTGCCGTCTTCATTCGCCGCCAGCCTATATTGTTGCCTTTCGCCCTCCTCACGGTTCACCATGGGGGTGCAGAAATACTGATTTCTAACCCAAATTCGTACACTTTGGCTTTGCACTGTGGCGAGACTATTGGTACCATCCAGACTGTGGACGCTGACGTTATTGTGCAGTTCCCTGTTCCCGACGACGTGGATACTGCCAACGTAACAGCACTGGCACCCCATGTGCCATCTAACCGAGTACCACCGGATGTTTTTTGTCGCTCTATTGCCGATGACCTCGAGCCGACACAACGTGAGCGGCTTATTACTCTTTTAAATGATTTTCACGCCTCTTTTGACTGCAACCAAGCATCATTAGGCCGCACGAGTACCGTCTCTCACCACATTGATACGGGACACCACGCACCATTACGCCAGCGTCCGTACCGTGTGTCATCCACCGAGCGTCGTGTCATCGCCGAGCAAGTTGAAGACATGCTTGAACGTGGTGTTATCAAGCCATCCTGCAGCCCTTGGTCATCTCCTGTAGTACTCATTAAGAAAAAAGATGGCTCGATTCGTTTCTGTGTGGACTATCGTCGCCTCAACAAGATTACACGAAAAGATGTCTATCCTCTACCGCGCATAGATGACGCCCTGGATTGTCTTCATGGTGCCGAATTCTTTTCTTCTTTGGACTTGCGATCGGGCTATTGGCAAGTGCCAGTGGATGAATCCGACCGCTCGAAGACAGCTTTTATTACGCCTGATGGCCTGTATGAGTTTACAGTAATGCCATTCGGCCTCTGCAATGCACCCGCGACATTCGAAAGGATGATGGACAATCTTCTACGAGGCCTCAAATGGAAGACGTGCTTGTGTTATTTAGACGACGTGGTAGTTTTTTCCCCTGATTTCACCACTCACCTCTCTCGTCTACGCGAAGTCCTTACTTGCCTTACCACCGCCGGCCTTCAACTTAACTTGAAAAAGTGCCGCTTCGGAGCCCGCCAGCTGACCATACTTGGCCATGTCGTGTCGAAAGACGGCGTCCTTCCCGACTCTGACAAACTTCGTGCTGTCGCAGAATTTCCGCGGCCGACTACAGTGAAAGAGCTCCGCAGTTTCGTCGGTCTTTGCTCTTATTTTCGCCGCTTTGTGCGCAATTTTGCCTGCATCATCGCTCCCCTGACGAAGCTCCTGGCTGGCTCTGGTGACCTTCGTGACTGGACTCCGACATGTGACCAAGCCTTCACCACTTTGCGTCGTCGGCTTACCTCACCGCCTGTTCTACGCCACTACGACCCGAGTGCACCGACTGAAGTTCATACCGACGCCAGCGGCGTTGGTCTTGGGGCCGTCCTTGCACAACGCAAGCCTGGCTTTCCAGAATATGTGGTTGCATATGCGAGTCGTGCTCTCACGAAGGCAGAATCCAATTATTCTGTCACGGAAAAAGAGTGTTTAGCTATAGTTTGGACCTTAAACAAATTTCGCCCTTACTTGTATGGCCGTCCGTTCGACGTTGTGACAGACCACCACGCGCTCTGCTGGCTTGCGTCACTGAAAGACCCGTCGGGGCGTCTTGGACGTTGGGCTCTTCGGATCCAAGAATTTGACATTCGCGTCATTTATCGATCCGGGCGCCAACATTCTGATGCAGATGCGCTCTCCCGTGCGCCCATGCGATCCGACGAAAGGCCACCTTCATCCATAGAGTGCCCGGTTGCTACGCTTGCTGTTACTGACATGCCGTCTGAACAGAGAAAAGATCCGTGGATTCTGTCTCTCATTGACATTCTTAGCAGTTCTTCAACGTCTACATGCCCTCGAGCCATTCGTCGCCAAGCCACCCACTTCGTGCTACGGGACGCCATCTTGTACCGCCGAAACTATCAGCCCGACGGTCGCAAATGGCTGCTAGTCCTCCCTCGCCATTTGCGTTCCGACGTATGCACGTATTTCCATGCAGACCCACAACAAGCTCATGCTGGCGTCCTGAAAACCTACGAGCGGCTCCGCCAGCGGTACTACTGGCGCGGCATGTATTCTTATGTCCGCAAATACATTCGGTCATGTGCAGCCTGTCAGCGACGCAAGACATCTTCTCATCCGACAGGCCCTCTGCAACCTTTACCGTGTCCTGCACGTCCTTTTGATCGGGTTGGCATCGACCTTTATGGGCCTCTTCCGTGCAGTGCTGCCGGAAATCGTTGGATAATTGTCGCAGTCGACCACCTGACAAGATATGCTGAAACTGCTGCACTTGCTTCGGCTGCTGCTCGCGACGTCGCCGCATTCATCTTACGGCATTTCGTCTTACGGCACGGCGCACCGCGAGAACTACTCAGTGACCGAGGCCGTGTCTTCTTGTCCGAAGTTATTAATGAGCTACTCGCCGCGTGCCGCACTATTCACCGCACCACTACGGCGTATCACCCACAAACTAACGGTCTAACGGAACGATTCAACCGCACCCTTGGGGACATGCTCACCATGTATGTTGCGTCGGATCATTCAAATTGGGACGATGTCCTCCCTTTTGTGACGTACGCATACAATACCGCCGTTCAGGCTACCACAGGCTTCTCACCATTTTTCCTTCTTTATGGGCGTGAACCATCCACTACCCTCGACACCGTACTACCATATCACCCGGATGCCTCTGAATTCACCCCTCTTTCCGAAGTTGCTCGCCATGCTGAAGAGTGCCGCCAGCTGGCTCGCTCGTTCACGTCGGATACCCAAGGAATCCACAAAGATCGCCACGACAACGATCAGCCCACACAGTCCTTCGCCGTGGACTCTCACGTCTGGCTTCGGCTGCCCTTCCAAGCTCCAGGCCTTAGCCCAAAGCTTGCTCCGAAATATCAAGGTCCCTACCGGGTCGTCGCGTGTACTTCGCCTGTAAATTATGTGGTCGAACCGGTGACGCCATCTTCGGACAAACGCCGCCGTGGCCGCGAGACTGTTCACGTCAGCCGCCTGAAGCCGTACCACGACCCCCTTATCGTATCATCGCCTTAGGTCGCCAGGATGGCTCCTCTTCGCCCCGGGGGTAGTTGTAGTGGGTAATATGCATGTGGCACTGTGCGGACTGCCACCGCTGCGGCGCGAGACACGAGCGCGGGTTGTTGATGCGAAGCGCTAGGACTCGTGATCTAGAGCTACCTGCGATCCCTCGAACGAGCTACAATAAACCCCATTTCAATATATACATGTGTGTGTGTACATGTGTGTGCGTGTGTATGCGCGCGCGTGTGCGCCTGTTTGCGTGTGCGCGCGCATGTGTTTGTGTGGAGGCTGTACATCACGCAAACTCCACACACAAGAATGCTTTAACAATGAGGACGCACGTTTTGCAACCACTTCGCAGTAAATTGTGCTATCATACTTATGCCAATCTTAAAATTAATGGTAATAAAAATTATAGTTTGTTTACAAATTTACGGATTTATATAGTATGTCGATGGCCTAGCTGGTATATGACATGGAAAAACGAACAGCGTTAAAAACGGGGTCATACGAAAACAAGACAGCGCTCGATCGTGTCTCTCCTCGTTTGCAGGCCAGACTTGTTGCAGCCCACGTAACAACGGACATCACCGTTGCTTTCCAGCCCGACATTCTAGTGAGCGGTACGGCCACGGTTCCGTACGGGAGAGGGCAGGCACTATTTTGAAAGTTTCATATCACCCAATCGCGTTTTCGGCGTTGTGGGAACACTATATTATTCTAGATTTAAAAATAAAGGAACGAAGCTTTGTGCTCGAACTTCGATAGTTTATGACGAAAGTTTCACTCCCTTTTGCTGACCTGCTGTCGGACTTGTTTGAAGAGATGTTGGAAGTAACTTGCAATCATGGTATTGTAGTCATCACGCAACACAATGTTATTTGATCACACTCGGGAGCCGATGAGGCAGACAGTCCGTAGTACGTCTGCTTCCTGTTTAGTAGCCTATGTTAATATCCCGGCATCCGTGGTTCGCAGTAAAATGAGGGCCAGTAGCTCCTAGAGATATGAAAGCATCGTGTCTCCTGACAATTCCGTCTATTCTGAAGATGGCTGAGACGTTTATTTAGGATGAGCTCTCCACAGCAAGCAGCACGTGTTACCACGTGGTAGGTGAACCTCAGCTAGGCGACTGGCCACGGCTGTGTGGTGTTGAGCGATCAGGGAGTGACGAGACGCGCTCCCTATATCCATAATTATCGGCCATCTTCGTTCTCGACGCCTTTAATGTGCGTTGCCCCCTCGTATCCATCGCTCCACTCCCCTTCTTAACATTATGTTCCATTAGTCGCTGTCACACTCTCGAACATACACCGGTTTGTCGAACGGCGCGGCGGCCTTCAATATTCCTATTTTCCGTTTCTGCCTGTGTTTCGAGGCCATTCTACTACTTGCCCTTCCATCTGTTTGTTGTGGCGGTTTCCTTGCTTCCCTAGCCCCGCACCCACGTCCGTGATATATACTGCCGTGCGCAATTGAGCGTTCGTTTAAAGCGAAGCGTTTCTTTTTTCTCGAAAGTTGCTCAGTGTCCGGGATGGTTCTACATGGAAGGAGCGTCGCAGAGAGGAAGAACGCGAGAAACTCGTTTGGACCTTTGCACCTCGTCGAATTTGCACGATGGCCTCTGGAGCTCCCTGGGCGTTGATCTCCACATTAGCCTCTTCTAGACGCTGGTTCTTGCAATCGGCATTTCAGAGGTTTTTTACTATCAAGCAAGAGCATCGTTAAAAAGACACTCATTGAAGAAGGCGAAGATCACACTAATTGAAATGAGGAAAACCATAGAAATATAATGGAAGCGCGCATTGTAGTTTCTATCGCATATGCAGGTAAATCACAAAGATGTATACCAAGAAACACTAAGCAAAACTGCGCGTTAGCAGCCGCGTCATATCTATTTGCTGGCATGCAGTGACTGCAGCACTTGGGGCGGGAACACATCGAACGCCGCCGCACATTTCTGGCACACGATACTCAAATGCGACAAATGCACGCTGCAGAAACGAAGTTTTTTTTTTCGAGGAATCTTCGTGGGTCCCACAATGCACACAGAAGGCACGGACCACATGAGCGCGATCCGCGCACGATAACCACATCGCCACGAAAGCAAGATACGGAACACATAAACGTAACCTGTGCCTCACGGGTAAAATTAAAAATCATCGTATATTTGTTGCTGTACGACGGACACAAGCGCACGGAAACATCACACACTGCACATGTGTACCTCTGAGGTTGTGTCGACAATTTCTGGGCTACATTTAAACGACAGCAGGAAGTTACTTCAATGAGAAACGAAGTGAGGGCGCAGGTAGTGCAGGTAACGGCTGCGCATAAAGTCAGTAAGGGCTTTAAGGCCAGTGACCGAGGTTGAAATCGTTAAAATCACACCCCAACGATAGCTTACTCAGGGTAAATTGTTCAGATCTTGAAGGCCATGCTTTTTGCTGAGTGCATGCGGCATAAGCGATTCAAAAGCAAGAATACTGCATGTAGTTTATTTCTGCCCTAAACTATAGCACACAATATGAGCATGTCAATGTTTCTTCTTGTCTCGCAACATATCTATGTAGTTCGGCCCAAAGTGGCGCAAGATCTGCTGTAGTGGATATTATTGTAGGAATCACGGAGGCCACAACAGCCACCACTATTATACAGGCGGCGCTGGCGGCGCCGGTATTTTCGTATTCTACGCGTCCGGTAGAATACGAAGGTACGGCTTGTTGTTATTGCTCCGTCTTCAACGGTTGTGCGAGCTGCTTCGATGTGTTTGTTTGATCGTGTGTTATTAGATTTGCTGTAATGAAATGAGACGTAGTTCGCGAGCACGAAAGTGCCAGAAGATGGCTTGAGTCTCGCTGTAAACACGTCGTATGCGTGGCGCGCCAGCTAAATGTGGACCAACGATTTTCATGCCGTGGAGTGCGTTCCCTTTGTCTCCGCTGGTTGTCGTGGAAAGTGGTGGACGGCGCAAAGAAGTAATGTGTATTATTAGCGTGCATCAGCTCGTCCACTACCCAGCCGCTTGTATGCTGCAAGTAACATCGCAGACGCATCACTGGAAACTTGGAGAGCGCCTTTCGACCTCGTCGTACTGTTGAAACGGTAAGCAATCGTGCTCGCCAACTACACGTGCGTTCATGCGTGTTGTGTGTGTGCTTCCCGTGTGTGTAGAGTGCCTTGCGAATGTAGGAAGTGGAACACCCACGACAACAGTGAACCCTGTGCTGATACTTGCTACGCACTGGTTGTAAGAATTGTGTACGCAACTCTATTGCCACAGTGCGGAATTGATAATCCTGATAAGCGTTTGCTTCCGCTGAGAAAAGTTTCGGAAATCGTGTTCACCGCAGCTGTGCGTGAGCTCCCGCTTTTCTGCTAAGGTTGCACAGTCACGACCCGTCTACCTCTTCATCGATTCTTTTTTCAATGACGTTTCCTCACTTATAAATGCTTCGACGTTGTGCACGATCTCTGCTTACGACTTTTTTGGTTAACGAACACTTCTAGGGAAAGAAATGTCAGCCAATCACAGCTTGCTACTAGTACAGCTTTATTTCCAATACAAGATGTGTTGACATAACTGACTTAACTAAACATGACAGGGGAAAGTTGCCTATACTAAGTAATGGAAAAAAGAAAACATTAAGATTAGATTGTAATCTGCTGCTGCGGCGCGTCCAAAATTTTATTTGATGTAGAGGTCCCTATTATCATGACATTCGATGATTTCAAGCATTTGCTTTCTTTCCACATTAGTGCAGACATTGTTTTCATGACTCTTTTAGGTGCTCATTGCATGTTTTCACGATATCGCAGCTTTATTGTGCCACTGCTATAAGCTAACATAGAACTCATTTTGTAGTGGCGAGGCCGTGACCCACAACATAAACTACAAGATCGAGGAGCCCCCAGAAATGCAGACCCTGTGGATATATGGCTGCAGCAGCATGGCGTGTGATCTGGATGGTCATGTCAGGTGTGTATGAAATGTACGTGTTCCACAAAGTGGGCTTAGTGTCATTCATGGTGAAGTTTATCAACACATTACTTAATGCAGCTTACTAAAGATACTAAATATTTATGCAACTTCATTGAACTTGCTGCCTATTTGTCTGCATAACCATTATGCCCACATTACTGTGTTCTGCATAAAACTATACCTAACCTTTCCTGATGTTTAGTATTTCTTTTGCATAAGTTGCTTACCTGCAAGTTAAATATAATTTTTGCCTTGTACGTAGTATATTTATGACTTCTTATTGTGGTTTTATTCGTTGAAAACTATTTCCTATGCTGTACCCCTTTTTTGCATAATTTTTTTCTGCTTGTGCTACAATCTCGTGCAGTTTTCTGTGCATGTGGGAATTCGAAGTGTAGTGGGCTGAATATGTCACAGGTCTAAGCACGTAGTGTGCACACCATTGTTTATCATTGACATCTTTACAGTTACTTATCTGTTCCCATAATAACAGCCACTGCAAAATACATATTTGATGAGCTTTAATTTCTTGAAAATTAATATGAAGGTCAGTATTTACTATGCTGCATTTACTTTAGTAGTACATAGGCACAGACTGATATGGATCCCTTGTGACCTACACAGGATGCCTTTTTTGTTTGTTGCATTAAAAATGGGGGCTCACCCACATGTCTTACTATATATGTGGTATGCCTCATCGATTTCACTTGTCAATTTTTACGGTGGATGAAAACAGATGAACGATTGTAATCCAACATGAAGCCCCGTTGTGGAAATGTACGGCCAAGTTGGACGACCATACTGGTCTTTTGAATGAAACATGGTGATCTCTTATACACATAAGATACCGGCCAGTTTGCTCTATGTACGCTTGACCACATGTGAAAGGGATACAGTACACTGCCTGTGACACACACAACAAATTTGGTGGTATCTTTCACCGAGCAAGCCTCCCTTGCCTGCTTGCCTTTCTCAATTCTCTTGCACACTGCTGTGCATACAGGCACCCTGACAACAAAGGCTTGCTTAGGTACCACTAAATTTGTCTTGTGTCTTTCAGGGATAGTGTAGTCTATTCTTGCGATCGTGTATATTTGGTCAAATGTACATGCAGCAGATTGGCCGGTGCCTCAATACTTGCCTAAGACAGCACCATAATTCACTCCCCGGACCAGTATGTTCGTCCCACTTGACCATGCACCGATGGGACTGGGGCTGCGCGCCAGATACAGACTGTTCATCTGTTTTGTTCAGCTATGGCAACCAATTGTCCGCAACATTCCTAGTAGCAAATTTGTTTGTTGCAACTAGCTTAAGGCACATTATTTCTTGTCAGATTTTCTGCTTGACCTATAGAGCAGTTATGCAATCAATTTTCAAAGTTACATAATTAGTATAATTTTTGTTTTCTGTTTTTCACATGCTATGTTGCAAGAAGGACCCGTTTTAATTAAAACTGAATTAACTTTTCAATTGCAATTGGGAAGTCTTTTCATTGCGTTTAGGATACATATCAGTGTACATACCCGTACTAGATTAGAAACTAATTGTTTCAGTAACTCAAAAAGCATGAATATACTGTGTCCATTGTATCTGACAGTGACACTGCGACTGTGTTCCAAATAGCACAAATTGGCAGTTATCCATCATAATTTGCGAAAACAACTCAAAACATTGTTGGTCCCCATACAATGGATACTTACATGCATCATCATGATTGCCCAAGTTCCATGTAAGAAATTTATTATTGGCATATTAAGCATAGTACATATCAACTATGGCTAACAGCGGATGGAATATTAATTTTGTCTACCGCTCAACAATAGAAGCCATGAAGTCATTCCCTTCTTTTCAAAAAATTTGTTTCCTATGCATAGTGTGACGTCTGTATAGGACTCAGCTCATGGGTGTTCCTGCTTGCTTATGTTATAAATGGGAATGTGTTGTCATTGCAAGATGAGATTAATGTGTGACTAGGCTGTTGTCGTTTGGAGATACTTTTTGTCATCAGCAATGATATTCTAGTGCCAGGCACATTGGCCCAGTGCTGATGTCACAAACTCTTGGGGAAGTAAAAATATTCTCAAAAGTGATTCTCAAAAGAACCCCCGCTGTTTGGCAGAATGGTGGGGAGGTGGGGTGCTCTGCCACTTTTCTGTTATAATTTTTTCTGAAATACTGAAATGAAACTTAGCATAATGCTACAACTATATACATATTTGTCGCATGTTTGTGCCTGATAATACGTTATGGCTGAATGTTCATTACACCTTTTGAAAATTAATTTCAATTGTATTTTCCAGGCTCCACCGTCGCCGATTACTAGATGGACCAAATGAGGCCAAAAACTAGCCTTTCCTCGCTCCTTTCCTGGGAAGTGAAATAGCAGGTGATCATGTAAGAATGAACTTGCAACATGTGAGCAGTGGCCAAAGCTCCATACAGGTCATGCTGGTGGTGGAATGATAAGACAAACCGCAATATTTATTTGTTTACTTATTCACTTAATATTTATTTATTCATATCTCATTAATACTGTGCAGTTTTCCAGCGAGGAATCAGGTAAAATGAAGAAATATCGTTGCATTTACACATTTTTAAATGTATCAACCTCATCAAATTTGGTTCCATAGCTGCCGAGAAAAACGATTTTACTGTTCATGTGCATTACATAGGAGCTCCCGAGCTAAATCTCTTTTTTAGTCATTGCGTGTGTCGGTCTGGTTTGTATTTCTCACCCTAATTTTAGAATATTGGCTCTGATCTCAAAATTGTTTCCCTTAAAACGAAATACAAGCTTTTAAACTTTGTACGATATATGGTGTACTGCTCTATAAAAACCACTGTTTGCCACATTTTTGCAGGGCCTGCCAATGCTAATTTTACACATACACAGACTAAAATGCTGTGTGGTTTCGGTATACGGTGTACTCATGTGGGAAAGCCAGCCACTATTTGCCACATTTTTGCAGGGACTGACAGTGTTATTTTTGCACTGAAACAGACTAAAATGCTATGTCGTTTCGTCAGGCTGACACAACATTGCAGTGCACATTCATATCAGTCTATTCTCAGGCTTTAGTATCCAACCATTTAATGTGCACTGCTGGAACAGGCACTCATTTAGTAGTTTTAATGGTATGGTTTCTTGTCCTAGTCAAGCCTGTTATTGCAAGGCGTCAACTGTAATCAAGTCTGCCACTGACTTTTTTACCTCGTGTTTCATGTGTTCGCACCACCAGCTTGACCTGAGAAGCATGTTGGCAGCTACAGTTTGTGTGTTGCAAGTTCTAGTCTGAAGCGTGTATGTCACATATATGAAGCATGTATCTAGTCTGAAGTGCAATAAACATTTCAAACTGAATACTTTGTGGTTGTAGCACCAATTATTTTGCCGCTGCATTTACTGTAGTCCTTATTGCCTACAGTAGAACTTTGGTAAATTGCAAGTACTTTACACACATCGGCCTAGCTTTTATAGCATTTGCTTGTAGGAACTCGAAAGCAACTGCATAGAAATATTCTATAGAATTTTGTCCTTAGCATCTCTAAAGCAACTCGATAGAAATATTCTATAGAAATTTGGCTTTAGCATCTCTAAAGAAACTCGATAGAAATATTCTATAAAAATTTCTCTTTAGCATCTCTAAAGCAACTCGATAGAAATATTCTATAGAAATTTGTCTTTAGCATCTCTAAAGCAACTCGATAAAAATATTCTATAGAAATTTGTCTTTAGCATCTCTAAAGAAACTCGATAGAAATATTCTATAGAAATTTGTCTTTAGCATCTCTAAAGCAACTCCATAGAAACGTTCTATAGAAATGTGTCTTTAGAGTTCCTATAAGAACGCGGTGGCCAAATAACTTTTGGAACTCTATAGGAAAATTCTATAGGCAATCAAAATAAACACAATAGAGTTCTATAGAGAAAATTCAAAAGACTTTCTAAAAAAACACATTAAAAATTTTTGTAAGGGCAGGCCCCTCGCCAGGCCCCATAGCAAATTTTGGTTATACGCTGAAAGTTGTTACGTGCCTTCTAGGGAGCGTTCTGCCGCAAAAATTTTTCACATCGGCTCATTAATAGCCAAGGTAGAAATGCTTCAGTTGCGTGAACCCCTGATTTCCGGAGGCGAGCTGCACTGCCTAGCGATACACTGACGGCGTCGCGCACGATCTGTTGTGATTGTCTCGTTTCGCGCAGCGCACGATTTTTCGCCCTGTGAACGAGGACACCTGACTAGCATTTTAAGTCAGTTCTACACGAAGACTGAGTCGCACACAAGCGGATCACAGAGCATGATGCCACACTGGAACACGGTACAAAATGACATAGTTTCGGTGTCTTCGCGCTCGACTTCAAGACGTACAACAAGCGGACGAAACGGAAGTACATCTCTCTCGCTGCGGTGAGAGGTAAACAAAAAATCTAAGTGCCCTTCCACTCTGTGAAGAAGGATGACCAGCGAAGCTGTGTATGTGGGCCCCTTAATGACGAGCTGTACGTAAACCGTGAGTCGGGCCGCTATTGCACTATCTTCGGTATCAACCCAGGCATGGGGAGTGCTTAACACCTGCTTCACCTCCGTCGCGGGTGGGGCTGGTATTGCACTTATTTCGGCATCGGCCCACGCATGGGAAGTTTTTTTTTGTTTTGCTTACGACACGAAAATTTCCTTGGACGGTAGAGGATACAGCTTCGCTGTAAAACATGCGTACATTCGGTTTGTTTCTTATTATTTCTCTAAGCTTTAATTGCTACTTTTTTACTCTAATTGCTGCTACTCTATGCTTCTTTTTTGAAGAGGGAGTAATACCACATGGTGTGGCACAGCAAGGGGACTGAAGAAGAGGAGAACGAGGTTTGTCTCGGCATCGCGCATCGACGCTTACGTTTCGTAAAGTGCAAACGTATGGATCATCATGCAGCGTGTATACCACAGCAGGGTATACGCAACAGTATTACACATATGACAGCTGTTGCCTTGAATAATTCTCGAAGTGACGTGTCCCCACGAGCGACGTCACAGTGCAAACACGTGCACGTAGGTCCACCAGCACGTGTAAAAAGTCATACTCCGGCTTGGAGCGCGGCGGCCGCGAGGATAAAGGAAAATTGCGTTCGGTTTGAAATTTTACGTCTTTCCGTGGGGCTTAGCGATGTGATACTTTTCAGACACGATCGTTATCAAGCTATGTATGTTTTGCGCTTGTAAGCTCAAGACGGCCAGACCTGGTGAGGGGCTCTTTAAGAGCTGTAATTATCCATGACCTCCCTCTATCTACCCTACCCCCGCCAGAGCATTGCAGAAATTGCAGCGCTTATCTTTCTACTAGGGTGCAAGTCCAGAAGGAAGCTAGGCAGAATATAGTAGGGATGAGGGGAGAGAGGAGGCAGAGAACGGGTAGAGCCCACGCAGTCGCGAAACGAGTGAATATCATCAGCCTTGCCATCCTTAATTCGCCAGCATTTCTCATACAAAGGGTGGGGGAGGGGTTGTAGGGAAAAGAAACGACAGCGATTGCTGGCAAACGGGGTTAAAATTTAAGTCCAAGGGACGGTGCGGTACGTCTTTGCTGTTTCTGAAAAATAAGCACCATGCAGATTTGTCAAGCGGCCAATTTATGCAGGGTGTGTAGAAGCAGAGCTGCCTTATTTCAATTGCACCGCTGGGTCAAGGCGACACTAAGGAAGCGGTCGCACGTCAAACCAACACTTCTGTGCCCGCCTCCGTAGCTTTGCTGCTATAGCATTGCTCGAGGTCGTAGGTTTGATCAAGACTGCGGTCTCCGCATTTGGGCGGCGGCAAAATAAAAACGCTCGTGCACTTAGATTTAGGGACACGTCAAAAAACACAAAGTTGTCAAAATAACTCCGGTGTCCACCACTGAAGCGTGCCTCATAACCCGATTGTTGTTTTCGCGCATACAGCCCAATAAGTAAATGAAATTTTCATACTTCCGCCACGATTCGCCATGTGAGGCAATGAATATGCTCAGCTCTCTCACAGGTTATGAAGTATGGCGCAAAACAATACTTCAAGCAAAACACCTCCCCTATGTGTTCTGTGTACTACGCAGACAAACAGCAGTGGTGCACGCAAGGGAATGTTAGTCACCAACTCACCACTCTCGTGTTGGTCTACACGTTCAAGAAATGAAACATTCGTCGTCAACAGTACCGCTAATTATCGCCAATCAAAGCCAACAGAACAGGAAGGTTATCTTACATCGACGCCCCCAGTGCGAGGGATTCGCATAATGTTTTCTTTTTTCTTTCCTTTGTCTCCGACATTCACTCTGTCAATAAACTTAGAGCTTGCTGTTAGACTATTGTCACGTGGTGGTGACGTTGAAGAACGCAGTTGTAATACTGTGAAAGACAAAACTTTATTGGGCGAACCTGTGCCCCCAAAAGAGGCTACACTTATAGCACAACGATAGCGCCGAACACGGTCGGCGATCGTCGAAAATCTGATCAGCGGGTCAAGCGCGTCGGCTTTTATAGAGCAGTCGTCGAATGTTCCAGATTAATCATTCGGACCCGCGTGCCTTCCACAAAGTTCTACACCATTCGCGTCACGCGATGAAATCAGATAACATAAGGTTCGGCGACAACAAACAGCGGATAGAAGCATCGATAACTTTCCAGACACTTCGGATACATGCAGGCGCGTCCCACGCTGTGCGATTACATTTGTTAGGCGGCGAAACGTGGTTGCCCGACACAGATAAGTACATGTGTCAATACCCCCCTCTTAAAAAGCATCGTCCCGATGCTACAAATATAAGAGAGCGAAACACAAAAGGACACTTATTAAACATAAGTAACAAAACAACGAAAAGAAACAAAGTCCAAAGGTCAGTTACGCGAAGCCCCAAAGTTCATTAACGCTGGTAGTACGGCTTGAGTCGCACAACGTGGGCTATTTCAGGTCGTGAGCGGCGCCGCTGTGATAGCGAAATGCCGTCAGGCACGACCTCATAGTCCAGCGCGCCAATACGTCGGATGACCTTGTAGGGTCCGAAATAGCGTCGCAGTAGTTTCTCACTGAGTCCTCGTCGGCGTATAGAGGTCCAAACCCAAACACGGTCACCGGGCTGGTACTCGACGAAGCGTCGTCGGAGGTTGTAGTGTCGGCTGTCGGTCCTCTTCTGGTTCTTTATTCGCAGGCGGGCGAGCTGTCGGGCTTCTTCGGCGCGCTGGAGATAGGTAGCGACGTCAAGGTTCTCCTCGTCAGTGACGTGCGGCAGCATGGCGTCGAGCGTCGTCGTCGGTTTCCTGCCGTAGACCAGCTTGAACGGCGTGATCTGTGTTTCTTGCACCGCCGTGTTGTAAGCGAATGTTACGTACGGCAGGACAGCATCCCAGGTCTTGTGTTCGACGTCGACGTACATCGCTAGCATGTCGGCGAGGGTCTTATTCAGCCGCTCCGTAAGACCATTCGTCTGCGGATGGTAGGCCGTTGTCCTCCTGTGCCTTGTCTGACTGTATTTCAGGATGGCTTGGGTGAGCTCCGCTGTAAAGGCCGTTCCTCTGTCGGTGATGAGGACTCCTGGGGCGCCATGTCGCAGCAGGATGTTTTCGACAAAGAATTTCGCCACTTCGGCTGCGCTACCTTTCGGCAGTGCTTTAGTTTCAGCGAAGCGGGTGAGGTAGTCCGTCGCCACGACGATCCACTTATTTCCGGTTGTTGAAGTCGGAAAGGGTCCCAGCAAGTCCATCCCGATCTGCTGGAATGGTCGGCAAGGAGGCTCGATTGGCTGTAGTAATCCGGCTGGCCTTGTCGGCGGTGTCTTGCGTCGCTGACAGTCTCGGCATGTCCTGACATAACGGGCGACGTCGGCGGTCAGGCGCGGCCAATAATAGGATAGGAATAAACTTTATTTGTCCAACGGTTGTTGATGTTGGTGCCCGGGGCTAGGCTGCCAGGGGTCCATCGCCCGAGGAAGATCTTTCGAGATCCTCGGCAACGGCCCTGGCCCGCTGGACGGCCCACTTTTCTTGTATCTTCGATAGTGTCCGGGAAAATCCGAGGTGTCCAGCGGTCGGATCGTCATGTAGGGCGTGCAATACTTCTGGACGAAGTCCTGACGGGACAACAAGAAGGTAGTTGGCGCGGACTGGTGAGAAGTTCTTCACGAGTAGATTGTTTTGAAGCGTGAAGGAAGATAATCCGCGCTTAAATGCCCTCGGGACAACGTCGGTGTGCCCTTCCAAATATTCGACGAGGCCTTTTAGCTCCGGATCTGCCCGTTGCTGTTCAGCGAAGCCTTCTGCACTTATCATTCCAAGGAAGGCGTCGTCATTCTCGTCGTCTTGCGGCGGCGGGTCAATGGGGGCGCGTGATAAGCAATCGGCATCGGAGTGTTTTCGTCCGGACTTGTAGGTTACAGTGATGCCGTATTCTTGTAGTCTGAGGCTCCACCGCGCCAGTCGTCCTGAAGGATCCTTTATATTCGCTAGCCAACACAACGCGTGATGGTCACTGACGACTTTGAATGGCCTGCCATAAAGATAAGGGCGAAATTTAGCTGTAGCCCAAACGATGGCTAGGCATTCCTTTTCGGTCGTAGAATAGTTGCCTTCCGCTTTTGACAGCGACCGGCTAGCGTAAGCTATCACTTGTTCGACTCCGTTTCTTCTCTGGACTAGAACGGCACCGAGGCCGAGGCTACTGGCGTCAGTATGGATTTCTGTATCGGCGTACTCGTCGAAGTGCGCAAGTACCGGCGGCGACTGCATGCGTCGTTTGAGTTCTTCCAATGCGTCGGCCTGCGGCGTTTCCCACTTGAACTCAACATCACATTTAGTTAGACGTGTCAACGGCTCGGCGATGCGTGAAAAGTCCTTGACAAAGCGCCTGTAGTAGGCACACATGCCAAGGAATCTACGCACTGCCTTCTTGTTGATGGGTTGCGGGAACTGTGCGATGGCAGCTGTCTTTTGCGGGTCTGGACGGACACCAGATTTGCTGATTACGTGGCCTAGGAACAGAAGCTCATCGTAAGCGAAGCGGCATTTTTCCGGCTTCAGAGTAAGCCCTGACGACTTGATGGCCTCTAGTACTGTCGCAAGCCGCTTGAGGTGATCGTCGAAATTTTCGGCGAAGACGACGACGTCATCCAAGTAAACGAGACAGGTCTGCCACTTCAATCCTGCTAACACCGTGTCCATGACGCGCTGGAGCGTTGCAGGCGCCGAGCACAGTCCGAATGGCATAACCTTGAACTCGTAGAGGCCGTCTGGGGTGATGAAGGCCGTCTTTTCGCGATCTCTTTCGTCGACTTCTATTTGCCAATAGCCAGACTTGAGGTCCATCGACGAGAAGTATTTAGCGTTGGAGAGCTGATCCAATGCGTCGTCTATTCGTGAGAGGGGGTATACGTCCTTCTTCGTGATCTTGTTCAGACGACGATAATCGACGCAGAAACGTAGGGTTCCGTCCTTTTTCTTTACCAGGACAACAGGGGATGCCCACGGGCTTTTCGACGGCTGGATGATGTCGTTGCGCAGCATTTCGTCGACTTGTTCTCTTATAGCTGCACGTTCTCGCGGCGAAACTCGGCAAGGGCTCTGGCGGAGTGGTCGAGCGCACTCCTCGGCGATTATGCGATGCTTGGCGACTGGTGTTTGTCGAATCCTCGACGACGTCGAAAAGCAGCCTTTGTATCGTCGGAGCAGACTTCTGAGCTGCTGTTGCTTAATCACGGTGGAGACTTGGATTAATGTCGTAGTCTGGTTCGGGAACCATCGTCGTCGGGGTAGATACGGCGGAATCCGAGAGGACAAACGCATTACTGTTTTCCAGAATTTCCTCGATGTACGCGATCGTCGTGCCCTTGTTGATGTGCTTGAACTCCTGGCTAAAGTTTGTCAGCAACACTTCAGTTTTCCCTCCATGCAGTCGAGCGATACCACTTGCGACGCAAATTTCACGGTCTAGCAGTAGACGTTGGTCGCCTTCGATGACGCCTTCTACGTCAGCGGGTGTTTCGGTGCCGACCGAAATAACAATGCTGGAGCGAGGCGGGATGCTCACTTGGTCTTCGAGCACACTCAAGGCGTAGTGAATACGAGGGCTCTCCGGCAGTATCGCTTTATCTTCCGACAGCGTTATTGACTTCGACTTCAGGTCGATGATTGTGCCGTGTTGGTTCAGGAAGTCCATACCGAGAATGACGTCTCGTGAACACTGTTGGAGGATAACGAAGGTGGCAGGGTAAGTCTTGTCATGAATGGTTATTCTTGCCGTGCGGATTCCAGTCGGCGTGATGAGGTGTCCTCCAGCGGTTCGAATTTGAGGGCCTTCCCATGGAGTTTTAACTTTCTTCAACTGCGCGGCGATGGGTCCACTCATGACGGAGTAATCGGCTCCTGTGTCTACTAAAGCGGTGACTGCGTGGCCGTCAAGAAGCACGTCGAGGTCGGTGGTTCTTTGTCTGGCGTTGCAGTTAGGTCTCGGCGTCGGATCACGGCTGCGTCGTGTTGAACTGAAGCTGGAACGTCGCGTCATCAGGTCGTCTTTCGTCGGTGTAGTCTTGGCTTCCCGATTTCCTCGGGACGGCGGCGTGTCGTTATATCGTCTAGGTAGTTTCTTCCGTGTCTTCGTCGGCGGCGGAGGATCTTCGTCAGTTCGACGAACAGCAACCGCACCTCCATCGGTTGCTGCTTTTAGTTTTCCGGATACGGGCTCGCTGACCGGCCCCGGGCTGCGCCAGTGTATGGTCGGCGCTGCGGCGACAGGTAGCGGCCTGGTGATGGCGAACGCGACGGTCGTCGAGGGCTCCACTGAGTAGCGGAGAGGTAGTCGGCGATGTCACGAGGGCGTTCACCTTGCTGCGGGCGCGGCGCGTTCACGGCGAAACCTCGCAGTCCCATCTCCCGGTATGGGCATCGTCGGTAGACGTGACCCGCTTCCCCGCAGTGGTAGCAGAGCGGGCGGTGGTCAGGAGCGCGCCAAACGTCGGTCTTCCTCGGGTAGCTGCGCTGGGCGACGGGTGGGCGTGCTGGCGGCGGCGGCGGCGGTGGTGGTCGACGGAATTGCGGCGTTACAGGGCCCTGGCGTGGTCGTGGAGGAGGACCTTGACGGCGTACGACGGCGGTGTAGGTCATCGCTTCGGGCTGGGGTTGCGGTAATTGAGGTTGCACCTCCGGAACGCCAAGCGACCGCTGAACCTCATCTTTGACGATGTCAGCGATCGAGGCCACTTGAGGCTGCGACGACGGGAAGATCTTCTGAAGCTCCTCTCGTACGACTGCCCTGATAGCCTCGCGCAGGTCGTCAGGGGCCAGTGATTGAACTCCGGCATAGTTTGTAGAGTTGGTGCGGCGGTCGAATTGCCGGTTTCGCATCTCGAGTGTCTTCTCGATGCTAGTGGCCTCGCGAAGAAACTCGTCGACGGTCTTCGGTGGGTTTCGTACCATACCGGCGAAAAGCTCCTCCTTTACACCACGCATTAGTAGCCGGACTTTCTTTTCCTCGGACATTTCCGGGTCGGCGTGGCGGAATAGGCGGCTCATTTCTTCTGTAAAAATCGCGGTAATCTCGTTAGGCAGCTGCACTCGGGTTTCTAGTAGTGCTTGGGCTCGTTCTCGGCGTACGACGCTTGTGAATGTCTGCAGGAAGCCGCTTCGGAAAAGGTCCCAGGTCGTTAAGGTGGCTTCTCTGTTCTCGAACCACGTCCTGGCAGCGTCTTCCAATGCGAAGAAGACATGTCGCAGTTTGTCGTCGCTGTTCCAGCTGTTAAATGCAGCGACCCTCTCGTACGTCTCGAGCCAGGTTTCCGGGTCCTCGAATGTTGAACCGCGGAACGTGGGGGGCTCCCTGGGCTGCTGCAGCACGATGGGGGATGCTGGGGCTGCGATTGGGGTGGACTTGGTGGCAATATTCCTGCTCTTCTCAGGTAGAAGTCCGTGCTCTGGGGGCAGTCCTTGCAGTCGGCGGCTAGCACGCTGGTCTTGGGCGACGTTGGTTTTGTCCTCGGGCTTCGGGCTTGGATCGCGGCTTTGCGGGGGCGTTCGGTACATAAACGCACAAGTACCTCCACCAGATATCACGTGGTGGTGACGTTGAAGAACACAGTTGTAATACTGTGAAAGACAAAACTTTATTGGGCGAACCTGTGCCCACAAAAGAGGCTACACTTATAGCACAACGATAGCGGCGAACACGGTCGGTGATCGTCGAAAATCTGATCAGCGGGTCAAGCGCGTCGGCTTTTATAGAGCAGTCGTCGAATGTTCCAGATTAATCATTCGGACCCGCGTGCCTTCCACAAAGTTCTACACCATTCGCGTCACGCGATGAAATAAGATAACATAAGGTTCGGCGACAACAGACAGCGGATAGAAGCATCGATAACTTTCCAGAAACTTCGGATACATGTAGGCGCGTCGCACGCTGTGCGATTACATTTGTTAGGCGGCGAAACGTGGTTGCCCGACACAGATAAGTACATGTGTCGCTATTTTGTACGCGCTGTTAAGAATTAAAATAAGAAAAGAAAGAAAGACCTGCAGAACAATTATTTTCCCACGACAAAATATATTAAGGAAAGAGTTGCAGAGCCAAGAAAGCTAGGAAATCGCCAGGAAAACGAGTGGGAGGACCGGTAGGTAAAGGGCCTCGAAATCCACGCAGAAGCAGAAATATAGAAATGTTTGGGGCCGCCGCGCCGTTCAACAACTCGGTGAATGTGAAAGAGTGCGACTAAAGGAAAATAATTTTTAGAAGGGAAGCGGGGTGATGGTTACGAGGAAGAGGGGGGCGGGGGGGGGGGCACGCATAAAAGGCGCCATGAACGAAGGTGGACTTAGGGAGAATGCCTCGTCACTGCCCGATCGCTCACCACCAGATGGCCTTGGCCAGTCGCTTAGCTGAGGCTCACCTACCCCGTCGTAGCAAGTGCTGCTTCCTGCAGAGAATAGACTGGTGTCAGGAGACACTACACTTTCAAATCTATCGGAGCAACTGGCATCATTTTACTGCTTACTACGGATAGCCTAAGCTTCAGAGAGGCTTCTGAACAGGAAGCTGCTTTGCTTAGGACTGTGACTCATCGATTCACGAGTGTGATGAAATAATAATACGCGACGTCTGGTGACTACAATACCACCATCGCAAGTTACTTCAAAACATCTCTTCAAACAAGTGAGGCAGCAAGTCACCGAAAGTGAGTGAAACTTGCATCACATATACTATGGAAGTTCTAGAGCGAACCTTCGTTCCCGTATTTTTAAATCTAGAATAATACAACATGGGCCCACAACGCCGAAAGAGTGATTGGGTGATAGACGACTTGCAAAATAGTGCCCGCCATCTTCCGTACGTAGCCGTACTAGAAGATCTGGCTGGAAAACAACGGTTATCTCCACTTTTACCCGTGGCGAAATACGTCTGGTCTGACAACAACAAGTCGCGATAGTGTGCACTCTTGGCTTTGTGTGGCCCCGATTTTAACGCTGTTCGTTTTTCCATCTACCAGCTGGTAATCGACTTAGCTTATACAGTGGCATCAGTTAGTAAATTAAGATTTAGTTTCTTCTTTTTTTACATATTTTTAAAGATAGCACAAGAACGATAATGAAATTCGACGTGAGGTAGCGGCATGCATCAGCAATGAAAAACTTTGGCATGAAGTTGAGCTAAGTGTTGTTTCGGCAGCGCATAAACGTGCATCCTCGGTGATAGCTAGGGCATTCTTGTCCGGGGAGTGCTGGGAGTTTGTCTTTGCGTGGTGTACAGCCTTTCCAAACACACGCACAATATATATGTCTGTGGTGGACGTCGATGGAGAGCGTCCCCTCCCCCCTCCCCTCGAAATAAATTTCTGGCTGCGCCACTGCTGTGCACATTCCGAGCTTGCTGCTGCCTTTGTCCATAAAGTGAGTAGTAACTTTACGCACGCTTTGTGCAGCCTGCTGAGCCTCCAGAGTTCCTGCCCATTTTGTTGAGCTCAGGAGCAATTCGTCACCGAGAGCCACTGCCCTACGTGGTTGGCGACGATCATCGGCCTGTGTACCAACGCTCTCCATTGCTCTAGGCGCGGCTTTGTGCGGGGGGGCACAACAACATGGACACCGTATCAAGACACTTATTCACTGTGAAACAAAGCGCCCGATCTAATCTGATGGCCTTGTTTATATGGCCAAAAGCAACAAGCTCGCGTGTTGCAACATCACGTGTTCTCTGGTGCGCTTGCGCAGGCTCGGCACAGAGCCATCTAAACACTGAGAGCAGGATTGAGTCGTGGCGATATTCCAGGGCGCGCGACACACACGCGCCAGCGTCGGACAGGAGCAGCGCACTGCTGCGTTGTCGCAGAGCGGCTCCCTTCCGTTCTATTCCTCGATGCCGCTGTGGATTTAGTGGCGTTGCCTTCCCTAACCAACTGCCGGCAACAAGTGGCCTTCAAGTCCTACCGCACCTGCACGCACACTCCGAGGAGAGGCGTCTGTGAATAAAGGCAGCCACCGCCGAGAGGCCCGTGGGTGGATCGGCTTTCTGTGCGATGCAGCTGAAAGGGGATGCTCCCCAGAAAGCGTGAGGCGCGGGGCAGGCTAATCTCTCTCGCTGGGGTTGTTTGATAAAGAGAAGACAAAGGAGAGGGAACGCGGTTGTGTTGAGCCGGCAGCGTACACAAGCGTCATGCACATGATGCTTGCCTCCTACCCCTCTCTCACCTCTTAACCTTATACCCCCTCTCACTCCCTCTCTAGAACTGGGCCGTGCCCTTACATGGGAGGAAGAAACCAGTGGCTATTCTGACATTCGCCGGACCAAGCCAACGCGTAAACCAAGCAGAATTTCGCCAGCCTCGAGAACGGACATATTCCCAAACGGAGTACATCCAACATCTATGGAGCGTGACCTCAGTAGGGACTTGCAACGGCTTCGTTTAGGTGAGCTTATTTTTTTTTTCTTCTTCTTGGCCTTGCACATCGCTTGTCGTGTTTCTAAAGTCGCTAGAACTGCTGCGGCCAACGATTTGACTTTGCCTGTAGTGTCCGGAGACGAAGAGAGATGTGTTATCCGTCAGAACAACTGGTTTTAACTCTCTATTTTGGTTGGATATGAACCCGCACGTTTTATTTTACTTTGTTCGAAACTTTCTCGGAACTGCGTTACGTTGGAAAGAACAAAAGACGAGAGTCGTCGATATTAAGTTTCCATACGAAGTGCTGCCCGCAGTCTGAGTATGATAACCGACTTTTATTGCCGCGGAGACGTAAATTCGCGGGCGAGCTACAGCTAGGTCGCGAATAGCAGCGAGCGCTAAATCTTCGACACTTGATCTCAAGCATGATTTCCTCACATCTTGGGACAAACCAACCTACGCTCTGAGCGCAAGCTCCGTAGCAGGGAGTTTTATATCTTGCCCAACCAAACTTTGGTTTACGAAAGAATGCAAAAAAAGTTGTACAAAAGGAAGCAAAATGAGTACGCGAGCACGCAAGAAAGTCGTAGTGCTTTGGGTGCGCCAAATCTAAGGTCCCTGCGCCGCGGCGCCAATGGTTTCGCCACTTTATCGGTGTAAGCCTACACTTATGGCAATGTTCAGTAAAATGCCGATGGGCACCCATTCCTTGTGATATCCACGCCTAGATTGGTCTCCGCTTCTTTAGCGCATCCTGAAAGACACGAACGCGGATTACGCCATCCATAGGATCTGCCTTCCTTACTCGGGGCCTAACCGACCGAGCGCACGCGACAAATCACGAGGTGGAAGGAAGGTTCGCATAAATAACTAAATCATGGTCTTGAAGCCATATAATTGTCCAGGTTGAGGACATTTCGATAAGATTTGTCTTAGATTGCGGAGTTTGGTAGAGAACATGAGCCGGTCTTTGGCAAAACTGTGCTAGTTCGGGATGGGTCATAAAAAACGCTTCGCATTAAAATTTTGCACGGGTGCCAGTCTTCATGCTTTGTTCCTTTGGAAGACGCTGCACCCCTTTCACGTACCAGGAGTGGCTGGCTTGAAGTAGGCACCTATTATGGTACATGCGCCGTTCTCCGGTGATCCGCTCAATCGCGTCGTTTGTTCACCGCCACACCGATCTGATTCTGATGCTTTGGGGGGCCCAGATGCCGCCGGCACCGATGCGCAGGCAGATGGAGGAAACATCGCCGACAAGGAGCCGACCCCCGAAGCCCTTGGTCCGGACGATGGCATTTGTCCAGAGGCTGGGTTGTCTGCTTCCTCACGCTACCCACACCGGCCACCGCCTTGTCGCTGCTCGAATTGCTACATGGAACGAAGGCTCCGGGTGCACTCTCAAAGTTACCGACGCAATTCGTTCCCGGAATGGTATCGCGACATGTGGTGGTGTTACAACATAAAAATGCGGCGTGCAGGCTGCGGAATCAGGCGGTTTCTATGGGAGCATCGACGGGAGGCTCGCCGCAACGTCTTGGAACGGCAGCCGCCGCAGTCCGAGTGCTAACATGGTACGTGACTGCATTCTGTTTCCAAGTTCCTCGGGCTCAGTGTGCACCACCGGTACGACTTTTCGTTATTTGATAGCGAAGCTTTGTTTGCCTTTTCGAGTTGCACACTGCCGCCGCCGCTGCTGCTGCTGCTGCTGCCTGGCACTCTAGGTCTCCTCGATTTGGCTGCACTTTTTGCACTAGTTCAGAAAAGTGTCGTACCAGTGCAGCGTCAGTTCTTGAAGTGTGAGTGTAGCGCGACACTAGCGCTTGCGGTGCAGCGGTCAAATCGAGGACAAGAGTGCAGAAACGTACAGGCCTTCGCCTGCTGCGACTGGGCGGCTGTGGCTTTTCTTTCGTTGGTGTGTGCCGCGAGCGTAAACGTGTGCGCAATAGCCATTTTGGTCCTGTGGAAAGAATTCATGTATTAGTACCTGGAAATTAGTTCAACTTCGGCATCATTATTCAGAAAGCATGACCAAGCGCGGTTTCCACACCTTTCTGAATAATACATGGCACAACGGTTCAAAAGACTGACCGATGTGGTTGGGCGCAAACTTAACGTCGAGGTAGCTGTAAGCTCGTGAACATTAATACAAACGACTGTGACCTGAGGGAAAAATCCCGGCCTCCAGTGCACTTATCAGCAGATGAAACCGGAAAGCCTCCTTAACAAGATGCTGCGTACACATCCTAAAGAAAACTGGCGTCCGTGCTGCGTTACTAATAACAGGCGCCGTCGATGCCGTCTACCAACACCCGCACGGCCACGGAGCCGCGTGTGTCGTCTGCTATCAAAAGCCTTGCACTACGTGCACGAGAAAAGACCTTGCGGAGAGACTAGTGCCGAAGTGTACATGAACTCGTGCAGCACGACATCAAATCGAGTGACGAAGTGCAGGTGGCGCTAGCTGCACTGGCAAATCGAGTGCTAGAGTGCTGCACTCCCTAAACTAGTGCAGAAAGTGCAGCCAAATCGAGGAGACCTACTGTGTCGGGCAGTCGTTCAGAGCGTGTGTATACATGACAGGAGCGTGGCAGAGAGGAAAGGAGTCACGATAAGCTGGTTTGGAGCTTTGGACAGCGTCGAAAATGCTCAATGCCCTCTGGAGGTCTTTGGGCGTCGCCACATTAGCTACTTCATAGCTGGAATTATCTGTGACCCCCGCAGAGCATTGCCGAAATTGCAGCGCATATCTTTCTGCTAACTTGCAAGTCCTTTGGGGCGCTAGATTGAACGGCAGAGGGGAAGGAAATGAGGACGCAGAGATAGGTAGAACTGGGGCAGTCGCAAAACGAGTGAATAACAGCCTTGTCACTCTTCCCCTGCAGTTCCCATACAAATGGAGGGGGAGAGAGGGAAGGCAAAATGTGACATGAGAATGCAAAGAAACGCTACTATTATTTATGGACAGGAGCGACGGAGAGGTCGACCTTAGCTAGTGCGCTGTAGTCTGCTACTCTCCACTGGGGAAGAGGGAGGGGGAGCGAAAGTACTGTGATTGGGGATGATGATGAAAGTGGTGAGTGCTTATGCATATGGAGACAGTTGCCCTGTTTGAGAGCCAGTCGTCTAGCTTGGTGTCCCGCAGAATCTTCTACATCGCTTTAGTTGCACGCATTGAAGTTGCAGTATCAGGCCATGCACCGAGGATAGTGTCCTCCGACAGTGGTTGCCTGCCAACGGCGGCTAAGGAACTTTCCAACGCCCTTCGCTCCAACATACATGCTGGTCAATCGCTCAGTACGTGTTCTATAGCGTTTCAGGTGTCTGGCGGTGTTCACAATCAGGGCTGTTCGACAGGCCGATGAGGTGCACGTAGCGACGGGTGAAAGCTACGCCCAGCCGTATCCTGTGTCGCAATAGACACTACAGCGGTTGCGGGCAAACACGATAAATTTAAGTTACGGTACCTTTTTGCCATTCCTGTAAAATATGCACCCTGCAGATTTCTCAAGCGGCCAACTTAGGCAGGGTGTGCAGAAATGGGGCTGCCTTACTTACAGGGCACCGCTGGGTCTAGGCGACACTGAGGAAGTGGTCACACGTCAAATCAACACTTCTGTGCCCACCGCCGTAGCTTTGCTGCTATTGCATTGCTCGAGTTCGCGGATCTGATCACGACCGCGGCAGCCGCCGTTCGAAGGGACGAAATAACAAACGCTCGTGCACTGAGATTTAGGCGACACGCTAAGGAACCCCAGAGGGTCAAAATTAACCCGAAGTCTGCCACTACAGCGTACCTCATAACCCGATTGTGGTTTTACCACGTCCAGGCTCGCAATTCAATTGAAGTTTAATACCTCTGCAATGACGCAATGTGCCATGTGAGATTACGAAAATGCTCAACCCTCTCAGAGTTTACGAAATATGCCGCACAACAACGCCTCAAGCAAACACCTCCCCCTGTGTGTTCTGTGTACTATGTAGACAAATGGCAGTGGGGCACGCGAGGTAACGTTCAACATCAACTCACCAATTTCATGTTGGAAGAAACATTTATAAATCATTCGCCGTCAACATCGTCCATAATTGTCGTCAGCCGAAGCAAACAACACAGGAAGCTTCGCTTACATCGATTCCCATAGTGCGTGGGATCCGCATAATTTTTCTTGTTTTAAAGAATAAATCAGAAATGATGAACTTATGTAGAATATTTCTGCCGAGTAGATTGCTCTTGAGCAAGAGTCTCCAAACTTTTTCGCCAGATCAAGGTTCGGGTTAACGATCAGTGACAACCAAGCGCTAAAGAATTACATATATATTAACGCAAAAATAATTCCTAAACTTAAATAACCGTAGTGGACGTCGACAAATAATGTTATTCGAAGTTTTCTGCGTCCTTTCTTTCACTAACAATACACTTTAAATACTTGCGTTGGCCTACTGGAGTAACGCAGGTGCATCAAAAAATGGAGCGAAACTACTGTTTTAGGATTATAATTTCACTTTTCCCCTCCATATCACCACCTGTAGATCGATTCGAAATATTAAACATTGCTACAGTGGAAAACGTGCTTGTTACCATTTCGCGGTAGCGCAAAACTTTCTATTCTTTTTTTTTTTTCTTGCTTGTTCACAGACGCTATGTCCACCAAGCACGTGTCTACTGGACGTTGATGTACTCTTGTACTCTGGGCAGCGTCACCTGTCTTTACAAAGTGCCTTTTGTTTTGCCGGTTGATCATTACCGCAACTCCGCTGCGTAATGTTTGCGTTTCAACAGTGTTGAAGCGCAGGCCAATTGGTGTTGCAATGTCGTTAAATAAATAGCGCACGCACCGAACAGAAATCGCTCGTGACCTGTGTATTGTGCTATTTTGATAATTGGCAACATTTAGGTACTAACAGTCCTTCCATTTATTTGGACTGGTCAGAAAACTGCCGCCTCAGTTTCGTATAGAGCCAGCGCCCGCCGCTAGAGGCGCAAGTGTGCGCGAGCGGTCATGCGAACGCCGCTACCGCTGAGGGTGCGTGTAGGGGGCAGCTTCGGTATTATAGATTTCTAAACTTCCGAAATCGTTGCTTTGCTTTCACGAAACTACTTATAACATTCCACATGCATCATTAACTGCCTGATCTCGTCTTCTACCATGATATGAGCGCCCGTAGAGAAAGAGGGGGCGGCTGCAGGCCCCTGGAAATTTGGTCAATAATTTTTTTTCGTTCGAGCTAAAAACTCGTAAACAAACACTTGTAGCCACAGCGCTACTATATCAGTTTTTTTACTGCAACAATTGTTTTAAAATGGCCTGTTAGCGATCTCATCATTCTAGTTCTTCAACTGTTACCTCAGCATGTGCAGATTACTTGCTCATCAAATCATAATGGAAATATAGCTAACAACAGTTTGCTAATAACCTTCTTATTTACTTAAAAGCACATACAGTTCAAGAATTTTAGCCCTTCAATAGCCAACACAAAAGTAAAGCAATGCATATTATTCTGCAACTGGTATTTAAAGGCATTCTAATGCTATTCGTTCTGTAGGTCGCCACGGCCGATTGTAAGGAGTGAAAGCGCCATCACTGTGATGTGAAATAGTCTAGGTTGATATAGCAGAAATTGAGCTGGCAACAAAGCCCTCATAAATGCATGAAACAAATATGTGTTCTAATATGAATGCCCAGCTCAGGCCTTGCAACACCCTTGTTCTTCTTCTTCAGCATTGCAATTTTTTGAAAGTGGTCGCCCATACGCGATAAAGGAGCTTCCTGATACGCCCCTTTAACTTGTTGGTTTCCTACCACACGCTGCTAGACATGAAGCCCGCCTCTTTGCTCGCATCTGCTGGTTTTTCTTTCGTTAAAAATGCAAGCGGGTCTTAGGACCAAACTGAACTACTTTTGCAGTGATGCTTAGTAAGTGTGATGCAGCCTACAGCAGCTGCAGGAGTGCAACTGTCTATCGAAACATTTCGCCAAATATTCATGTACACATCAGAGCGGGAAGTTTTGTCAACTGTGTACAGTTTTTATTCATCTTTCACAATTTGGAGAAGGGCGACTACCTGGCTGGAGGGCACTTGTAGACCACCTTTGGATTTGGCAAGAATCGGGTCATTTGCCGCTCGTTCCGAACTTCTCATAATCGCCACAGAGCTTGAGCAGCTCAATGATCAAAACCTTATTTTGGCCACAAGGCCAGCAAGGTATTCCATTGTTCCCTCTTTTGGAGACTGCTATTTGTACAGAACTGAGGCCTCCTGTGCTGTTTCTGCAGGTTCCAAGAGGACTTCACCCAGAAGAATGGCCAAGGAGTCAGCCTGAAATGGAAATACCACAATGTTGGTGTGCTCAGCAAGCTGCACACAGAGCAATGGTGTACTGGATGCATTGTATTGTTTTGCAGCTTTACTGAGAGAACCACAACTCCAACTAGGTTTCATCAAAAAACGCCATGGCTTTTTTTTTTTTAAATTAAGAGCTGCAAAATCTTTCCATATTAATGCTGCATGCATTGCACAGCTGCATAGTCCCCTGCTATACATGCGATGTCCATACAACTTAATGTGGCCAGAAAAGAATAGACTTTATGACATATTTCTATGCAAAACAAAATTTATGACTTGCAAACTTAGTTAAGATATTCTTAAAAAGGTCTGCTTGATTTCATCCTCTTCAGAAGGCATTGCTAAATATATACATGGAGCAATGCCTTCTGAAGAGAATGAAATCAAGCAGACCTTGTTGCTCACATAACATGCAGTAGGCTTTTATTTGTAGAGCAGATCTTGCAGCTTGAGCAGCAGTTGTGGACCACCTCCAGCTACTGAGAATCGCTTGGGCGGCTGGACAATACTCTTGACAGAAAACATCCTATATATAAAGAGGAATTGCTGGACTGTTGTAGGTCCTCCGCCAACATGTCTGACAATGCCAAAAAAAAAACTCCAAAACAAAAAAAATGCTTGGGTATTTACCTCACAGGCTGGAAAATGCAGTTGTATGCCTCTAATGGGTCCTGTCCAATCTTTCCCACCAGTACAAGGCGAAAACCTGCTGCAAGAAGGTTCTAAACAAGGGATATTGTACTTAGCATTTGTAGTGGCAGCAGTTGCCTGTCCATACAACGCTCTCTTTCAGTGTATGTAAAGTAATAGTTTTCTGCGAGAAATCAGAGGTATGTATGAGGCCAAAAGCGTAATCCTTACAGCAGCCTGCTCAGCTTCGTTTTACTGCACATGATGGTCCTCCGAGAGTTGAAGTAGTCAAATAATCTGTTCATTCTTCTGGTGAATTCAGATGTTGCTGCAGACTCATGGAGCTTCTTGCATGCTTCCTGCTCACTGTAGAAATCCGTGGCTATAGCTGTGAATTGGAAATAAAATTTTTTCGTCGCAGTTTTTGTGTGACACATGCAAAAGCGATTTTCGTGCCCTAAAGCACCTGGACATAAGGCACCTTAGGTGAACAGAAAGTTTGACGCTCCTAAATGCGAAAACACCCGTGTACTTAGATTTAGGTGGACGTTAACGAATCCCAAGTGGTCGAAATTTCCGGAGTCCTCCACTACGGCATGCCAGACGAAATAACAAAAACCAGAAAGTGGTTTTTGGCACTTAAATCCCATAATTTAATTTTTTAAGTTTGACGCTCATTTTCTGGAAAGCATTTGGGTATATATGTGCCTACGTCAGCTTCAGAACAGCACGCAGTCCAGATTGCGGCTATTAATATTCTAGAAATTCTGCATGGTGATGGTGATAGTTTCACGTAATTATGACGGCGAAGAAAGCAGCAAAACAGGAAATGACGAAACTAGCATGTTTCTGGGCGAACCTCTGCCCTCAAAACAGGCTACACTCAAAGAACGGCGACGCCGGCGAACACAGTCGGCCATAGTCGAAAATCTGATCTGCCGGTAAACGCGTCGGCTTTTATACATGGGTCCTCGAAGGTTCCAGAGTAATCACTGGTGCCCGCGTGTTCTCCAGAAAGTTCTGCACAATTCGCGTCGCACATGCAAGCAATCAGATACAGAGGCTTCGGTGACAACAGACGGCAGATAGAACTATATCGATAACATTCGAGAAACTTCCAACACATGCGGGCGCGTCCTGTGATGAGCGATAACATTTGATAGACAGTGAAAATCGTTCGTTCGACAAAGATAAATCAGTGCGTGTGTCAATATACTTTTTGACCTTGTGGCAGCTGTAGGAAGAAGTGTAATATATTTCTGATAAAACCATACAGAGTGCACGTCTAAAAGGAACGGAAATTCTTTCACTTACCCGAAACTCCCCAATTTGCGGAGTCATACCTAATGCACTTAAATATGTGCGGTTGATCAATGAAAGTATAGAGCATCTTAGAGGGGTCTCATGGGTGCTGAAATGACGCATGTTGATTTCTGTTGTCGTCACAAATGCCTGCAATAGAATCCTACTGGCTGGTTTGCAGCAGAAGTCGTATGTTAAATATTTACCTAGGGAACTCAAGGCTGACCGATGGGTTGTCGAATTATCAGATGTCACGGCATCAATACCTGCTCCATAATTAGCCAAGTGTACTGGAGTAGGAGCTTTGCAAGTGTTGATCTTGAAGTGGTGCTGAATGCGCAGAAAGTACCCACAGTTTGTGATCACCAGAGAAAAAGGGTCGAAACAGGAAGACCAATACGTGATCAGCACCTTCATGATTTACTGGTCTTATGTGTTAAAAAAATTACATTGGGGGGTTTTACGTGCAAAAACCACTTTGATTATGAAGCACGCCGTAGTGGAGTATTCCGGAAAATTCGAGCACCTGGGGTTCTTTATGGAGCACCTAAATCGAAGTACCACGGGTGTTTTTGCCCCTATCGAAAGGAGGCCGCCGTGGCCGGGATTCGAACCCGCGACCTCGTGCTCACCAGCCCAACATTATAGCCACTGAGCAACCACGGCGGGAGTGTCATTTGAATAATTTCAGAAAGGCACAAGCACAACTTGTAGTTTAAGGGATGCGCTTTCCGACCTTGTCGTTATCTTTCAGGGGAAATCGGCAGTTTTTCCTTCAGTGCAGTAAATACGTGTGCATCAAACCCCCAAATCAGCTTTCAAGTTCATGTAGCTCTACAATGTGCGTGGGTTTGGCACGGGCAGGAACTTGTTTTCTTGAATATACGTATGTGTACAGTGCAGCTGACTTAATATTCAAAATAAGGCAGTCAAAAGGGTGCGAATTTCATTTACATGCACAAGCATGCCACCAAGCATAAAAGAACACTACTGCAAACCAAGGCCCTCTGTATGCCAAGAAGTGATGTGAACATGAATTACGCACTGTGCACATCATGCAAACCATGTCTACGTGCAGGCAAATATCCTCTAAATGAGAGCAGATCATTATTACGGAGCTGTACGTGGTACATTGTCGATATCGAACCCGAAATATTGAAAATATGTGTGCATGCATGTCCAAGTTCTATATAAAATGTATAATAGTCCACTGTGCATAACTGTGCATTCAGTCTCTGTTAATAAGCGTGCCCCAAAGAATAATATTAAGGGGTGCCGAGAAAGATGGAGAGATCCACAGTAGATTTCGTATCCCAAGTAGATTGGGATACGAAAACATAGGGATCATAAAGGATGTGAGCGCGACCGGTATGGAATTGAATACGAGTGGACATTACATTGTACCGGATATAATATCGACAGATGATGACAACGTGTCTATCGTGCGCTCGCATTATAAGTCCGCAGGCGTAATATTCCCACACGAGCCCAAGCCCCCCATTGGAATTGATAGACCGATTACACATACCAACAGGCCGCCACCACCCGTTCCGATACAAGGGATTGGGTTGAGTGAAAGCGACCCCATTATAAGCGACTATATTGGAATAGAAAGTGGGACTGTGATGTCAAAGTATACAACCAACACAGCACGACCGCACGTAAAGAGCCAGGATGTGGACGTCACCGAACCATTAAATATAGCTACCTATAATATTGGGCCAATAGAACGACGTATCGACAATTCAGAAAAAATTCCAGAACTAATCACTGGACCCGTTCTAAATCAATTGAAAAAAAGACGATATGCTAAAGCATTGTCAGACGACGAACGAAATAAAGCGATATTGGACATGAAGCGCAGACGATATGACTTGAGAGAAAATACATTAATAGACTTTCCAGATGCCTTGCAAAGTATTCGTGAAACAACGGAAGATGACGATGCAACATTATTAATGGACATGGATAACAAAGACATTGAAATTGGTGAGGCACATGCTAGGAAACGTAGAATGCGCGATGATTTAATAACCTCGCAAGAAATCTCAAATGTTGAAACATTAACAGAACATGTGAAATCCAATATGGCTCACAGAAGAAATCCCGCTATGCATATAGAGGAAAGCTACAGTGACGGTAGTGGCGATGAGGACACACAATTTTTAAGAGAAAGCATTTCATGGGATCCCGTGGTAAGCGACGATGAAGAAAATGACGACGGAACGCCGCTTGCAGACGAAGTACATTCAGAAGGAGACGATGATAGATTTGAAACAGAATCGGTTCATTCAGCCGCTTCGACTTCGGCAGAAAGCAGAAGGCATCGTCATAGAGAGTTCAAGTATGATCTGACGACGCATAAAGTACTGTTAACTGAAATACGGCACGCAAAAATCAACACAGATTTGGCGACGCGAGCAAAAGCTACTAAAATAATGACACAAACAGACGAGGTACCTGAAATCAGTCATACTATGACGCGTAAGACGCGGGGTTTACCTCTATCTTAATCTATACAAGACGTGCCGGCAATGAGTGTAGTACATTATAAACATTCGCGAGGCGAGCGGCCCATAAAGATGACGTTTTCAGTAAACCACAATACTTATTATCTAAACAAGGCACGCCAACAACAAAAGAAATTAAATCGAGCATAGCACAACATGCTGGCAATTATGAATACACAAGAACAGGATATGCGCCACGTTCCGGTAAATTCAGTATACCTGTGAAAATCAACGTGAAAGCACGATATAAATCGCTTAAAGAAGAGCCATTAAAGAAAGAAACAGAATCGATGCGCAATATAATATCACTTCCTGAAATGGCCAAGACTGTGCAACGTTCCAAGACTAAACACGAATTCAAATCAATTGCATCCGTTATTCCCTCAATGTCATTATTTGATTTTAGAAAATGCTTCGGTTAGTTAAAAATTAACACGGTGAGGCAACAGAACTGGGTGCGAGATCTTACACTATCGCATCACCATTTTAAGACCGTTGCAATAGAAGATATCATGAAACCTTCATTTGACGTGTACCTTACGGTTAAAGAGCATATATATTATGACACGTTGGCGTCATTGCCAGACACGTTTATTAGTCATCCACAAGCGAATATAAATCCAAATAACGCAAAGGCAGTACTGATACAAGTGGTTGAAAATAACATACCCTTAGGACGTTGTAATGTGGATATTGATATTAATGTGGAAGGTGTTTTGGATACTTGGTGCAAAGTGATAGAACATCTAATGAGTGGACAAGATGCATACGACGCTAAAATTGAAAAAAATTATATTTTAGAACATTCTTCAATATTTCAATTTTTTTACGAAGGAGTATTTCCGCTCACAGAAGACAATGTGACGCAACCATTTATATTGACTATAAAGGGTGTACCTCTAGACATACAATTTGACGTAAGATTCGACCCTGATGACATTAATGCGTGGGCTGTAATATATTGTATGCGTCAGGAAGTTGTCAGAATTGCTGCGAGTACTGTAATTATTCCCACCAGAGAAGAGTTGTCAGCAATACTTTGCAAATGGCTATATTATTTTGATTCCATGCAGCCCGACCGAGAGTACATGTCCGAAGATGATATAGACGTTGTAAACAGCTATTTATATAACGTGCCTTTAATGCACAAGGACATGCGAGGTCATTACACCATGTGTTCACTAGCGGCTAAACACATAATACGACGTCGGCAGTTTGTACACCCATTCATGCATCTCCCTGACATTATAACTAAACGAACGGTGATCGTTAGATATTGGAATGCTCATTTGTCTAGCATAGGAGTTGTGATAATTAATAATCACGTAGATTGTAATTGTGCCAGGCGCTTCAATGCATTGATAAAACTTTATGCGTATAAAATTTCAATGTCTACGAAAATTACTGAAATTATAAGCAAGGTCGAACCATACCTGCCACCTTTCGAATTCGTGGCTGCATCCGGTGGTTTCGAACCTTGTCGTACCTACTTAACGCGTTCGGGCGCCATTTATTCTTCATGCATTAAACCGTGGGAAGTAGATTGCCCAATGCCTGTGGTAGGCCCGACGGACATAACATTAATCGACAGTAATATTTACCCAATCCCGTTGTCTCACGCACGAAATGCTCCCAGCAAATGAAGAAGATGCATGGCAAATATAAACAAAATGCACAGAATACCCATACACCCAGGTGAAGTGATATTATATGACAATCAGAAGAAACCATCGGTATCATGAAATATATGTATGACAATTTTATTCAAAGCGTCCTAATGAGATCGTACAACCAAATGGCATTGGAGAACACTGCGTTGGCATATGCAGCCATTTTTACACCCATGACACCACTTTTCGAATTGGAGATGGAACCCCAGGCTAAAATATATTTAGCAAATTATGAACTATATGACCCAACGTATATTTCGATGCTAAATTTTTGGTTGCATTAAATAAACCTTTCCTAATATTAACACCAAGCCAACGAGGGGAACTTGGTCGTATGAATATATTATTACCTATGCTGGTGGGATCTTCCAATCCTAGTAAACCAAAGGGAAAAATGTTTAGAAATGCATATCACAAGTGGTATCTCACATCCCCATTATATTTGATATTAAGACTTTTCACAAACACACCTGCCCTGTCTCATAACGCCACGATGGCACCAGATTACATTGCCTCCGCATCGTACTTATCTGCATTTTGCCATATGTACGCACCTGGAATTTGGATGAATAATTACGATCGAATTAAGAAAAATACAAAACCCCGCTCTTTAATACAATACCTATCGGAAAGTCATTCTTATTTCATATGGATACTAATATACTTATTCGCTCGTAATATCCACGTAGACGCATATATTCTCAAAATGAAGCTTCGTGACACGATAAAAAAACATGAGCAATGTTCAAGTAAAGTCCGAAACACAGACGTTAATGATATAATAAATAAATGCGTTGCACATGATCCCATCAATCTTACATATACTATCGAAGAAAATGACACATACAAAAGATTAAAACAGTTATGAAATTGCCTATTGTAGATTTAATGATTGGAGAGGCCATATAGTACTCGCAGAAATGTGTAGCGAGGACATGCAGTCTGCATCAACTTTTAGAACCGAAGTATTGAGTGTTGATTCCTTGGAAACGTTTTTGTTTGGAGGAAATATCAACAAGTCTAACGTATATAATGGGATGTGCAATTGTGTTAAGTTGTATGAGTTGATGCCTGAAGTTGACGTATTTGCGCACTGGATGAGTTTATTCACTTAAGAGATACGAAGTCGCTGACCGAATATAAACTTCTCGAACGTGTCACCAGAATAGAGGCAGTCGGTTCCGATATATCCAAACACGTTTATAAATTTGATGACTGTTTTCAGAAAAATCTCCAAGTATACGACCCAGTCACTAAAGTTATTAAATATATTGATGCAATTACTATACCATCCGATCTTTTGGACATAGACACAGTAAAGAATTTTAAACCCAAGGTTGAACATGCAATGGCGATTACAAATCACAAAGCCGAATACGAATCGAATTTAAAGAACAGCGTTATTCCAATACGAGGAACAGTTATAAAACAGTTTAAAAAGACAAAAACTGATAGTATGAATATGGAGTTTGAGTCTACTGGAATAATGAATGCAATTAAAAAAACCGTATCTGATTTAACCAATTTCAGTTGGAACCCAGTAGAAGCTGACAGACGCATACATGGGCCAAGCGAGATTGACTGGAGTGATGTAGAGCGTGAATCTATTACATCAGAATCAGAATCCGACGCATCAACAGATTCTGTCATTCATGTACCATTTGATCAGACTCCTCGATTCGACACAAATGTCCAATAAAGAAACATTTCTTTCATGTTCAATAAATACATGTTTTATTCCCATTTCATATGAGCACTCATCCATTTGAATACATTTATTTAGTAGATGGTTACATTATGCATTGTCAGGATTGGGGGCTCACTCCCATCGCTCGTAACCCGTTGTCAAGATTGGAGTCCGGCATAAATTCGAAGGTAGCTGGCCCATGCCGTCGTCCAACTCATCCACGCTGAGGACGTTGATAAAGGGAAGGACTGTTTCGCAATCGAGAACGAGGAATATGGGTTTATTTACAGTATTTACACGCAGTTCATCAGTCTAGCATGACTTCGAGAGAAAGTACGTCAGCCTAACACGACTGCTTGAGAGAGTGTCTCAGTCTAACATGACTGCTTAGGAAAGTGTCCTGAGCATCCGCACAACAGCCGTTTATAAACACTCGATCCTCCCCCGATTCCAAGGTGGTGGAAACGTTCGTCCTGCCATCGTAAACACGCCGCCTCTCCGCGGGACGGTTTACACACACACACGCACACACACACACACAGGTGCACGGTCCGTAGCCGACGTCATAGGGGCTTCGTAGAACTCGGAGCCGACCCGCGCAGTGCGCCCGGGTAGCCTTTGTCTTGCGTCTTGGTCGGCGCGTGGGAAGGGGTGTCCGACGACGTTCCCGCGGCAACTCTCCCACTCATACCAGATCAGGTCCGCGTTGGGGAGTTCGGTAACAATAGTTGGCCCGCCGAACTCATTCAGTCACAACGGCGACGAGGCTAGAGCGTAACGCCAAGGAAAGTTGCCGCCACTGTCGAAAGTGGCCGGCAAAACTTGCATTGCAGCTGGCCGTTCTTAACAGCATGTAATGCCTGATAATACAATATTAGCTACAAGGCAATACCTATCATGCGTGCTAACAATTCGGCTATACACATAGTGGCTACCAATACAATGATAGCTGCAATATATATACACATGCTAATACTAACACACATAAATTCGGCTATAGACATAGTGGCTAACAATACAATGATAGCTGCAATATATATACACATGCTAATACTAACACACATAAATTCGGCTATAGACATAGTGGCTAACAATACAATGATAGCTGCAATATATATATATATGCTAATACTAACACGCATAAACAATTCGGCTATACACATAGTGGCTACCAATACAATGATAGCTGCAATATCATACCAGATAACAAAGGAACAAGTGCATACTCATGTTTGTGTATAACGTTTAGGTGATGAGGACAGCACGTGCTTTCAATTAAGTCTTGCAGTACACGTCGCCTTGAGCTTTTTAACTTCTGTCTTGGTATCATTGTCTTCGGTATGAGGTTTTTGTGCCAATATCTCCATTCGATCTTTAAATGCTGAGGACATGTCAATTTCCAGCATGTCTTCATCTTCATTAACACTGACTGCGTTTCCGTAGGTATTGTGAAAATCGATGGGAATATGTGCCAGAATAATTCCGTTGTCTAAATCTGTTTCGTCCGAAACTTCACTTAATGTTTCCGGAACAACCGATCCTTTGTCATCATCATCATCATCATTGCGGTCGCCATTGTTATAGGACGTAAAATTGTAGTTGTCTGGGATATCCATAGCTAATTCTTCAGGTAGTTCGAACGTTGAGCCAATCAAATTACTCTCATCAAAGATAGCTGTATGTGGTTTCATCACACAACTACCAAACTTGAGCCTCATAGTTGGTGCCCCATTGTGGAAAACTGGATCGAAACCCAAGCTCGCAAAGCCAATATATCGCTTTTGAGGGTCGTATGCATCACCCTTTCCCGCGAATAATGGCCTATACTCTTCATAGTATACTTTTTTATCATTAGGTATAGTTTCACAAATAAAAATCTCCAAATGAGAATTTCCCCTTATACGTCTAATCATCGAGCTTGCTTCGTGTGAAGCTTCATTAGCCGATGTCTCATTAAGCATCTTTGCGGCTATCTTCGCTTGTTCTTGAATTTTAGCATGTGCTCGTAATGCTTTTGAATTATCATTATGAACCCTGGTGGCTGGCATGGTCTTGAGTTCAATGAACGTCCGCTTGAGGGTTTTTTGCTTAGCAATGCCAAATAAGAGTGCAGATAATTTGTTGCACCAATGCTGGAGACTGCTTAAGGATGTTTGCGTCACAGCAGGGTCGGTTACAACAAATATGGCTCCGTGAAGTCCCAGATACAAAATAAGCGGAATTGTGTAGTCATTCGCACACGCCATATAATCTACGCCGGGAATAAATCTCGGCGATTTCAAACAATAATAGTCCTCAGACGGCACCGTCGTGATCGAAGGCGTTTTGTGTTCCCACATGATGTAATGTAATCCTCCCGATAATATCGTCGGCTCGGGGAAAATTATATTCATCCCAGTAAATGTGGATTCATCTTCCCTTACAAAGTTTAAAAACGTTTTATCTATACCACCTTGAATGCGGGTGGTTTTGCTCCGAATAGCTACCGTCTTTAATTTGATCAGCATGTTATACAAATGCTCTTCGTTAGACGTAACAGTTCCTTTATGAATGAAAGGAGCATTCGAAAGTGATCTTTCATAATCGGTGGACCTCAGGCTGTGTTTATCTTCGTAGATTTTCTTATCATTTGCTTTTTCGTCCGATTTTTTTAAGGGCACAAATGAATATTGGTCCGCTAGCAATCTGTTATAAACATGGTCTTTGAACTTTCCAGACATTTCCGGGGGTATTCCCGCAGAAGGATGTTGCGGGTCTTGAATAACGACCATGTACCCCGTTGCTTCTTTTACTATAATATTTCTAGCCAAATCATAATATGAGTCAAATACCGTAATATGAGTCCAAAAAACTCGTAGGCAGGCGTCGACGCTTCGTGATCGACGAGGAATTGCAGGATGGCCGGCCAGCTGGCGTAGCGCATATTGAAGATGGTGGAGCACGTACTCTTTCCGTGAAAATTGCACTTAAGATGTGTTCTTGACTTGGGCGTGTCTTCCGGGTGAAATTTCCACATATTGTCCGGGTTGATTATGAAATCGGTAAACCATGCCTGTGGATAATTGTTAGGATTGGGCAGCTTCGAAGCATCGACTAGGTCGTTAGAGAAGATAATTTTTTTACGCCTTTGTGGTGACACGTTCTATTAGGGAGCAGGGAAGAGCACAAGTAGAGCAACCTGACAGTACATGTGCATATATACGCTTAGCATTAGGGTCACGTGTTCGAAACAAGTCATATAAATAGGCGGTCGTGGGCGTGGCTTCCGTCCAGTACCTACACTCTCCCTTCTCGGTTGTAATCATGCAGGTGTAAACGTAATGGGCGCTACAAAATTAAGTGAATCATCCAATTTGATAAATTTAGAAGATGGTTCCAATGAACTTATGCTCGCTCTTCGTTTTAACATGGTGTGATCCTTTGTGCATGCAGTAGCATCTTCCGGGCATGTCTCAATAGTTGCCGTCGGTGGACCTACATAACCACACATACGAAACCAAAAAAAGACAAACATATCTCGTTCAAGCATTGCTAATATTGAATACAGCTCTTGCAAAAGACCATACACGTACTTACATGACATATTAGTTTCTATTTGCTTCAAGTAGGCCAAGACGTTTTCTATTGCGATTAGTGATTCCGTTTGGAATGACATTGGGGTAGCTAAACTGGAACAAACGACCCCTGGGGTGCGATTTTGTAGAAATGACTTTTTCATGCCAATGCCTTCTCGCGTGACGTCACCGATTTTGGAAATTGTGTGTACGTAGGCACGACGTTTTCTTGGATCGTCCAATCAGAAGCTCCCTTCATTGGCCGGATGTTTCTTTCGTATTCTCTTTTTCCGGGACTGTATAGCAAATTTGTTTTGTAAAACGGCACTTAATAAAAGCGGCCTTCCATGCTGCGTAAAGCAAATTCATTTTGTTACATTACAACGCAAAAGCTGCCGCAGTCCAAAGAAATGCAAACACAAGTGCTCTATTTTTGAAGTCGTAGCCACATAGTAGTCGGATGTGCATCCAATCCATGCCGTTGAGCGCACGCAAAATGGCAGCCTTTGTTTACCTGTGAACAGCTGACAGCCCCTAGCGTGTCTGTCTGAACAGCTGACAGCCCCTTGCGTGCCCGTAATTGCGGCCCCGCCCCCGTCAGATACTGATTGAGGTGAGTAACTATTGCTCGTGTAGTGCTTGCATTGTCGTGTGGTTTTCGCTGCATGTCTGACGTGTGATAATTTCTTCTTTAGGAAGAGCCAAGAAGAATTATCCGTAGCCCCCGAGGTGAAACATTGCAACATAGTGGATCGAGAACTGTCAAGGCATTTTCCATAGGGCACCGCCATGACATAACGATAGCTTCGTTAAGGTTATCGCTGCATCGGTAATACTTCCTGCACTGATACGCTCCGAGAAAGAAGCTGCTACAACATTAAATGTGAGTAGTGACTTCACCTTTTTTTTACATTGGTGGTATAAAAAGGCAGAAATAAGTCGTAGTGAGCACTTTATGCAAGCGCTTAGCTTAGACGGAATGTTTGCCTCTAAATTTCTTACTGTGCTGCGGGCCGGCTGAAATTCCCAAGTTGACAAAGAGGAAATGGCAGCAAAAGGGCCGCGGGTGTCCAAAGAGCAGGCGGCTATTCTCGTGCAGTTCATCGAGCAGCACCAATACCTGGCGAGAGCTTCTACAGAGTTCTCGCCACGTATGACTGCTGCTCGAAAAAACGAACTGTGGGAGGAGGTGGCGGCGGTGCTTAACGCACAGGGGCCAGCCGTAAAGGCCACCAGCCGTTGGCGCAACCATTGGGCCAAGATGGCCCATAAAGCGAAAAAAGAAGCGGCCAGGGCCGCGAGCGAAAAGAGGTGAGCTTCTAATGATGCTGACAGTAACGTAGTTTCACGTTGTCGTTGTTGCCGTGTTTGCAGGGCTACTGGAGGTGGCAAAGTGGGTGGCGTGGACGGCCGCGTCCTCGACGTCCTTATGAGGACAGGAGGGGTCCTTGTTTCCCCCCCTGAGTACTTCCCCGATAGCGAGGTGCGTACATTGGATTTAAAAAAGTGTTGTTTGTGTGACCTGCTGTGACCTCACAAATTTTCAGCATTACATTATAACACAATATTGCAAAATTTTTAAGCCTTCTTTTTTTGTGCAAGTGACAATATAGGTTATGTACTCTGAGCAGCAACTTGTGTACATGATGCGCATTGCACACACTGCTCGCAATGTCTGAACACTACTCTGATTGCAGGACGAGGCAAGTTCAGAGGAAGCTGCAGGGCTCAGCGGTTCCCGCAGACATCCACCAGCGACAACTGCTTTCGTGGTGTCGGGCCCTGCAGCTGTTGCTGGGCCAAGTGGCCTTACACGTAAGGCAGTGACCTAGCTTTTGTAGTAGCATTGTTGTTTGCAGTTGCTGTACGATCTTGCTATGAAGTAAAGTACGTCACTGTGCTGTTATTACCTTTGTGTCCAACATCCAGCTCTTATTCATGGAGGAGAAATGCAAGACTACAAATGACATGATGTTGTAATAGAGAGTCCTTGTGCTTCTTAAGGGTTACTGCTACCAGCAACTTTCTGTGGCATCTTTTGCTCTAACTACCTGTTTTGTGTATCATTATTGTAGCTATGCAGCTATAATGACATTTCAAAGTGACTGGTTAGGACAATCAATCTGTGTAGGTCGGATAACAGTGAATGAGCAGTCTTTGCTTTTGCCTTGCATGAAGAGCCACCGGCTACGCCCCAGGTGCTGCGGCCTACCACCCAGGTGCCGCGGCCTACCACCCAGGTGCCTCAGCCAACCCCGCAGGTGCCTCAGCCAACCCCGCAGGTGCCGCAGCCAACCCCGCAGGTGCCTAAGCCAACCCCGCAGGTGCCTAAGCCAACCCCGCAGGTGCCTCAGCCAACACCGCAGGTGCCGCAGCCTACCCCCCAGGTGCCGCAGCCTACCCCCAGGTGCCGCAGCCTACCCCCCAGGTGCCGCAGCCTACCCCCCAGGTGCCGCAGCCTACCCCCCAGGTGCCGCAGCCTACCCATCGAGAGCCACGGGCACCCCGTAGACAGCCCAGGCAGCAGGAACTTGATGGTGCTGTGATGACGGCTACTGCTGCATACGTTCGCCAGAGCCAGTTGGAGGAAGCCAGAGTTCAAGAGGACACCCGCTTCCGCCAACAACTGCTGGAGCAAAACCGGCAGGTATGTATAAGGCCACAGATGTATATTTTTCTGCGTATGAAATTGATGAGCATATGATCTCTCTAAAAATTATATTAATCAGTGAACAAGCATAATGTATACGTGTAGTCCTGTGGTGATATCTTGTACACATTCGCGTGATATAACATGTGTAAATATCTATGCAATTATGTGGCAAAAAGAAAAAAGTGGCGTTGAATTCAAGGAAGCAGGTATAGCAATGTAACACATCTTAATGGAATGCGACGGCACAAGTTTGATGGGCCAGAAAGATATTTCCAGTGTTTGAATATACAATGACAAGACAATAGCCTGCAAATGGGGATGAATGCAACACACGAAGGCCTTGTTACTGAGCTTCTGTAATTAAACTAATTACACATCTTTGCTAACAGCACCACGAGGCCCACCTGCAGAGCCTGCGGCAGCACCACGAGGCCCACATGGAGAGCCTGCGGCACCTCGGGGAGGAGGTGGCGGGGATGCGGGAAGTGCAGTCACAGCGCCTCGAAGTGCAGCGGCAACGCCTCGAAGTGGCGCGTCGGTCGCACGAGACCAACGAGCGTCTGCTTCAGCTGCTGCTGGCTGCACTGGGGCATGGTGGCAGCCAAGCCCCTCCCCCCTCTCAGGCCCCACATAATTAAAGGATGCAAAGGTAGCATAGGCAAGGAATTTGCAACTTATCTTAAAATTTGCTGATGTATTAATGATATGAAGGGCAAATATTGCTAATTTGCAAATAAATAATTGCTGAAGTCACCCTTTAATGCAACCATAAGTAGCATAGCCGTTGCAGCAAGAATTTTTTCTTCAAGGTTTACTTCAGCCATAAGAGCGTGCACACCATCAGGCTCACCTGCAAAAGTGCCTGTAGGCCTGGTGTGTGCGGGCATTCCGACTGCGGCGCTGCAATTTTGAGGTGCCTAGTTATTGTCATGTCAATTTAAGCACGACGCCACACTGCAAGTGTTCTACAATTTAATCCTTGTCATCGAATGGTGAAATTTTCAGGCCTTACTATAATGTCGAAAGCAACCTGTCAATATACACAGCAAAAAAGAAAAAAGTTATGAAAATTCCTTGCCTATGCTCCTTCTTTTCATTTGTAATGTTTATTTTTTGTTTGTTGCATATTTGTTTGTGTCACTACCTACTGAGCTGGAATGTCTTTTCTTGCCCATCTGTCTCATTATCAAACATTTTGTTGTCATTCAGTAATCTTTCAGGTTGTGATACATTGTATTTTAGCCCTTGTGGTGCAATTTGTGTGTAATATTTATGCAGTTTGTCTTACTGAATATCATAATATGGTGCTATGGCTGTTTCAATTTCAGAGCGCCACAACAGCATGTTCCTTTCACATGTAGTGATGTACCTATACATTTCGCTGTGATAAATATTCGGTTGGCATGTGATTTAAGCACCTGCTCATTTCTGTTTCTGGTGCAGTTTAAGCAAGTTGTTATTACTGTGTACTTGTGCAGTGTACAACAGTTTTCTTAAACGATGCATGCCGTTACCTGTGATATATTATGATGCAAGAACAATGTGATCCAATATTTATTCCAACGTGTCTGTGATATGTTGCATAATGTCTCTACTACTGAGTACTCATGATTCTCACACTTCAATGTAGAGACTGTCGCATGTGATGTGTGCATAAACAAGTGTATGTTGAAGACTGGAATACAGAAAGGTGCAGTTTTCCTCTAGTGCTTTTATTTACACATCGCAACCACATTTCTAGTGCTAGCTTGCACTGTACAAATATTACTGATTAACATTGCTGAGTTCTGCTATATACAAGTGAGGTCACTTTGTTAAAATCTATCAACTGCTCGTGCTTGCACACACTTCGCGGGAGCCACAGCGTTTGACATGTCGGATGACCAGTTGGACGGCATTTTCGTCACTCGAAAGGAACTTTGCCGTTGTTGCGAGACAAAATGGTGGAGGACCTAGAAGCTGCGCGTGCAACAGCACGTTCCATGGAGCGGAAGGTGTGACGTGCACTGTACATCTTGGCTTCTGTGAGCTTCTCTGTGCTAGTAGAAAGTGAGGAGACAGGCGCTTATGTCCATCAATGCGTAAGGGGATACGAGTAAGAATCAGGCTACATGCATCTAGATGACGACAGCAGCAGCAAGCAAATTGTGGCAGACACTTTGAATATGCACTTATTTTTAGCTTGCTTTCAATCTCATATGTCACCTCTAACGATACTGTTTTACTTACTATAAGTGCAGGCTTTACATAACCCTTCACTACACAACTTTTATGTACCCACCGTGGTTGCTCAGTGGCTATGGTGTTAGGCTGCTGAGCACGAGGGATCGAATCCCGGCCACGGCGGCTGCATTGCGAAAACACCCGTGTCGAAATGCGAAAACACCCGTGTACTTAGATTTAGGTGCACGTCAAAGAACCCCAGGTGGTCGAAATTTCCGGAGCCCTCCACTACGGCGTGCCTCATAATCGGAAAGTGGTTTTGGCACGTAAAACCCCATAATTTAATTTTTTTAACAACTTTTACATTTCTCAACAAATCATGAATGCTTTGCATTACGCAGACATCAACTACAACTTAGCACGGGAAATGTATCTGCAATTTCACAGCATGAAATGCACAATGCAATTACTTAAAACTGTGTGCATGCACCTAACGATGCTGACGCTGCTGTTGACGTCGCAGCTGCCGCCGCACGCTCCTCAAATAACGCATGTGCTGCGCACGGGTTGTGCCAAACATGCCAATGACATTGTCGCGAACAGCCCGCCCTCTCAAGTAGTGCATTCTAGAGCCTGTGTTACGGGGCAGACTGTGTGGCGTGGGGTCGCCGTTATTGTCAAGCTCACAACTACTACTGCTGCTGCTGCTGTCGTCATCACTGTCATCGCCTGACTCGTCGCCTTCAGAAAGGCGAAGGTTGTGCAACACAGCACATGCCGCGACAATGTTGGCTGCACGTTCCGGCTCGTAGAGGAGGGTGCGATATCGCTGAAGACAGCGGAAACGGCTCTTTAAGAGCCCAATGCACCTCTCCACTACGGAACGCATGGCGGCATGTGCTGTGTTGTACTGCCCCTCGGCTGTGTGCACTGGAGGATGGCCAGGAACCGGGGTCAGGAGCCACGGCTCCAAGGGGTAGCCACTGTCACCTGCACAAAGATGGAAATAGTAAATTGAGTACTCCGCTGAGGAGAGGCAAGTTGTCAACTGAGGAAAGCTACAGCATCATTCAACAAAGGTAGACTTCAGGGTTGCAAGTCCCAAGTAAAAGCATGAGTTGAGCATGTCCATACCCGACACAAACTCTTAACCAATTTACAAGTGTACGCGGTGCCTGCCACAAACAAGAAATCAACACTTGTTGGTGCTATCAATGACAGTAGTAGCAGTAATGTGTGTTCATTTCTTCTGCTTCTGGCAGTCACTGGGTGCAGAAAGCACTAATACGTGTTGCTTTCGTCAGCTCCTCGCAGACACATAATGTGCTTGTAACTTAACACTTCGAACATTGCCAATGGTGGCAGTCAATGTCTTAATTTTCTTTTTTTTACTCCGGAATTACTAATGTTCTTGTGGTTTGGTTAAAAGTTTGGGTTGGAGCGGACACGGCGTTCTGCGCTGCTGAAGCGTGACTGCGCCAAAAAAAATGTTTTTTTCTCACCGAGGAGGTATTCCCCGGCATTCACGATGCGCCCCGCTTGGAACCGCCGGCGCAACCATGTCGTCCGCCAGACAAAAGCGTCGTGGTCCGACCCCGGTCGCATAGGGTCCAAGGCCAAGATTTTCATGTCCGCGTCGCAGATCTGAGGTAAAACGTAAACCAGAGAAAGTGCCCGTTGGCAAGAGCAACGTAACTTTCAAAAAGGATCGCAGAAAACGTGAGTTTTACTTACGAACATGCAGTTGAGGGCGTAGTATCCCTTGCGGCACATGAACACAGCCTTGCGCTCACCCTTGGGTGCGATAATGGCGATGAGGCTGCCGTCTACGCATCCGATGACGCCGGGGATAACGCCGCGCCGAAGGAAACCCTCCTTCACGGCTGCCTTTTCCTCGGCTGTCTTTGGAAAATGGACCCATTTGTTGCGGGCCCCTGCGTTCACGACAGCCTCTGCCACACGTCGCACGCACTCGCTCACCGTCGACTGCGACACACGGATCGTCTCCTCGCTCCCAACGGACGCTTGGAAGCTCCCGGTAGCAAAGAAGCGCAGCGCACACAACACTTTCCGCTCCACCGACAGTCCCGTCGCTCGCTCAGCTTCTAGTTCCCCCGCCAGTTCCTCGCACAACAACCGCACCGTTCCCTTCGAGAGGCGAAAACGCCGTCGAAAATGGTCATCCGGCATGTCAAACGCGTCGTCTGGCTCTCCCTGTTCACGTCGGCGACGGCGAAGAGCCACGGTCATAGCGATCAGAGGGGCGGCCATTTTTTTCATGCCTTCGGAAACGACCCTGCCTCTGGCCGTTCCAAAAATCCGTGCCTTTTGCTCCGCATAATGAGTGCCTCAACGTCACGATGACGATTACAGTTTTTGCGGGTTCCTGACGTCGCGTGATTGACAGACAAAATGGGCGCGGCCCGGTCATTTTCGACCAATGGCTGCTCAGTGATGGCGGCAAAAGGCATGGAAAAAGTAATAGAATTCCTACAAAATCGCACCCCTGATATACACAACCAATGCAATCGAATGATACTCCATTACAAAATGGAATGTTATATATACACGACTGGGCGTGGGGTATCTACAGGTCTGTATGTCACTAAGCCGGCGACGCCCAATCACCTGTGCCTATCCGAACAAAGACGCATACCGAGCATGAATAGAATAATTTATAAATGCCATTCCAAGCAAGCAAGCACTCAACTCTGGCTGTAGACGCCGTTAGTCAATAACAATGGGAGAGTGAGACGGTTGGTCGCCAACGATGCGAGATTTGATCCATTGTCTCCGGAGTGCGGTCTGCGCATTTTCAGAAAGGAACGCATGACGATGAATAGAATACTTTACAAATGTCATGCGAGCACTCGACTCGGACTGTAGACGCCACTGGTCAAACAACAATGGGAGAGAGTCGGGCAGTGGGGATCGAAACGATTGCCTAGTGGTATCTGCATCACACTCGTGAGAACCGCGTTCAAACCCCAGCGTTGCCGGCAACCCAACTGGGTTTATTTTTCAATAAACAGTGTAAACAGGGTATCAGCGTGACCTCGGTGACGACGGTACATAATGAGTCTCAACGTTATCAACATGCACTAATGACTAAAATTCCCCTGGCACTTATATTTCTGCATACAGCACAACACAAGCACACAATTACCACACGATTTTTTATTGCTTTATGCTTGATAGTTTGGATCGCGTAATATCAGTCGGTAATTTTAGACTGTTTTCAATTTGGCGTCATTACTGCAGCTTCATCAGTGGAATGTGCGGTTCAACATTTTTGCTACTTTGGATAAATTGACGCTTGTGCCATGTTGTTACACTTTTATATGCATGGGGAGGGTGTCCCGATGCCTTTACAAGAAACGTTATTAAGCCCCCCCCCCCCCCCCCCCCGGGCAGGGTAGGGGGGCCACGTTGGAAGTAACTTGTCTAGCGAGGCCACAATTTTTTAGCCTCGTCATCTTTTGTTCATTAGTTTGAACAGAAGCATTTTTTGTTTGACTCTTAATATTTACATTTGTATTTGCATATGTATTTACATATCTTTAGGTATCACGTCTTTGGTAAATTCGTTAGACAATATTCGTTTGGTGCGCTACTCATTCAAAAAACTTCAATATTAACGGGCATACCACCACAATTTCTAAAGGCGTGTGAGGCATGACTTTTCCCGTGCGTTGAAGCTTTGTTAAGACATGTCATTATGATGATATATATTTTTTTATGCATCGACCGATAACGCTAAGCATGTAATAGAATTATCACGCTATGCTTAAACCAGATTGTGTACATAATGCTGCGAACAAGAAGATCTCGTAAGACGCGCCAACCTTCCATCTTTGTCGCTAAAAAAATTCTACCGGAGATTCAGACACGCCGTCGTGTATTTTCAATTCGCCATCGGCATCAAATAATATACATATTTTAACCGCGTCATCAAATCCGGTTACCAGCTCGTGTATATTAAATTTTTTATAAAGTTGTGACGATACATGTTGTACCGCGGCGTGGTTATTAAACATCGCAGGATATATGAAATCGTCGTGAACAACGTCCTGGATGCAATACGTTTTGTTTACGCGCAACCCATCCAGAGTGAATTGTACGGAGCGCCTCCAATAACCCATTTCGTTTTTTCCTCTTAAGTAGTAACTCATGGCAGGTTTCTTTTCCATTACCGCCACCCATGAGATTATGTCAGCCTCGCTGACTTTCCGCTTAACGTTCTTTGTTTTCGGTTGCCCACCCTACACGCCGCATACTTGCTGGTAAGCTTCTTAGTTCTTTTCCTCCACAGTGAATCAATGTTTTTCCTGTGCAGATACCTGAACACTCTCCAAGCCCATTTACTTTCTTCCATATTCCTCACTCATTCTTCATAATCAATTTTACTCTGAGCTTCCCTCACTTCAAAACTAGTCCAGCACAGTCTGCTGTCGCGCTTAAAACCCCTTGAACTTCGTAAAGTAGTGCCACGCTTTGAAGAATGCCGCCTCCTCGTCGCGCGCTCTGGCCGAAGCCGACGTCGCTATTGGCCTAGTAGCACCACGTGGGGCCTCGCGCCGTGCATAAGCGCCATTTTTGCTCGAGAAGAGTCTACGGAGTGGCGAGGAGCGCATGTTGGCGCCGTTGCTACGCTCGAGCAGTGAAGGCAGCGCCATGGTCGAGGAGAGAGCGTGAAATAGAGGAGAAATCAGGAGAAGTGAAGGTGCAGGAGGAGAGTGTCACCACTTTACTAAGGGGTTTTAGTCGGATGGATGGATAGATGGATGTTATGAGCGTCCGCTTTGGAACGGGGCGGTGGGTTGCGCCACCAAGCTCTTGCTATTATACTGCCTAATGTCCTACCTAAGCTGTTTAGTTTAGTAGTTTAGTTTCTCGCGCCGGCGTGAGAGCGCCGCATGCGGGACAAAATTCAACTAGCGGCTGGTACGCCTCTCCCATCTCTCGTTCGCACCGCCTTGATTGCCTCTTGCACTGCGCGTGTTTGGGAACGTTTGGTACCGCGCGCGGTGTGTGCCTACGTGTGTGTGCGTGGACGTTTTATTCGAAGTACGATGTACACGCTTCTATTTGCCTTTAAGAAGATCGGTACGCTTGACGATTATTCTTTTCATGGCTGCAATGCGGCGAAAGGGTAGCGTGTGCTTAGCCATGTAAGTGACACTGAGCAGATAATTGGAAACATCGTATGTGCCGCCGGAAAAATTGTCTGCACATACGATGCGCGTAAGCTGAAGTAAAAAAAAAAATTAAATTATGGGGTTTTACGTGCCAAAACCACTTTCCGATTATGAGGCACGCCGTAGTGGAGGACTCCGGAAATTTCGACAACCTGGGGATCTTTAGCGTGCACCTAAATCTAAGTACACGGGCGTTTTCGCATTTCGCCTCCATCGAAATGCGGCCGCCATGGCCGGGATTTGATCCCGCGACCTCGTGCTCAGCAGCCGAAAGCCATAGCCCCTGAGCAACCACGGAGGGTATTAGCTAGAGTAATTTTTGCAGGTTCCCACAAAATGTTTGCTACAAATCTGTGTTGCCTCTGTTGGCGACAACAGACTTCCATCGACATTGTGCGGAAATAAACAAAATATACCGCCGCATTGCACAAATACGACATGCGCGCACACAACTTTAACTAGTACGTCCCCTACGATATACAGTAGAGGCAGCAATGTAAATAGCAATGTAAACAGTGCTCAAGTGACGGAAATTGGAAGTACGAGTAATCATTTCTGCTTCAGCAATGTCGGCGCGACCAGGACGCGGGCATGTATCGCTAAGTAATTCGATCTATCGGTACAGTGGTGATGCAGGAATTAACTCCGGTCACGTTCAATGCAGCGTGCACAAATTCAATTTCTCGGCACGCGTGAACTCCGGCCACTGCTAGCGCATGCAACAGAAGTGGTTCCCATTCTTGGGCAACGCACACACAAACGAAACACGGGAAGGAAAACAGGAGAGGCGCTGGTCGAACAACTGAAAGATTTTATTTGAATAAAAGGATTATATAACCAGTAATCATGAAATTCACGTGGATTACATGTAAAAACCGTCATGCCCTCCCGAGTGATCAATGAACGAGGTCGCTTCGTTTGCCAGTTGTTTATTTCTTTCGGAGCATCGCAGTAATCCGGCTGTCGTCTGCTTTTTTCTTGGCATTTTCTTCTGAATCCACAGAATGTCACTGGTGGAATCAACGCTTTCGTGTTTACATTGCTGTCGTGAAAGTTAACATTCCCAATCATCCGAAGAGGCGCAGTCGCAATGAAGCGGCGGAAACGTACACCCGTGGGAGGTGAAATCGTTCCACCAGGGGAGAAACGAGCGAGAAACGAGCGAGAAATGAAACTTGGCGTGCGTACGTCTATGGCCTGGTATCTGGGTGCCGGACCTTTTACACTTTCGGTCCCACGGCAATGCACAGCGCCGTGCCGCCCCTAACACACTACCGCCTTCTCTTGCACTTCAGTTCCTCGTATACGCGCCGTGCACGCCGACGGACGCGCCACTGGTGGCGGCCTTGCGCAGAACACGCGGGAGAGGAGCCTGGCGCGCGCCGTAGTTTGTTGTGTCGTTGATCGTGCTTCTCTGTCTTATTCACGTTTTCAGAGCAAGATAGGCAACACCATTCGCACGTATGGGGTGGCCAAAGCTTCAGGGAATGTCGAAGAAGAATTGTTGCAGGGTGGGGTGAATACCGGTGAAAACGTGCCGGCGATACGGTTCTAATCATTCCCGGCAAAGCCTCATCAGCGGGAGCAACGGTAGCAAGAATGGATCGTCGCTTCATTTTCTTCTCTTGGTGTGTCTGCTACGGCGCGTCAAGTTCAGGCGCACGCGCCGCCGTTGCCTCTCCGAAAAGAGTGACTCGATTGCTGCTTTCGCTCTCTCGCCGCACCCTCGCTTCCGACTTGCAGCAGTAAACGTAAAGCCCTTCGAACTTTATTTTAGCCTTTTTCCATCTCCCTCTTCTTGATCACACAACGTCCCATTTATCTCCGTTGCGCGGGCGACTGAAAGCGCATCCTCCCTGCGCGTGGTTACTTTCGGATAGCTGAGCAGCTCGAGACCTTCGTCTGTTCATTGGAGCGGTGGCTCTTACGATTCAGAATACGAGCCGAGCTCGGATTTGGACTCGGACAGCGTCTAACGCGACGAAGAGATGAGTTCCGCATCGTCAGATTCGGATGTTGAACGGATGTCATAGTCAGGCTGATGATGATGTTTACTAATAACAGCTGCAGAACATTAAAATGTGCATATTGCATTGACTATGTTATTTGTATACCAATCATAATCAAAAATAAATTGCTATGTTCATTCCCTGTTATGCTCGCTCCCTGAAACCAAGCCGACACTGGGGGTGCGTCACTGCCAGAAAGGTCCGACAGCGAAAGGGTTAACTGTTGCTAGTTGCTCCATTCATAACTCTTGTCGATTCTTTTTGAGCTGCGAAGTTTTCACCCTGCCTTGTTTGTAAAGGGTATAAATCACGGTGTGTCTTATCAGAATGATACCAAGGAAGTGCTTCTTTAACAGCTTTATTCTTTTCGCCCGAGGGCATCTTAGATATTGTTTGCGTTTTAAATGTGTTTAGAAAATAGGTAATTCAGGGCGAGAATTGCTAATAGCTGCTGCATACGGTATTTTTGTTCCATTTCTCGCTGAAAAGTTCGCGTCCCGTTTGGGAAGTCATCACACATCGATGCTGCCTGAGCAAACTTAACACGCCGAGTGATTTGTTTGTTTCACAACGTAGTCCCTTCTTGCATGTGAGTTTTGTACTCAACTGAATTCTTTCTTATACTTACGCTGCAGACGACTAAACCGGGCCTTGCCGCTAGCGCTCATCTACTTTGACTGGCGCTGCTCTGCCTTTAAATATATCATGTGGCACCTTTATCTAGTAATATAAGGAAGTACTGAAAAGTTAGTCAGTATTTAGCTTTGTACGTTTCAAAGCAGATCCCTTGGGGAATTTAAAATTGCACAAACTGCAGCGGGAACGGTAGTTCATCGGCGTATGCAGCAGAATTGCATCGGCGGTACAGCACTAACACGCGCTTTTATTAACCCGTGTGTTTGGTGATTTCGTTGGCTAGTGTACGCGTTTCCATCAATAAAATGGCAGTTACTCTTCTTGAGGCGACTTCGACTGCACTTATTCGGCGATGTCACATGTATTCATCGGCAGAAAAATCACAACGGCATATGCAGAGATTGCACCGTGCGGATTTGTTTGATATAAGTCTGCACTAACGACGGATGCTTATTATTCAGGTACAGAAGCAGCATTGCGGCAAGGGTAGAATAAAAAAAAAACCATCGAGACATCGTATCACTCAACAAAATTTATCGGCTAGTGAAAATGAGCTCCACGTCATGAAAATGGGGTTCGTGTCGTTTGTCTGCGGGACACACCTTGCACGTATGTGGACCATGTTGTCCCAAACACCGGTAACGTCGTGTTCATACCCGCTCGCACAGAGGTCAGCATCTTCCCTACAGCTGTCACCGCAGAAGAAGCAGCCTGGCACCCGAACAAAGGAGAAATCGCAGCCGCGAACTTCAGCCATCCTTGCTGCAAAGGGTTGTCGTCTGCTACTGCTCCCGCGTGTACTGTTGGAAGCGTCCGCTAGGTGGCTTTCAGTGGCGCCTCTATAGGCGGTGCACGAGGCGTATACGGTTGGATCCGTCTTCCCCGACGCAGCAGCCGCATTCTGCGCGTGCGGCACAGCTGCTGCGGAGACGGCGGTGGGCAGGAGGGCACGGTGTCGTACTGGCCGCTCGGCCAGGTGATATCAACATCGTCGCGGGCTTCGCTGTGCGACGGCTCCTCGACGCCGTCGCGCAGCGTGACGTCTGCATCGGCGCCGTCCCTCGCTCCAAGTCTCTCCGACTTTCCACGATCAGCTGCAAGGGTGTGGTCGAGAGTCATGAGACAACACACGATCGCGGTGCCATTAGCGTCTGCAAGTTTGCAAGCGGCTACACGGCACAAAGACAGCTGAAATTTTAGACTTAGGCCCGCGCGCTGTTCCTCTATAGGCAGCCCCGTCTCGGTCGGCGTCAAGGTCGGACGTCTATATGCCCCCACTTAAGACACAACAAACAAGTTATCTTAACGTTGATGCGCATTGCCTGCAACGTCACCGATCACGGCACTTCATCAAATCGTCCAGTGCATAACGCATAATGCCATAAGTCGGCACGCACTACAGTACACTACACGTAGCAAAAAGAAAAGTATAAAATAAGAAGACGAGGCTCGGCAATGTAAACATGACGCGTTCCCGGGGCTTTTGTAAGAATTAAGGCAGGTACTAGTCGAGGCAAAATGGGAGAGAGTAGGCATGTCAGTATAGCAGCGATACTAATAACACGGCGATTCAATTGCTCCTACTTTCATTATAATAACGATGCAATGTCGAAAAGTCTTTGCGGTAAAACACTCCCTAGTCGGCGCTACCGCATAGCCACTGAATAACTAAAATTTTCAGAGGCATCTTGGTTGAGGGGCCTTTTAGATAAGACATAACTGCAGATTCGAAAAAGTCACGAGTGTCCGGCGAACATAACCGACTTTATTTTACAGCCAGAAATTGATGAAGGAGAGTAAAAAAGAATGCCATTTGTTTTAAAGCGAAGCTTTCTTTGCCTCTTTGGACTTTCCCACTGCTGCTGCTGTCAGGCGCACCGCGTCGGGGGAAGGCGGGGGGGGGGGGGGGGGGGGGGGGCACCGGGCACCGCTTGTGCTTAAATGACAGGAATGAGCCAGAGAGGAAAGACGACGCTCGAAGCTGGTTTTCACCCCTCCGAGCCGAATGTGCACAATGCCCTGCGAAGCTTCCTGGCTGTCTCCGCATTAGCCTCTTGACAGCTGTAATTATCCGTGACTCCCCTCAAAACTATTGCAGAAACTGAAGCGCTTCCCGTTCAACTAACGTGCAAGGTCAGAGGGGACACTTAGAATAAGATGCAGTTCCAATTTGAGAGAGGGTGGGTGACACGGGAATGCAAGGAAATCCGACTATGCGACAGCGGTCGCGCGGGCCGAGATTAAGCGTAAGTTCTAGGTACGGTACAGTAAGTTGCTGCTATTTCTGAAAAATAAACACCATGGAAATATGTCAAGCGGACAAACTACGCAAGGCGTGCAGAAGCAGAGCGCAACGCAGGGTCCAGGCGACCCTATGGAAGCGGTCGACCGTCAAATCAACACTTCTGTGCCCGTCGTGTTACCTTTACGGCTGCGGTATTGCTAGAGGTCGCGGATTTGATACCAATCGCGGCAGCCGCATTTCGACAAGGGCGAAATAGAAAACGCACGCGCACTTAAGAGTTTGGGACGTACACGTTAAAGGGACACTAAAGGTTACTATGAAGTCAAGTTAAAGTGATAAAGCAATCCTGTAGAACGTCTAAGGCGTCAATATAATCCCGAACAGAGCTTTAGTAACAGAGAAATTGAGGTAAATGCATGACCCGATTTGTGACCCCCCAGCGACATTCCGGAAGTAGCCCGACGAGGAAGGCACTACTCATCATAATTTATGTCGCTAGTACTCAACTACTCGTATTAAAATGATCATTTCATTAGATTATAAGACGGAAGAAAATGCTACTTGTCTACTTTGAGTCTAAGAAAAAATACCATTTTGACCTTACCCTTGAGTAGTATGGGTGATCGAAAGGTTTCGTTTTCGCTCGACTCTGCGCGCTCGAGTTTGCGCCGCGCGCGCTTTGTAGTCTCAGTTGTTTCTTTATCGCGTCGTGCTGCGGTGGTCCTGCTGCCTCGCGAAACTTGCATTTGGAACAAGCAGCGAGAATGCCACGTCCATGTGATGTCGTGGGATGCGCGTACGGCCCGCGGAACTTGGCCAAGGGCAGTTGCAGCGGCGAATCCAACCTTACTTATCACTGTGTGCCAACAAGTGAACCTCTCCGTTCGAAGTGTTTAAGTGCCGTACCTCTGCCACAGCGCGCTGGCAAAGAGCTGAGAAATCGCATAGTGTGCTCGCTGTACTTTCGTCCAGAGGATTATAAGAGTTCAACGCCGACTTACTGAAGTCGTGTGGAGAGCCCTCCAAAGCAGGCCGCCGTCGTAGTAGTACGCAACGACGCCGGCAGCGCGAGCCCTCAGCAGCAGGTCACGTTCATCAGTGCTTAAATCGCTGAAGTCGAGCCCAGCATCGCGAGCCAACGTGTCGTTGTCAGGGTCGTCCATTGCAACGAGCGTCGAATTTGGCGTCATAAAATAAAGAACCAGCTTATCGTACCGCGCTTTCCTTTCCGCTAGCCACCATAGTTGCGCTTTCGCGCTGCTGTCGGCTCTGTCTTGGCTTTTTCTGGCCGCACGTTTGCGTTTTGCGCAGAAAAGCCGTAGCGCCGTCTGCGGGCGCCGTTTAACTCCCCGACGGCGCAATGTCACTGAGACCATGACGTCATCACTCGTCGATCGGAGGGCGGGCGATTTGAACTGCGCTAGAGGTACGCGGATGCTTCAGAACGCATGTTCTCTTAATATAAGTCTCTTCTTCGCACGAAACAAGCGTTTCAAGGTTTGTGGGATGGTATTTCAACAGTCCACGTCGACTTAATATTAACGTTTAGTGTCCCTTTAAAGAAAATCACGGTGTCGAAATTAATCCGGAGTCCGCCACTCCGGCGTTCCTCAAAATCTGATTGTGGTGTTGGCACGTAGAACCCAATAATCAAATTCAAGTTTAATACTTGTGCCTCAATGAGATGTGCCATGTTAGGCAGTGACTATGCTCAACCCTGTCAGAGGTTATGAAATATGGCGTACAACAACGCCTCAAGCGAACACATATCCCTGCGTGTTTAGTGTACTACGCAGTAAAAAAAAAAAACCGTGGTGCTCGCAAGGTAACTGTTAACATCAGCTCACCACTCCCGTGTTAGAGACGAACTGTTGAAGAAATTAAGCTTAACCGTAAACGTCACCGCTAATTATCGCCAATCAAAGCATCCAGCACGGAAACCTTTGCTTACATCGATTCCCACATTGCGTGGTATCTGCATAATTTTTTTGTCTCTCCTTTCAACAGACAAACAAACTTTCGCGTTTGTTTATCTGTGTGCCAGTTACTCTGACCTTGCCTTCGAAAAGCGCAGACTATGCCAGAGAAAAAGGAAGCTCGGAATAACTTGATTAGTCGTTAGACGTCTCTCGGCAGAAGAAAGCACCGCATACTTTAGCATTTAGGGCATACAGCGTTTAGAGCACTGCGTGTCAGCCATCGGAAATTAGCGAGAACAGTTAAGGATCAATGTGCGTCGGATATGTGCAGGTTAGTCCAGCGGGAACAGAAATGGTGCATAACGATAAATACAAACGTAACAGCAACCGACTCATTGGAGAAATATGAAACAGAACACTTTTCGGTTGTTTTCAACAGACTAGTGGCCTAAACACATTACTTATTAAAGTGTTTCAATGAAACTAAATGTCTAACTGGAAAGATTCCTGCTCAGATGAGCGTCATATTGCAAGTGTTCAATGACGCTGGGAGGCCATTGACAATAAAAGCACGCGTGCGTAAGATTTTTGCACACTGCACTCATACAATGAAGAAAGTTGAACTTTTTGGGACTTGTGATCCAGCAATCCATCTTTCTTGCGAGATTTTCTTGCTTTAAGCGGACTATTATTTTTTAAGTACAGCCTATTCTGTAGGCCAATGGAAAGCCTATCATTCCAAGTGTCGAAAGGGCCGTGTTTCTTTTAGAGCGAGAAGAAATTCTGAAACAATTGTTTTCTTCATCTGAGTCCCGGCGCCAAGACTACCGAAAGCGATGGCAACGTCGTGAAATGTGAGAAACTAGAAGACTACAGAGATTCTGCAGGAATACATTTTGTTCGTTAAACACTGAAATTATGACCCTAAAAGTCACCCTCACCACGTAATCGGTAGCATAAGTAATTAGCTTTCTATTGATATTGTTGACTAAAATCTTACTGCTTTTCTTGCTTACAGGCACAGCGTGTCTTCCTGTGGATGCTGCTTCCAACATTTTGTACAGCGGCCTAGCAGGCATATTGTGGTAAAGAATGCCTACATAGCAGCGGGGGGGGGGGGGGGGGGGGGGGCGATTGTGACGACGTCGGCACATATCGCGTGCATGTGGTGGCCGCTTAAAAGAGCCTTTCCCCAGGCTACATAGCAAATTTCGGTTATAAGCCGGAATTTGTCGCGTGCGCTCTAAAGGGTGTTCTACCGCAAGCATTTTTCAAATTAGTTCATTAATAGCAGAGATAGAAATATGCGACGTGCCGCGAACCTATGCTCTCAGTAGGCGAGCTTCACCACAGACACTCATTCCACTTGCCCCCGTCCAACTTTCGCAAGCGAAATTGCTTCCCTGCGTTCATACCCGAGCCGGAGGAATGGCGTGACGATATGTCAAGAACCCCGCTTTTTTTTTTTTTTTTCTGTCTTGCTTCTGCAGGTGGGGGCCTGGCGCGCGAGCTGTGGCGTTTGCCTTGTTTCTCGCAGCGAACGATTTTGCGGCCTGCTCATCCCTAAACACTATATCGTCTACCGAAGCAACAGCTCAAAGAAAAAAGGTGATGTTGCCTCGAATAATTCTAGAAATCACGTGTCACCGAGTGTCGTCACTGCAAATCCTCCGCTGGGAGCGCAGCGCACGCGAGATGAGTGCGCGGCATGGTGGTTTGAAACTGCAGCTCTTTTCGCAGCGTGTGCATGGCGGTGTAATAATTTGCAGACAATATCGTTAGCGCGCATTGTATGCAGTGAACTGGTCATATATAATATGCAAAACCTTAGTCCTGGTAAGTTTTTTTTTATATATATATATATATATATATATATATATATATATATATATATATATATATATACACATATATATACACATATATATACACATATATATACACATATATATACACATATATATACACACACACACGAGTGGACATGTAAGCTTTAAAGATATATTGCCGATTGCATGGGTTTCGGTTGCTCTCACTGAACAAGTCTTAGGTCACGTCACCCTACATACAGCTTATTTCACACTGCTGCACCGTCAAGCCACGCCACACGTTATTTTTGCACCCACTTCAGAGACAAAGTCAGCAATATCATTCCTGATCTAATGCATCAAAACCTCGTTTCCGTCAATGGAACATGCGACTTTCACCAAAATTCTAAGACGTTGTGAACGTCGACAGTTGCTTTAACGGTGTAATCTCGGTACTTTCAGGTTACGAAAGACGTGCACATTACAGGGCGTCCCACCAGAAAAGTAGCGAGCGCAGTGTGATGGTAACTCACTCGTAATTAAGAAATTTATTATAAATATAAGCACCATCCATTCTAACAATAGTTAATATGTAATATTCGGAGTTTCCGCAATACGTACAAATTTTTACGCATTGGAGGTCACCGTGTGTCTGAGCTCACGTTTAGAATGCGAGTGCTATGCCGATGATCCAGTTATTTTCAATATAACGCCATAGGCAAACTTTCCCAGTTAAATGAAGACTAAACAAATTAGACTCCTGACGCAACCAACCCAGTTCAAATCAGTTGAGTTCCAAACATGTCAGGAAAGAAAATAAATTCTTTCGACATCATCAGCAGGTTCATTCTCAGTCAAGTAACGCCAATCGATACACGGAGACATAATACTCTAACCCTGCGCAGTCGGAAAGACAAATTTGAAAAAGGAGACTTACTCAAACGGAGTCATTGCAAGTCGGTGCTGAGGTAATCCTCCTTGGTGCCCCCGTCGTTGTTCTCGCTTTCCATTTCAACGTGGTCTCGGCGGAGACTCCTTTGGTTCCACAAGCGTCTCGCGATATGGCGAAGGTTCCCTAGTGACAGGTCATGTTATAGTTGTCTCTCTGCTTCTCTATTGGTTGTCCGTAGTCCCGCCTTCGTGACTTGATGCATTTGTTCACCTTAGTAGGCGTGTCCTGTGTAGGGAGAAGGGAGGGACAGCTGATTGTACCAGTATGTGGAGAAAGTGCCTGTCGCCGCATTCCAGGTATTCACACTACCGGAGCTATTAAAGCGAAGCTTCCTTTGCCTCTTCCTTCGACTTTCCCAGTGTGGCTGCAGCTCTTGCTGCTGTTACAGCCTGGCACATTGTGTCGGGGAGTGGTTAAGACTGTGCGCGTGCATGACAGGAGCGCGAAAGAGAGCAAAGGGGACGCGAGGAATACGTTTGGACCTTTGCACTGCCGCGAATGTGCACACAGCCCTCTGAAGCTCCCTCGGCGTCGCCAAAGTAGCCTCTTGACAGCTGTAATTATCGTTGATACCAGCTACCCACCCTACCCCCGCAAAAGCATCGGAGAAAGTGCAGCGCTTATCTTTCTACTAATCTGCAAGTCTAGAGGGAAGCTAGGTAGAATGGAAGAGGGGGTGGGGAGGCAGAGAATGGCTAGAATCTACGCATTCGCGAAACGAGCGATTCACAGCCTCGCCACCCTTCGCTCGCAGCTCCCGTACAAGGAAGGGGGGAGAGAGAGGATAGGGAAAAGGTGACGAGAGGAGGCAAGGAAAGGCCACTTAGATTTAATTGCACGTTAAAGAACCCCAAGTGGTCGGAATTTCCGGAGTCCTCCACTACGGCGTGCCTCATAATCAGGAAGTGGTTTTGCACGTAAATCCCCATAATTAATTTTTTTTATCGCACAATACCATTCAATCATGGAGAAAATGCTGATAACGTATTGGTCTTCCTGTTTCGACCCTTTTTCTCTGATGGTCACAAACTGTGGGTACTTTCTGCGCATTGTGCTCCACTCCAAGATCAATACTTGCAAAGCTCCTACTCCAGTACGCCTGGCGAATTCTGGAGCAGACATTGATGCCGTGACATGTGATAATTCGACCACCAATCGGTTAGCATGGACGTCCCTAGGTAAGTATTTAACATGCGACTTGTGCTGCAGGCCGGCCAGGAAGATTTTTTGCAGGCATTTGTGGCGACATCAGGAACCAACAGGTCATTTCACCACCCATGTGACCCCTCTAGGATGCTCTATACCGTCATTATTCAACCGCACATATTTAAATGTATTAGATGTAGCTTGCCGCAAGTTGGAGAGTTTCGGGTAAGCGAAAAAATTTCCGTTCTTTTTAGATGTGCCCTCCCGTATGGTTTCATCAGAAGTACGTTTTACTTCCTACAGCTACCACGAGGTCAAGAAGTATATTCACACATGTACTTGTTTATCTATTTCGGATGACCGCTTTCCACCGTCTACCACATGTTATCGCTCAGCACAGGACGCGCCCGCATGTGTCGGAAGTTTATCGAATGTTATCGGTGGTTCTACCTGCAGTCTGTCGTCACCGAAGCTTGTGTAATCCGATTGCTTGCATGTGCGACGCGAATTGTGCAGAACTTTATCGAGGACACGCGGGCACCAGCGATTACTATGGAACCTTCTAAGACCCATGTAGAAGGCCGACGCGCTTGACCGCAGGTCAGAATTTTGCCGATCGCCGACTGTGTTCGCCGCCATCGCCGTTCTTTCAGTAGCCTGTTTTGAAGGCTCAGGTTGTCCCAGCAAAATGCGTAACATAATAATTACGTGACAATATCATCATTATTTAGAACTCGAATAGTAAGAGAAGCAATCTGGACTGCGTGCTGTGTCGAAGCTGACGAAGTCACATATATACCCACTCGCTTTCTAGAAAATGAGCATCAAACTTGCTGTTTAGGTAAGGTGCCTTACGTCCAGGTGCTTTAGGGCACGAAAATTGCTTTTGCAGGTCACTCACCAAGAAATACGACGAGAAAAATTTTCTAATTAACAGCTACAGATTTCTACAGTGAGCAGGAAGCTTGCCAAAAGCTCCACGAGTCTGCAGCAACATCTGAATGCACCACAAGAATCAACAATTATTTGACTGCTTGAACTCTCGGAGGACCATCATGTGCAGTACAACGAAGCTGAGCATGCTGATGTAAGAATTAAGCTTTTGACCTCACGCATACCTGCGAGTTATTACTTTACATACACTGAAAGAGCGCTGCATGGCTTGACAGCTGCTGCAACTGCATCTAAATTCTGCCAAAGCAGAGGCAGATCCGCTTTTTGAGCAAGCCCACATCTGAGGCTCTAAGAATAACCCTGCTCAGTACAATATCCCTTGTCGAGAACCTTCTTGCAGCAGGCTTTCGCCTTGTACTGGTGGGAAAGCTTGCACAGGACCCATTAGAGGTAAAAATGCATTTTCCTGCTTGTGAGGTAAACAGCGAAGTATTTTTTTTTTTGTTTGAGAGATTTTTGGCATTGTCAGACATGTTGCCGGAGTACATCCAACAGTCCAGCAATTCCTCTTAACGTATAAGATATTTTCTTTTAATAGAATTGTCCAGCCACTCAAGCGAACCTCGGTAGCGGGAGATGGTCCACAACTGCTCCTCAAGCTGCAAGATCTGTTCAAGAAAGAAAAGCCTACTGCCTGTCATGTGCGCAGCAATATACATGGAGCAATGCCTCCTGAACAGAATGAAGTTGAGCAGACCTTTTTAAAAATTGTTTAACCAACTTTGCAAATCATAGTTTTTGTGTTGCATAGAAAGATGTCCAAGTCGCTTCTTTTCTGGTCACATTAAGCTGTATGGACGTCGCATGTATGGCAGGGGATTGTTGAATTGTCAAATGCATGCTGCACCAAGAAAAGAAGATTTTGCAGCTGTGCTTAGCTTTATTTACATTACGATCTGTTGAAGTAATCGGCGCATGTTAAGGAAACAGCTGAAGAACTATAATGGTGATATCCCTAACAGGCCATTCTTAAAGAATTGATTCACCAAAAAAAAAAAGAAAGAACTGGTGTATTAGTGCTATGGCTACTTGTGTTCCTTTAAGAGTTTTTTTTTCCCATCTGATGTGTTATGAAATGCTTGTGCTTTACACTTTCTTGTGCACAGAAACAATCTATTACATATTCTGTATTTACTGCCATTCATTTGCTAGTGTTTCCTGCCCCCCCACCCAATTCATATCTCCATGTTTTGATGTTCTTTCTTTAGCTTCTTAGAAGCATGGCAATGATATAACAAATTTCTTGCTTTGGGAATGGTCGACCATTCGCGACTGGACGCCTATTTGGGCAGACTGTATGTCGCTAATTTTACATAAATAAATGATCGTGCGCCTATGCGGTTTTAGCACGAACACGTCTTATGTCTCTTTCCGATTTTTCGACCATGATAAGAATATCAGGACCGGTGATTAGATTATTTTAACCTGTCTATGGTTGCGCATTAAGAACCAAAATACCTAGTCTCGTTTCTGCGTCGAAAACACGAGCAGCGTCAATAAATGCCGGGATTACTCACGCTTCTATATGACTGCTTGCCAGCACAGTTGCCTAATTACAATACACTTTCAACTCTCCAGGTCCTAAAACTTCACAGTCGCCTTAATCCCATGGTATTATAGGTCTGAAATTAAGGACAACCGCATGTATCCACACTGATGGTACCTTCTTCCCTCCCTTTCCTTTTTCTTTTCTTCCCTTAAACCCCTTCTGTGTGGGGTTACAAACCGGATGTGCGTCTGATTGATCTTCCAACCCTTCTTTTTCTTCTTTCTCCTCCTCCTCCTTAATCTCATGCTAAAGGCTGCACCAAAGATATTTAATCGTGAGGTTTGTCTCACAATTACCCTATCTGAATTGCATTCAGAAATTGTATCGCTTTGCCGACCGATCTGAAGCGCACGGAGTAGCTAGGTTTCCTTTGCTTGCCATTAAACGAAGTCATTCTACGGAAGCAACCCTATAGCAGTAATGCTTTCACTGTTTTGATATCCTGATAAGATAATGCTCACAGTTTAACAGAAGGTGAACGGTAGTGCTCTGCGAACAACCTGGCGCTATGCGCAACGTAGAGTTGGCATTTATACTTACTTGTGAGTGAGGTTGCAACAGCCCAGCTGTTTGCCTCCGTTTGCAAGTGACATAACTGGCGCTTTGTTGCGAATGTGCGGTGTTTAATTTCGTGCAAATTTTAAAAAGCGGAACCTCTCGAAGCGTTGAGCTGAACGGCGCCGAGAAAGAAATCTGGACAGACCGGCCGGCCAGGCGGCCGCATTTTGATGGTGGCGACGTGCAAACACGAGTTTATTTAGGTTCAGGTGCACGTTAAAGGAACCCAGGTGGTCAAAATAATCCGCAGTCCTCCACTGCGGCGTGCCTCATATTCATATCGTGATTTGGCTCGTAAAATCCCAGAAAGAAAATAAACTTTAATTAAAAAGAGTGGTCCACCAGTTCTGGTTGTGGTGGCCTCAGGTGGCGGCTCCAAAAAAATTCCAGTATTTTTTTTACTTAGACAACAGCAAGCTGCATGTTAAGCGGATATACCCATTTTTTTCTGCGGGCGCTCACTTCATGGTAGAAGACGTGCTCAGGCATTTATTGATGCATGTGGAATGTTATTAGTAGTATTTGTGAAAGTAAAGCAACGGTTCCAGAAGTTTAGGAAGCTGTAATAACGAGGCTGGTTCTTAACGGAAGAACCCTTAACCGAGGGTTCTTTAAATTATGGGGTTTTACGTGCCAAAACCACTTTCTGATTATGAGGCACGCCGTGGTGGGGGACTCCGGAAATTTCGACGACCTGGGGTTCTTTAACGTGCACCTAAATCTAAGTACACGGGTGTTTTCGCATTTCGCCCCCATCGAAATGCGGCCGCCGTGGCCGGGATTCGATCCCGCGACCTCGTGCTCAGCAGCCTAACACCATAGCCACTGAGCAACCACGGCGGGTAACCGAGGGTTCTTTAAAGGGCTTCTTGAGAACGACGGGCTTGTGTGAACGACTGTGACTATTAATGCAGTTTCTATTAGACCACACGCATCAGCGAACTCACCCCTAATTACCTTCTTTCCTTGCCTCCTCTCTCTCCTTGTCATCCTTGTTTCCCCTTTCCCATTCCCCCGGTGTAGGGTAGCCAACCGGACGCTGTTCTGGTTAACCTCCCTACCTTTTGCATTTCTCTTTCCTTCTCATCCTCCTAAATCTAAGTGCACAAGCATTTGTAATTTCGCCCCCGTGGAAATGCGGCTTCTGCGGTCGGGATGAGATGCGCGACCTCAGCAATGCTATAGCAACAAAGCTACGGCAGCGGTCACATAAGTGTTGATTTGACATGCGACCGCTTCCTTAGCGTCACCTAGACCCAGCGGTGCGCTTTAAATAAGGAAGCTCTGCTTCTTCACACCCTGCATAAGTTGGCCGCTTGATAGAACCGCTGTAGTTTCTATTGCTACACAGGATTCGGCTGGGCGTTGCCGTCACTCTTCACTATGCGCACCTCATCGGCCAGTCGAACAGCCCTGATTGTGAACGCTGCCAGACGTCTGAAACGCTGGAACACATACTATGCGATTGACGAGCATATATGCTGGAGCGAAGGACGTTGGAAAGTTCCTTAGCCGGCGTTGGCAGGCAACCACTGTCGGAGGACGACATCCTCGGCCCATGGCCTGACACTGCAACTTCAATGAGGGCAACGAAAGCGCTGTTGAAGTTTATGCAGGACACCAAGCTAGACGAGTGGCTCTCTAACAGGGCAACTGTCTCCATATACATAAGCACTCAACACTTTCATCATCCCCAATCCCAGTACTTTCGCTCCCCCTCCCTCTTCCCCAGTGCAGAAAAGCAGACTACAGCGCACTAGCTCAGGTCGACCTCTCAGTCGTTCCTGTCAATAAATAGTAGTAGCGTTTCCTTGCATTCTCACGTCACATTTTGACTTCCCTCCCTCCCCCTCCCTTTATATGGAAACTGCAAGGGAAGTGTGGCAACGCTGTTATTCACTTGTTGCGCGACTACCTCAGTTCGACCATTCTCTGCCTCCTCTCCCCCTTCCTCTCTGCCATTAAATTTAGCTTCCCTCTGGACTTGCAGGTTAGTAGAAAGATGTGCGCTGCAATTTCTGCAATGGTTTGCGGGGGTCAGAGACAATTACGGCTATCAAGCAGCTAATGTGGCGACGCCGAAGGGCCTCCAGAGGGCGATGTGCCCATTCGACGCCGTCCAAAGCTCCAAACCACTTTATCGCGTCTCCTTTCATCTCTGCCACGCTCCTGTCATGTCTACACACGCTCTGAACGACCGCCCGATGCAATGTGCCAGACAGCAGCAGCAGCGGCGGCGGCAGTGTGAAAGTCGAAGGAAGAAGCAAACATTCGCTTTAAAATAACGAAAAGTCGTATCGGAGGTGCACACTAGGCCTGAGGAACTTCGAAGCAGAATGCAGTCACGTACCATGCTAGGACTCTGACTGCGGCGGTTGCCGTTCCAAGACGTTGCGGCGAGCCCGCCGTCGACGCTCCCATGGAAACCGCGCGGTCCCGTCGCCTGCACGCCGCGTTTTCGTGTTGTGACGCCAGTAGCTGTCGCGTTCTCGTTCCAGGAACGAAGCGCGTTGGTAAATTTCATAGTGCACCGGGATCATTCGCTTCATGTAGCAATCCGAGCAGCGACAAGGTCGTACCGGCTATGGGCAGTGTGAGGAAACGGACAACCCACCCTCTGAACAAATGCCGTCGTCCGGACCAAGGGCTTCGGGGGTCGGCTTCTCGTCGGTGATGTATGCTCGATCTGCCTGCGCATTGGTGCTGGTGGCGTCTGGGCCCCCCCAAAGCATCAGAATCAGATCGGCGTGGCGGTGAACAAACGAGGCGGTTGGGGGGGATCACCGGAGAACGGCGCATGTACCATAGTACGTGCCTACTTCACACCAGCCGCTCCTGGTGCGTGAAAGGCGTGCAGCGTCTTCCAGGAACAACGCATGAAGATTGGCACCCCTGCAAAATTTTAATGCGAAGCGTTTTTTTTTTATGAACTATACCGAACTATAGTACAGTTTTTCCAAACACCGGCCCGTGTTCTCTACCGAACTAAGCAATGAAAGACAAATCTTATCGAAACGCCCTCAATGGCCAGATTTATACGACTTCAAGAGCATGATTTAGTTATTTATGCGGACCTTAATCCTTTCACCTCGTGATTTGTCGCGTGCGCTCGGTCGGTTTGGCCCCGAGAAAAGGCCGATCTTGTGGATGGTGTAATCCGTGTTCGCGTCTTTCAGGCTTTGCTAAAGAAGCGTAGACCAATTTAGGCGTGGATGCCACAAGGAATGGTTGTCCATCGAGATTTTACCGAACGTTGCCATGAGTGTATGCCTACACCAATAAAGCGGCGAAAACGATTTGCGTCGCGGCACAGGGACTTTTAGATTTGGCGCACCCAAACCAGTACGACTTGTTTGCGTTCTCGCGTACTCATTTTGCTTCCTTTTGTATACGTTTTTTGCATTCTCTCGTAAACCACGTGGTTTGCGTCGCCAAAGTTTGGTTGCGCAAGATCTAAAACTCCCTGCTACGGAGCTTGCGCTAAGAGCGTATGTTGATTTGTCCTAAGATGTGAGGAAATCATGCTTACGGTCAAGTGTCGCAGATTTAGCGCTGGCTGCTATTCGCGACCTAGCTGTAGCTCGCCCACGAATTTATGACTCCGTGGCAATAAAAGTCTCTTAACCTACTCAAGCTGCCGGCAGCACTTCGTATGAAAACTTTATATCGACGACTCTCGTCTTTTGTTCTTCCCAACTTAACGCAGTTCCGAGAAAGTTTTGAATAAAGTAAAATGAAACGTGCAGGTGAGGGGCGGAAACCTGGTGAGGGGCGCTTTAAGAGCTCTAATTATCCGTGACCCCCACTATCTACCCTACCCCCGCTAGAGCACTGAAGAAATTGCAGCGCTTATCTTGCTACTAACGTGCAAGAAGGAAGCTAGGTAGAATAGTAGGAATGAGGGGAGAGGAGGCAGAGAATGGGTAGAGGCCATGCAGTCACGAAACGAGTGAATATCATCAACCTTGCCATCCTTAATTCGCCAGCATTTCTCATACAAAGGCTGGGGGAGGGGTTGTAGGGAAAATAAACGACAGCGATTGCTGGCAAACGGGGCTAAAATTTAAGTCCAAGGGACGGTGTGGTGCGTATTTGCGACTTCTGAAAAAAACAAGAATGGCAGGCAAATATGTCAGGCAGGCAACCTATGCAGGCTGTGCCGAAACAGAGCTGCCTTATTTAAAGTGCACCGTTGGGTCTAGGCGACACTACGGAAGCGGTCGCACGTCAAATCAACACTTCTGTGCCCGCCTCCGTAGCTTTGCTGCTCTATCATTGGTCGAGGTCGCGGGTTTGATCACGACTGCGGCCGCCCCATTTGGACGGCGGCAAAATAAAAAACGCTCGTGCACTTAGCACAGGAAGCTACGCTTACATCGATACTCACAGTGCGTGGGATCGGCATGGTTTCTTTTCTTTTTCCCTTGTCTCCCACAGATTTCCCTTGTCAGAACCCACAGATTTCTTGGCGTAATTATCGACCGAGACCTCAGTTGGAAACCGCACGTGGCCTACATGAAACGGCGCCTGACAGCAACCTCCCAGTTGTTTAAATACTTAACAGGAAAGACGTGGGGGATGTCAGTAGACGCAATGCTGAGACTCTACAGAGCTCTCTTCCTCGGTTTTTTAAGATACAGTCAACCTGTACTGAACAACACCTGCAAGACAAATATTCGTGTTCTGCAAGCAGCACAAGCTCAAGCACTCAGAGTTTGTCTTGGTTTGCCCAGATGCACGTCAACTGAGGCAACTATTGCGATTGCTCGGGACCATCCAATGCAAACTCACATCACGGTGGAAACCCTGAGAACGCATATCAGACATTTTGCACGTGCCCCCTATCACCACCTTGCAACACTACCTTCAGACAGGCACCAAGCATCATTCTCTAAAACTATCGTCAAGTACAACGACAAACTTCCCTGGGGCTTCACCGCTGCATCTAAACCATCGATACCCCCTTGGTGCCTTGTCAGCCCCACAGTCCATCTCAGCGTACCAGGAATCGGGAAAAAGTCTGAGCTGTCGTCGCCTGCGCTGAAACAACTGTCTCTGCTTCTTCTGCACGAGAGGTACGCGGACAGTGCACATATTTATACAGATGGTTCCACAAACATCCAGTGTTCGTCCGGTGCTGTGGTCGTCCCAGCAAGAGGTATTACCATCAGCTTTAGGACTGACCACCCAACGACATCTACATCTGCGGAACTAGCTGCTCTTCGCGCTGCACTTTGTTTTGTCAATCGGGAACCACCTCGACAATGGTCAATTTTCAGTGACTCAAAGGCAGCCCTACAATCTGTGCTATCAGCTCTGCGTCGCGGGCCATTCGAACAGCTCGTGCTCGATATTAGATGCCTACTTCATACATCACATGAGAAGGACATCACGTGACGTTTCAGTGGCTGCCAAGTCACTGCGGCGTCATAGGAAATGAAGACGCCGATAAAGCCGCTCGGACAGCTCTTGAAGACGCACAGGAAGAGGCCATACCACTTTCACGGTCCGACGCAGCCAGCAGGCTTCAAGTGCTTGCACGGGAGATCACGCTCTCTCTATGGTGCACACCAAGCAGCCAGACCAACCGCAGCAATCATCAACACGACCTGCCCTCATTGATGCATCTCTGTATGCCAACTGGACTCCGCCGAAGTGAGGCCACCCTGCTTTATTGCTTATGGCTAGGGGTGGCCTTCACGAAATCCTACTCGTTTCGCATTGGAATGGCCGACAACGCTCTCTGCAATGCCTGTCTTTGCGAGGAGACGATGGAACACATTCTGTGCGACTGTCCTGAATATAATGTTCAGAGACAGTCCATGGCGTCCGTTCTAGCGCACCTGGACAATAGACCATTGTCAGTTGCAATCATTTTCACATATCGCCGACAGAAGACATCGCAGCTGAAGGCGACGAAGGGACTACTTCGGTTTATGAAGGATACGGGCTTGGACAAGCGGCTGTGACAGTGATGTCGCGTACCGCGCAAGAGTGACGGACTGTAACTGACGATGTGTTTGCTGTGTTATGTGCTCTCTCTCTCTCTCCTCCCATCTTTCATCCCCCCCATCCCGCTCCCATGTGTAGGGTAGCAAACCGGTTAGGCTAAACTGGTTAACCTCCCTGCCTTCCTTCTCCACTTTTTCCTTCCTTCCTTGTCTCCGACATTCACGGTGTTAATATACTTAAGAGCTTGCTGTTAGACCACTTTGTACACACTGGTAAGAATGAAAACAGGACAAGAAAGAAAATTATTTTCGCACGGCAAATATATTGTTACACACGAGGTGTTTAACGCAGAACCAGAGGAATCTGGTTGATAGGCGCGGTTGTTGAAGAGCGGTCTCGCGGCAGCTTGGCCAACGTCGTTCTCTTCTTTCTTCTCGTTGTCTCCGCGGCAGGCGTGGTTCATGACAGCTTGTGACATTTCCCCGCTGGCAGACGAAGCCCGCCGGGCGAGTCAGTCATCTCGTGGGTTGTAACGCCTCAGACGCGCGACGTGCGTCACTTCAGCCTTGGCCGAGCGTCGTCCACTGCTCGTGACACGCGCAATGCGGTAGTTTACTTCGCTGAGGCGCTCCAGAATAACGTAAGGGCCGACGTAGTGGGCGAGAAACTTCTGGCACAAGCCACGCTTCCGCAACGGCGTCCAGAGCCACACAAGGTCCCCAGGATCGAAGGAAACGTGGCGGTGACGCCCGTCATAGCGGATCTTGGACCGGTCCTGCGATGCTAGGGTGCGTAGCCTAGCGAGGCGTCGCGCTTCTTCTGCTCGACATAGGATCTGATCAATTGATTCGTTGTCATGAGCGAAGTAGGGAAATATGGTGTCGAGGGTGTAGCGCGGCGGACGAGCATACAGAAGGAAAAATGGTGAGTAACCAGTGGTCTCGTGTCTCGCGGTATTGAACGCATAGGTAATGAAAGGCAAGATACTGTCCCAATTCTTGTGTGCTGAATCGACGTACATGGATAGCATGTTGGCAAGCGTTCTGTTTGTGCGCTCGACCAGACCATTAGTTTGTGGATGGTAGGGCGTAGAATGGCGGAAGCTACATGAACACAGACGAAGGGTTTCTTCAACCACGTCCGCGGTAAACTGTCGCCCACGATCGCTGATTACTATGCGAGGAGGTCCATGTCGGAGTATAACGTTAGCCAGCAAGAAGATAGAAACTTCTGTAGCTGTGGCCGATGGCAATGCGGCGGTCTCACAATAGCGGGTCAGGTGATCTACGCAAACGATAACCCAACGATTACCCTTGGAGGATCGCGGGAAAGGGCCCAGAAGATCTATACCAACTTGCTCAAAGGGGACGCTAGAAGGGGGAACTGGTTGAAGCAGGCCATGTGGCGCTTGTGGCGGACGCTTGTAGCGCTGGCATTGAGAGCAGCTGGCGACGTACCGTTCGATATCTTTCCGCATCTTAGGCCAGTAAAAACGTTCTTGAGCCCGGTAGAGTGTACGTGTGGAACCAAGATGACCGGAAGTTGGGTCATCGTGCATGGCGTGTAATACTTGGTGGCGAAGGTTCTTGGGGACAACTAAAAGGTAGCGTGCACCGGTGGTCGAGTAGCTCTTCTTATACAGCGCGCCACCATCACGTAGGCGAAAGCGACTGCCTGCAGGTGACTCCTGTGCTGCCGCGAAGAGCGGTTGTAAGCTCTCGTCCTTGTGCTGCTCGGATATGACGGTACGCATATCCGGAAATTCCGGGGACACAAAAGCGATGTATTCATCAAAATTGTCCGCATCACATTCAGTTGTTTGAAGTGGCATCCGAGAGAGACAATCAGCGTCAGCATGTCGCCGGCCACTTTTGTAGCAAATAACGAAATCGTATTCCTGTAGACGGAGGGCCCAGCGCGCTAGTCGTCCTGAGGGATCCCGCAGATTCACAAGCCAGCATAGCGAATGATGATCTGTTATCACAGTGAAGGGGTGCCCATAGAGATACGAACGAAACCGTTGCACGGCGAAGATGACCGCCAGACACTCTTGTTCGGTGACTGTGTAGTTGCGCTCGGAGCGGCTCAAGGACCGGCTAGCGTAAGAGATCACGTGCTCACTGTCGTCAACACGCTGAACTAGCACAGCACCGATGCCTACACCACTGGCATCGGTGTGAATTTCAGTTGGTGATGAAGGATCAAAGTGCCGAAGAATTGGTTGGGATGTCAACAGGAACTTGAGCTGGCGAAACGATGAGTCGCAATCTGCAGTCCACTCAAAGGGAACGCCTTTTTGGAGAAGGCGTGTAAGGGGATGAGCCATGTCAGCAAACCGGGGAATGAATCGGCGAAAATAGGAGCACAAGCCCAAGAAACTTCTTAACTGCTTGACAGAGTTGGGTACTCTAAATGCTTCTACGGCCGCAGTCTTTTGTGGATCTGGTCGGATGCCTTCTTTAGCGACGAGATGGCCTAGCACAGAGTTTGTCGTTCCCCAAAACGGCATTTTTTTGAATTGAGCACGAGGCCCGCTTTCTCCAAGCAGTTCAAGACCAAATCCAAACGTTTGTTGTGCTCACTAAACGTTCGCCCGAAGATCACAACGTCGTCTAAGTAGCACATGCAAACTTCCCATTTTAAGCCGCGTAATATCGTGTCCATGAACCTTTCGAACGTTGCAGGTGCGTTACACAACCCGAAAGGCATCACGTTAAACTCGAATAGTCCGTCGGGTGTTACAAATGCTGTCTTTTCTCTGTCGTCCTTGTGTATAGGAATTTGCCAGTAACCTGACCGTAAATCGATTGAGGAAAAGTAAGATGCCGCAAAGAGACAGTCGATGGCATCGTCAATTCGTGGGAGCGGATATACATCTTTCTTAGTGACGGCGTTTAGGCGACGGTAATCAACACAGAACCGCCACGTACCGTCTTTCTTCTTCACCAATATCACGGGTGCTGCCCAAGGACTAGATGATTCTCGAATGACGCCTTTGCATAGCATTTCTTGGACCTGATCACTGATTATCTTGCGTTCTGACGGAGATACACGATAGGGTTTTTGTCGGATTGGCTGGGCGGCTCCTGTGTTGATGCGGTGACGAGTTCTGGACGCAGGAATTGATGGCGGGCCATCGTGCTGCGCAAAGTCGAATACCGAGGTATGTTTCGTAAGCAGGGCCATCAAAACTCGACGCTCGTGATCGCTGAGTGACTTGTCAATCATGGAAAGTATCTTCGAGCTCCCGGGGCTCGAGACACTGGTTGCTCCTCCATCGGGGAGCTCTGTAAGTACTGCCACCGATACGGGCGAGTCTTCCTGAAACGTGGCAATCTTTAGGCCTTGAGGTAGCACTGCCGCTTCAGTGGAGCAGTTTAGCGCCCACAGCCCCGCGCATCCATTGGTCACTGAGACTACGCAGTGCGGAACTAACACGTTTTTTTTGAGGCAGTTCCGATGTACAGGTTCCACTGCAGCGTCGAACGAGATAGGAGCCGGAGATGAACAGGCGACGGCAACACGCATCGCGGATAAGGCGGGCACAACTGTATCCTCAGACACGCACAGCACACTCTCCGGGCAAGCTTCACCTTCAAAGAGCACAGGTGAAACACTGGTGTCGACACTGAGTTCTCCCGTCCGGCAGTCAACATTCGCACCACACAATTGCAAAAAGTCAATCCCCAGAATCACGTCATGCGAGGAGCGAGGAAGAACAGTAAACTCTGCATTAAAAACTTTCCCACCCAATGACACATCCACGTTACACACACCAACCGGGTATAATGATTCACCACTGACTCCACGGAAACTTATGCACTGGTCCCAACGAAACATAACCTTGCGTCCCAGAAGGCCTTTAAACCCCACACTCATGACCGAGACAGTTGCTCCCGTGTCGACTAAAGCCATTGTAGAGACCCCATCAATCAGTACATGAACCTTATTCTTTAGCATGAAAATAGTTGGAGGCAGTTGAGTCGGCAGCACACATTTTCCAGCGACCTCACCTCCATCGGCCGCGCTGGCTAGTTTCCCGGCGGGGGCGACACGAAACGGCGCCGAGGCGATGGTGACGTGAATCGCGGCCGAGGGGATGGTGATCGGGAGGCTCGGAAGGCTGGTGGTGGCGTCAGAGTACGGTCGGAGGCAGGGGAGCGGTAGCGGTTCCGGGTTCTTTCTTCTCCAAGGTAGGTCTCCTGGGCGCTGCATCGGTCCTCTCGAAAGTGGCTTCCTGAAGTGGAGTCTCCTGGCCACTGAGTGCGCAGTGTACGACCGCTAGACCGCATAGTGGGCGCTGACGATCCGTAGTTCGATGCTCGGCGTCGGCTACAGTACCTAGCTATATGGCCAGGCATGCCGCAGCAGTAACACACTGGCGAAGGGCGAAGTTCAGAATGCGGGTTGAAGTATTCTGCCGAAGACATCGGTTGAGGGTAACGAGGCTCTTCCCCTTGAAAGTCGTAGGTAGCGGCGAGTCTTCGTGGACGAATGTTGGGTGGGCGTGGATCAAAACGTTGAGGGGGCGAATCATTGCGTGGTGGTTCGGTCGTAATGTAATGCGGTTCGTCTCTGGAGCCGTTAAGATCCGCGACGTTCACCGAGTGGTTCCAAGTAGCCGAAGGGGGTTCCCAAAGAGTGTCTCGGAAAACGGAGGAGCTGTAACGTGGCGCCGCATAACGTGCCTGTTCGTCATGTCGCTGTAGCTCCTCGCGGACTATCTGGCGGATGGCGGACGATAGGTCTGGGAGCGGAGGACTCGTGTCAACACTTGCTACAGTTGTTACATTGGCCAGCCGTCCAAACTTTGGTGTAATTCGGCGAGTCTTCAGCGCCTCGAACGTACGGCAGTGCCGTATCAGTTCTGATACAGTGTGCAAGTTCTCTTTACCAATGAGGAAGTTGTACACGTCTTCCGCTATTCCTTTTACCACGTGTCCCACTTTATCTTCCTCTGTCATGTGAGGGTTCACGGTTCGGCACAGCTTCAAAATTTCTTCGATATAGGTAGTGCAAGTCTCGCCGGGTACCTGAGCTCTCTGGGCTAATGTGAGTTCCGCACGTTTCCTCTTTGCGTCCGAGTCACCGAAACACTTTTTGATCTCCTCAACGAAGCGTGTCCATGTAGTTAGCATGTCCGCGTGGTTGTCATACCATACCAGCGCCGTGCCGGCCAAGAAGAAAACAACGTTCCTAAGCTGACTGGCAGCATTCCAGTTATTGTATTGGCTTACCCTTTCGTAATGGGTTAGCCACTCATCCACATCTTCCTCTGCCTTCGCCGAGAACGTGCGTGGCTCTCGGTAGTGCTGGATAGGGACTGGGCTTGCCGAGGCACTGCTGGTGAGGGTATTTTGCTCTGTAGCCATGATTGAGCGCGACGGCGAAAGTCCGGCGAGGCGACGGCTTCGGCGTAGCTCTAGTGCTGGTGGTTCCGTTGTAAGTCGTGGGAGGTACCCCGCACAGCTCCACCAAATGTTACACACGAGGTGTTTAACGCAGAACCAGAGGAATCTGGTTGATAGGCGCGGTTGTTGAAGAGCGGTCTCGCGGCAGCTTGGCCAACGTCGTTCTCTTCTTTCTTCTCGTTGTCTCCGCGGCAGGCGTGGTTCATGACAGCTTGTGACAATATATTAAGGAAGAAGTTGCAGAGCGAGGAAAGCTAGGAAACCGCCAGATAATGGCCTCGAAATCCACGCAGAAGCAGAAATTTAGGAATGTTAGGGGCCGCCGCGCTGTTCAACAACTCGGTGAATGTGAAAGAGTGGGACAGTGGCTCACGGAAAATTTTAAGAAGGGGAGCGGGCTGATGGATAAGAAGATAGGGGAAGGAGGGCAGAGCATAAAAGGCGCCAGGAACGAAGTTGGACATAGGGAGAGCGTCTCGTCACTGCTCGATTGCTCAGCCCGAGATGGCCTTGGCTAGTCGCCTAGCTGAGGCTCACCTTCCCCGTCGTAACACGTGCTGCTTGCTCCAGAGAACAGACGGGTGTCAGGAGACAAGACACTTTCAAATCTATCGGAGCAAATGGTGCTCATTTTATTGCGAACTACGGATAGCCTAAGTCTCATAGCGGCTTCTGAGCAGGAATTCGCTGCCTTGGTTCTGACTGACTCATCAATTCCCGAGTGTGATCAAATAACAATATGCGTCGCGTGGTGACTAAAATACCATCATCGCAAGCTACTTCCAAACATCTCTTCAAAATCAGGCAGCAGGTCACCGAACGTAAGTGAAACTTGCATCGTAAACTACCGAAGTTCTAGTACAATGCTTCGTTATATTATCTTTAAATCTAGAATATAGCATGCCCACAACGCCGAAAGCGTGATTGAGTAATAGACGTCTTGAAATATAGTGCCCGCCCTCTTCCGTATGTACGTACTGCAAGATCTGGCTGGAAAACAACGGTTATCTCCACTTTTACCCGCGGCGAAATACGTCTGGTCTGCCAGCGACAAGTCGCGATAGTGTGCGCCCTTTGTTTTGTGTGGCCCCGTTTTTAACGCTGTTCGTTTTTCCATGTACCAGCTAGGTAATCGACTTAGCTTATACAATGGCATCAGTTAATAAATTAAATTTTAGTTTCTTTTTTACATATAATTTTTAAAGATAGCACAAGAATGATAGCGTAATTTGATGCGAGGTAGCGGCACGCATTAGCAAGGAAACACTTTGGTATGAAGTTAAGCTATAAGTCTTGTTTCGGCAGCGCATAAACCTGCATCCTTGTGTATAGGGCATTCATGTCCGGGGAGTTTTTCTTTGCGTGGTGTACAGCCTCTCCAAGCACATGCACAATATGTGTGTGCGTGGGCAGAGAGAGAGGGAGAGAGAGAGAGGAGGGGGAGCGGTGGTGCTCGTCGATGGAGAGCCCCTTACCCTTCGAAATAAATTTCTGGCTGCGCCACTGCTGTGCACATTCCGAGCTTGCTGCTGTCTTTATCCACAAAGTAACTAGCGACTTGAGCACGCTTTGTGCAGCCTGCTGGGCCTCCAGAGTTCCTGCCCATTTTGTTGAGCTCAGGAGCAATTCGTCGCCGAGAGCCACTGCCCTGCGTGGTCGTCGGCTATGCATCACCGCTCTCCATTGCTCTAGGCGCGGCTTTGTGCGGGGGGGCAACAACATGGATATCGTATCAAGACACTGATTCACTGTGAAACAAAGCGCCCGATCTAATCTGATGGGCTTGTTTATATGGCCAGAAGCTACAAACTCACGCAGTGCAACATCACGTGTTCTCTGGTGCGCTTGCACAGGCTCAGCACAGAGCCATCTGAACATCGACAGCAAGATCGAAGCGCTGGCGATATTCCAGGGTGCGCAATGCACACGAGCGAGCCTCGGACAGGAGGAGCGAACTGCTGCTATAGCGTTGTCGCAGAGCGGCTCCCTTCCGATCTATTCCTCGTTGCCACTGGATTTAGTGGCGTTGCCTTCCCTTACATCGCCGACTTGCATCGAGCAATCTGAGCTCCGCGTGTGCGTGGCCTTGCACTAGCTGTCTCTTTTCGTGATCCGTGGTACCGCCAGTCGGATTTCTGAGGAGTCCATACTTGCGGCTTCACAGTTGGGTCCTCGCGAGCCGCTTTGTCCTGGCCTTGTTGAGCGGCCCCTCGCCAGGTCTGGCCATATTGAGCTGACAAGCACCGTGCATACAATGTGCGCTAACCGTCGTGTGTGCTAGGTATTACATCCCTACGCGCAGCGCAAAGAGCTTAAATTTCAAAGCAAACGCCGCTTGCACGTTTCCTTACCGGCGCCGTGCTCCCAGCCGGAGGCTCGACGTATATCATGCAAATGCGGCCATAGAGTTCCGTACAATAATTAAAAGAGGATACTCCGGTGCTGGTGCCTTCGGGAGCTGCAATGGGAACAGTGTTATACCACCGTGGGAATTATGGGAAGTACGTGGATTTGCCTAAACTTGGTCCATTCTGCCTTCAAACGGCTTCGCGACTGTAAAATTGCGATTTTCAACAATGCACTGCCTGATAATCAAACAAGCGTTATTAAACTTGTCCGACGGCAGAATTCAAACACAGGACCTCTAGCACAGACGTCCGTTACTGAAACCATTTCGCCAACGACGACGCTTGCATCGACCGCCCGTATGAATTTATCGCGGGCAAGCCAGTGCCTGGAGACGCTTGGCGCGTTTCGATTTGGCCACCTCGACATGCTGAACCATCGCAATTAGCAGCGATTGTCCGTGTTCGCAGCGTCTACTGCACTGAAAGCATAGATCGCTCTGAAATTTACGAAAGTGAAGGCACATGAAGCGTAATAAACGAATCCACCAGATTGTCGGGATCCACAAGCACGATCAGACAAATCCATGTACTTCCCATAATTCCGAGTGTGGCTCAGCAATTTCAGCGCCAGAGTTGGAGGAAGTAAATAATAGGAGGGAGTGCACCACTACATGCTATTGAAGCCAAACCTGTCCGCCCAGCACGTGATCGCACCTGAAAGTGCGCGATTGGTTTTCGAGTTCCCGCTCTGCAGGCAGAGCCACGGTAGGGCAGCTGAACAGCGCGCTCCCAATAAAAACTATTGGCATAGCTACTGTGAACCAAACTTTCCCCGTGATCTCGACGCAAAAAGTCACGTGCTGGGCTGCCACTGAGCAAACGCATGGACTTCACGGAGCGTTCGCTTGCCAGGGTTGGCCGCATGACATAATGCTCCCTCCTATCTTTTTCCTTACTCTATACCTATAGTATATTGTAGGAAACTGAGTGCGCCTATGTACTTCGCCGTGCTATGACGTCATTCAGAGTTGCATGTTATTTTGAGAATTAGTCAAGGCAAGAACAGTTATTTGTTTCATCTGTTGCTTCAACAAGCGAATTAAAGTGTACAGGAACAACAAATCCTACAAACCGAATGTCTGCCTGTTTTCGTTTTACTTAGTATCGTAGCAAGAGAGATGTACTTCCTTTTCGTCTGTTTGTTCCCGTGTCGCGCAGTCGCGCGCGCAGAGAGCGAAACGCTGTAATTTTAAACCGTGTCCCACCGGGCGATCATGCTCTGCGATACGCTTGCGTGTGCCTCAGTGTTCGTGTAGCACTAACCTATACAGCTAGTCACGTGTTCTCGGGCAACGAGACAGAAGCGACAGTTCGCGCGCGAGACCGTCAGCGTAAATGCGCCGCGGAGCAAAAAGCGAGGGAAAAAAGCCGGCAGATCTCGAACCCTGTGTGAATAGACGTTATGCGAAGCAGTGTGCCGGGAGTTTAGCAACCTAACGAAACGACAATGAGAGCACAAAGACGTAGGCAGCTGTTTCATGGCCTAAATGACACGTGTCATGACATTCATGTCATGACCTATCATTTATGTTAGCCGTGCACTCGTCATGCCAATTTTGGTACGTACCAAGTTAACGAGACGACCAAGACATAGGCGGCTAAGTAGATAGATACTGTCAAAGTGGCAAATGTTCGCCAGGAAATGCTTCGCATTAAAAAAAAAATAGAAAGCTGGGCCCATGACGAATGCGTCATGCGATCCTCCAGCTCCGGTATGGTATAGAACGCAGGTAAGGAATTTGGCTTGCCGAGGCCAGACGGGGGCAAGTGGCAGTGACGCTTGCCTTCTGAAATGTTGGGATCAAGAAGACAGTGTCAAGCTTTCCCTTTCTTCATAAAGAACCACTTCTCTCTCCGTACATCATGGGTTTGCGGCACTGAAGTATTTCTACCTCAGATATTAACGAGCCAATTTGAAAAAAACAAATCTTGGTAGAACGCTCCCGAGGAGACACGTAACAACTTCCAGCGTATAACCAAAAATTCGCTATGCGGCCTGGTAAGGGGCCCTTTAAGGTACAGTCACTGGTACACTCGGTGAAACCAATGAGTATTCCATGAGGAGAATTCGGTTCTCGAAAGCGATTCTGCTTCTCGCTTCCCCGGCTTCAAACGAAGGCCACCCGAGGTTTCCTCTGCACAGCTATGGCGGAAACTCGTCCATAGCAGCCCAGTGCTATGGGACCCACCTCGCGCTGCCCAAGCTCTAACCTCGCTCCATATTGACACGTGTACTTATCTTTAACGGACGACCACGTTTCGCCGCCTAAGAAATGTTATCGCACAGCGCGGGACGCGCCTGCGTGTATCCGAAGTTTCTGGAAAGTTATAGATGCTTCTATCCGCTGTTTGTTGTCGCCGAACGTTATGTTATCTGATTTCATCACCTGACGCGAATGGTGTAGAACTTTGTGGAAGGCATGCGGGTCCCAAAGATTAGTCTGGAACATTCGACGATTGATGTATAAAAGCCGACGCGCTTGACCCGTTGATCAGATTTTCGACAATCGCCGACCGTGTTCGCCGCTATCATTGTGCTACGAGTGTAGCCTGTCTTGTGGGCACAGGTTTGCCCAATAAAAGTTTTGTCGTTCACAGTATTGCTACTGTGTTCTTCAACGTCACCGCCACGTAACAATATTCATTGCTGAAAGGTAAAACACAGCGTCAGCGAACGTAAGGCTCGGGTCGTGGACCGATTTCCAGAGTTACCGCGCCGTATACCGGTTGTTTCAGCCAACACTTTAGAATTTTGTAAAAAAAAAACTGCCTGTCGCAGATAGCACACTTATAGTTGATGGGCCGGTCTACTCGAAGAGGCGGACAATACACAAAAAAGTGAAATCCGTTATCGACTAAGTAACATATATTATCACTAATTAAGTATGTAACTAAAAACCTTATGGCACATATTGCAATCTACAAATTCTAGCCGGGGAGTCCGTGAGGCGGATCATCCATCCCATTTGGAACGAATTCTCACGATGACACCAGTTGCGAAGTATTAATTCCTGAACTTTGCGGAGAAATGCATAGGCGTTCCAGTTACTTTTCTGATTCAATGCATAAAACTACGTTTTGTTAAGTAAGTAAGCGGAACGACAGTGCATTTTTACCGCAAATTTAACGGCGCATATATCGTAAATGGTGACGTCCACACAAATCTTTTCAAGTGGATATGCCTTGCAGTCTCACCCGCTGGAATTTATAAATTGCGATATGTTCCATAAGGCTATTGAAACCTTCTTTAGTGCACTTTTGTTAATTAGTCGATTATACATTTTAATTTTGTGCACGTAATGTCCGCCTCTTTAAGTAGACCAGCTCATGGACTAGAATTGTGCTATCTGCCACAGGCATTTTTTTTTTTTTTTTAATTTCAATGTGTTCGCTGAAACACTGCCAGACGCATCGCTTTCGGTAGATGCAGCTCGCCCTTTGGAATCTTTGCCGAACGTGCAGCTCTTACGGCATGGGATTTTCGCTATAGAAGCGGTTGTGATGCCAAGGCGCGTTTACAATTAGGCGATTTACAAAACGGAAAGCGTATTCTAGTACCGGTGACGCGCTTTATTACGTTTCCTTGATGAGGAAACAGTGGAAGACTCGGACGATAACTAGGCCAGCAGAGCACGGTTCATTTGGAGGGTAAAATAGCCATGTTTAAGTTATGTCAATTAGTTAGACTTCACGATTTCGGTCTCTGAGGAATGCAAGAAAACATAATCGGCAGAGATTACAAAAAGAGTGCCATCAGCTGGGCCCACCAGACAAAACGATGTGGATACAACGATTTATGTGAATATGCTTTGATTATGCAGTCCCAGACTGTCCGCAAACCACCTGCCGCTTAAGGTCTGACTAACCCTGAGAGAAGAGGGTGTCACAGTCACATGATCCAGCTGTCGGGGACTGTCCGGTGTTTCGTTCGAAAGCACCGTGACCAGAATTGAGTCGCTCTCTTGGCCACTGTCGTCTGCTCTTAGCTACTCGTAGATGGCCCCCTACCCAGCGAATTCTTTAGCATGGCCTCCTAAATGGTGCACTCTCAGAGGCCACGTAGCCGACCCAACCGTAATACCTTGCGTAGCGGAATCACAGCCCGAGCGCGCAGAACCTGTTCGCAAATAATAGTTTACGTCACACTCTCGCTCTTCGTTCCGCTTAACCGCTGTATTTAAGCTAGCTCATTGCCTATACGAAATTTAAGTGGAATGACCACATGGATATAAGCAAACTCGCGGTCGTGCCACGTCGCTTTTCACGCAGAAAGCACCCGCCGATATCCCCAAAGCTTGTGAGACCGCCTCACAAAGACCTGATGCGGATCTTCGACGGAGCACATGTACACTATCTACTAATCCTGCACGCAGAGAAGCAAACGCTCTAACTTAATTGGCAATAGAAGGAATCAACAAATTGTCACTAGCACAGTTGGCTGTGTAGTGGTTTTGCCGCTTCTGCAGAAGCTGGGGCCGATGACGACGCACTCAGTGATGGTGTCGGACGGGAACTGTCTGTTTCCATTTGGTACAACTCAACAGTTTTGGCCATACATATAGTAACGTGACTATATTATACGTATATGTGAACAGCAATCGGTAAAGCTTCATTTACATACCACCACATCCACCTGCATGATATAGCCACATGCAATATGATACGCTTCCGCGCACACCAGTTTCACTCACCTGAAAAGCGAAACCTCCTTATTTACTATGCATATAGCAATGAGCACGACAAATTTCGCGAAACACATCAAGAAAATAATCATATATGCGCCTCCTCGCTGTGCTCTTCGCTTAAAAAGAACACGAAGACTAAAGGTACAGCAATTAGACCGCTCGGGAAAAAAACTGGCACGATGGCACACAAAGCACCAATGTAACAGAAGCGATAGCCGACTGCGCAGTATATGCCGTCTGGAACGCGCCAAGTATGCAGAAGCAGAAGGCGCTTTCACAACATGGCGTCAAACGCTGCGCGCCTCTTTTTAAGATGGTCGCCCTGCTATATAGCTGCTTCTGTTTGTGCGAGCTAAAATCTGCTGAGAGCTCCGAGGGTGCGCGGACAGTCCGCGACTGCCTGTCCGTGAAAAACGAACGCGACTCCGGCAGCTCTCGGACTGGTGGGCGGAACTTCCGAAGCTGCTCGGTAAAAACAAGTGCGGTACACCGAAGGGGCCCATTGTCGCGTTACGACCCTTGCCGTATGCCGAGCGTACACTCCGATGACGAGCGCAACAACTTTTATAACAGCATACCGACATACCTATATGGGGAGCCAGTGCTTGGCCAGCAGCTGATACGGGTGCTCAAGTGCGCACCTTGAAAATACCGACTCCGTCCGTGAGAGAGACCGGGAAGACGGCCCGGCATATTGCAGACAGACGCGCGCCTCATCAACGTTTACTCGGCCCGATCCGCACTTCCAAGTTATGTCGAGAGCCATGCGCGCTGCGAGGTGCGCAAGCGCTGCTAGTGCTAGTGCGCATGCGCTGCCCAGACAGGCCAGAAGCTGGGCGCGTGTGCTTTAAGGTGAGCGGCAAATTGGCTGATGCAAAGTCGTAGCGTTTGCTACTGCGTCCACAGCTCGCAAGGCTGTGTGTTACGTCACTGCTCTTTGCACGCGACATTTCAGGGCTGGTTGCGCATATGAAAGAATCAGTGGACGAGTTACGTCTCATATGCAGGCCGTGAACATTTCGTACGTCGGAACGACAGTACCAGATAACGCGGACACATACGACACGCGTCATATAAGCGCTGTAACCTCTGCAGGTATACTGCTCAGGCACTTGCGACGTGGTCTTTCGTGATACATATGGAGCAAACTGCAACCTTCTGCCGCGCGCGGCTTCTTTTATTCTGCCTGACTCGATCATTGAGAACTCGTTTCTTTCTCGGCGATTTCGCTGACTTTCACTTGAGCCGTTGTCAGATGGTAAGAGGACTTGGCACCTTTGAAGGCACCGCGTCCATGAGCTTACACGTACTCATCAACCCAGCATCATTCGACACATTGACCCCGGCTCTACCCCTCAACCCGGGTTGACTGGGCGGGGGGCTTTGGTTCGCTTCACTTTGAGCCAAAAGCGAGAGCCGTTATCCGAGCACTCAATCGAGAAGATTCGGGCAATTTGCGAGAGCAAAACGATATCCCCCCACCGTTTGTACAGGACTGCATTCATGCACTAGTTACTCCGAAACAAGGTGCACCAAACTTTTAAAAGCTTGTTTGGGCAGTAACTGTATGGCATATGTATTGTGATTCTGTGCAAAGGGATGGGGGCCAGGGACCGCATGTGCATACGTTTTGACTGGTTGCCCGCATGATCTCGTTTTGTTCTCGCAACTTACCCGGATGTTCTTCCTAATGCTTCTTCGCAGTATAACTCAAGCTGAAACTTCTAGTACGCTGAAGCTTTATTTGTATTAGGCATGAAATGGCTCTTTGCTCCCGTAGTCGGCGACCAGGCTCTCAAACGAGAACATCCGGGTAAGTTGCGAGAACAAAACGAGATCATGCGGGCAACCAGTCAAAACGTATGCACATGCGGTCCCTGGCCCCCAACCCTTTGCACAGAACCACAATACATATGCTATACAGTTACTGCCCAAACAAGCTTTTAAAAATATTGCTTCCGAGTTCTTCCTGATGCTTTTACCAATAACGACGTTTTCTGGCGTGTATTATTAGCGACAGTGCCCGGCTGATGGCAACGAGCACTTTAACACGAAAAGATCGGCGAATTCAGGCCAGATCCTGGCGACCGCTTTCGTCGGGCCGGGTTGTCAAGCTTTCTGATAGCCCGCGTTGGCCTTGACGCTACCATTAATGCCTACCACCGCGAGCTAGCTGATGCTTGCCACGCGTCGGCCAAGCGTAGATTTGTGAAATACGCTTGGCAGATCAGACGTACGATCATACGATTGGAAGACCAGACGTAGATTTATGAAATACGAGCGCTATAAAACTGGCCTGACGTTAATAACAGGAATGCGTAGAAACAAAAACGTGCGCTCACGTGCGTCTACGCGCACGTCGTATTCCGCACTCTTTATTTGTACCACGCACTTTCCGAAGATTTCGGACAAACCGACGACGACGCCACTGGTTTCTTTCCTCACGCAGTGTACATAATTAGCAGCGTATATAAGTCAGCACGCGAACCAGACTTGTGCGTTTGAAATACTCGTCAACGGTGTTTATGCTTCCGTAGCCGGGCTCGTTACGCGATGCCGCTATATGTCATGGCGCCAACCGCCGCACCCAACTTCGGGCAACGCGCCGGGATAACAACGCAGAAAGTATTCTCGACCTATCATATATCGTATCGACCGCTAATAAAGATGAAGACAGGGGGAAGAGAACACGAAACGACGACACGGGCGGTAAGGCCAAGCTCAAGTCCTTCTCAACCATTTTCTCGACCTGGCCGAAGTGGTGCGGCGACCAGGCAAACGCTTCGAAAATATTTTTGTTCTCAGTGCATAGATATATCATTAGCTCAAGACAGACCTTTGTGGACAGCATTTCTAGATAATAAGGGAGCCTATGACAACGTATAGACAACGTAACGTTGTTATAGCATATTCTCAAGCACGAAGGCACAAGGCACAGATGGCGATTTCGTGGAGCTGCCGAGGAAGATATACCGGGTGTCCCAGTTAACTTGGACCCAGATTTAAAAAAAAAAAACAGAATAAGTTCTAGAGAAATCGTACCGACCGCATAGTAGCGGCAGTCGTATGTACTTACAGCCAGCATCTTTTTTTCATCATCCACGAATGCTCCCAGTGTTAGTGTCTTTTTCATCAGTGTTACCTAAAATAAGTTCTTTCTTGGAATGGCAGATGTGATTCAGTGGACTACCCTTGAGCAATTACACAAACTAACTCTTTGTTAGTAAGAGGTGCTTTCTATAAAACCTCTCAATTCGCCTTTTTTTCACGGTGCGACGGTGCATGCGTCATTTCTTAGCGGCTTAAGTCGCGAAACGTTTCGGGAGGGTCGCACGCGCGGTCCGATCTCGAGGGAAAGTCCCCGGGAAAAAAAGTATGCAGATCCCACGCTCTGGGGGAATCTGTGTAAGCGACGCTTTCCGTGCTGTTTGCGTTCGTTGACGGTATTTGGACGGTAATGTTGCCGGCATTCGACAGCCGTGACGGGAAGTGTTACGTTGCCTGCACGGCCTGTTTTTGTCCACGTAGTGCACAGAACACACATATAGACGTGTTTGCCTGAGGTGGTGTTGTGCGCAGTTGTTCGTAGCCAGCGAGAAGGTTAGCACTGTCATCGGCTCCCACGGCGCATCACGTCGTGAAAGAAGTGTCGATATGCTAAACGAGCGCTTGCGTAGTGTCATCCTGATGCTGCGACGCCGGTAGAATGGTAAGCAAGGGCGCGTAGACGGAGAAGCGCGAAACGTAGCGCTGAACTTTGGCCGTCTGGATTCCGCAAGCAAAAACGTGATCGATCGCACCACCAGTTCTGGAAGTTGATAACGGTGTGTTGGGGTCGCAGCTCACGAGGAGCACGCCGAATACCTCTTGCACAAACGTTGGCAGCCTGCAGTTTTCGGGTTTCCTCAAATCGACGTTGAAGCCCCCGGTATCGGGTATTTAAACGGCATCATATTTACACTGGGGCTGTTGCAAACAGAAAACAATGCCTTCGATCGGGTGCATATTGAGCGCACCTGAGTGCAAGGTAGTGTTTGATTTCTTTTTGCGCCGTCAATACAGCGGCCAGTGTAACGGCAACGTCGCCATACTTGAGTTGCACAACGCATGCGTCAAGAACGGGGTCAACCGGTGCGCACCTATACTTTAGCAATCTGGTGGTAATGATAGCATTGCCGGTCCAATGGACACATGGGCGGCCATTTGGTTCTCTTAAATGACCACTCCAGTGCACCTGACAGACTGTCGCTTCCAGTAGCACACTCGTTGGAAGCCGGCAATCGGTTGCGGCTCGGCACTTCTCGTCTCCGCACAAGGTGATGATGTCTGCTTTCGGTATTAAGCAGTTCGCTGCAAAGTCCGGGGCGTGAGCTTCTAGTCTTTGCACACTGAAGTGTCTGACTGAGACGTCTCCGTTTCTTGAGACTTGTGTGATCAAGACAAGTTGATCGTGTGATCAAGACAAGTGCTTAATTTCCGCTTATTGAGTAAAACCACCTCATCAAGCAGAGTTCGACTCGTGGTGCCATTGCGATGCTGAAATGTGAAATCATCGTTTCTGTTTGTTATATACAAGCCTTCAACATCGGTCGCACGCAATAGTGTGACTTACACAAGCCGCAAAGGGTGTCTCTCTTATTGTAGTCGTACACAACCTGTGCGTACGTGTCACCTTGTGATTTGTGTATGGTCATCGGACTGGCTTGCACGAGAAAAAAGTTGGCCCTCTTGCAAGCAACGTTATCCCGCTAGTACAAAGTTACGGTCACATTGCGATCGTCTATGAGCTGGTGCAACCTGGCATGTTTTACTGTGGTCTTTGTGATGAATACCCACTGACGCATTAGGAAACTGGAGCCACAGACATTGTGGATCTTCATTCTCGTTGTTTTCTGTGTACCTTAGTAAGCCGACATTGCAGTTGACTAAGCCGTCAGAGGCATCTATGTTGGCTGTAATCATGTAGGGTTTTGCAATGCTCAATTTGACTTCTCTGGCACAGAGCACACATAGAAGTGTCATTCACTCACTCATTGCTTTACTGAACAGAACCCAAATGAGCAATGCTTTCTGACGACGCTTCTTTCCGTGTCACGTTAGGTGAACTGCCACGAGCGCAGAGGGGTAAGGAAACGCTGTCTGGAAATGGGTTAATCACCCGTTTCCTGACTGCGTCGGCACAGGATCCGGTCGTACCCATTCCCTGCATCCTCTCTCTCTCTCTCTTTATTTTCTCCCTAACATTCTCCCTACCTACGCCCCGGACTGTCGGTGCCGTTGCGCGTTAGCACAGAGGCAAGCAAGGCAGTTCCTGCAACGCTTTCGCGGGGGATCATGCCTAATTAGTGCGTGGGGAGGGCGTTGTTGCATCCCCTAGGAAGCTCCAGAAGGCATTGTGGCGTCCTCCAGGACACGTCAGAGGGCACTGTGGGTCCGCCCTGCCGAAGCGTCGTTGACGTTGCCTGTCTCGTCTCAAGCACCCCTGCCGTGAGCTCTCAACCACCCCCCGACGCGGCGTTGGACGCCGCGTAGGGAAAAGTAGAAGGAAGAGGGAAATGGAAAAAACAAATGGAAGAGGCAGATTGGAAAAGTCGAAGGAAGAGGCAAAAGAAATGAAGCCACAATAACGTTTGAAGCCCCAAACACGAACATCAGAAAAATCCATGTACAATTGGATGATGACTTAAGTCATCATCCGAGGCTGAACGATCGCCGCGCCAGAGTTCTCTCTATTGAAACTGCAGGGAACTGCATGTACAAATCAACCGGCGAAAGCCCCGGCACCCTTCCAAGACATTTGCAGTGGCGTGCGGCAGAAGGCGGCACATAAAAATGAAAAGGGCGGATTGTTTTTAACATCACCTTTTAACAACAGAAAGCTGAGCTAGTTGGTAAGGATTCATTATGCAAAAAAGTGAGGCGTGCCGACAAGAGAAGAGAAGTAGACAACACGAACGCCGACCATCAACTGAAGGGAGCACTGAGGCGAAAAGAAGAAAGAAGACACAAAACTCACCTGCGCAAGCTCTGGAATGGTATCACCACGTGTCAGTCGGGTACATGTGCCGGTTACGTGAGAGATAGCTGTTAAGGCACTTAATCTCTTCTTTATGCAAAGTAATCGAAGGCTGACTCACGGACGCACTTCCACCATTATAGATATGCGATGCCTCTACCATAAGACACGTATCTTCATTCTTGTGCCTGTACATTATCGCGCATTCATCTAACTTAGGCGTGCAGTTATAATCTTGGCAATGTAGGGAAAGATTAGAAGGTGACCCACCGGTTAACGACCTTTTATGTTCTATTAGCCTCTGATTGATAGACCGCCCCGTTTATCCTACGTAGAACTGGCCACAGCTAAAGGGAACTTTATAAACCGCACCCATACGACAGTCAGTAAAACTGTTGTTCTTATTGTGCTTCACAGGACAAATATCTGTTCTTTTTTTTGCCTTTTACCTGCTCCTTCTTCCTCTGCACGGCAGCGCATATCTTACCTAGCTTATTGGGAGCAGTGAAAGCAACATTAACATCATATCTACTTGCAACTTTTTTAAGCCTGCGCGATACTGAATGAATATAGGGAATAGCCGCTACTCTTTTTTTTTTGTATTACTGCTTTCTGTAATAACGTCCGTCCCCCTCGAAATCGACTTCTTTAGGCGTTCAGCCACAGTGGCCACTGCTGCGCTAGGATGACCTGCTTCTAATAGGCACCGGACCTGTGCATTAAAACTGGTGCTCATTTTGTGCTTGCAGGATCTGGTGAGAGAAGACTTAAGGCACGACATGGCAGTTCCGTTTTTTACTACTTTGGAATGCTTGGATTGAAAATTTAACAACGCCTTCGAAGATCTTGGGGAGTACTGCCAACAAACGGAATTTTGTTCGAAGACAAAGGAAATGTCTAGAAACTGAATTACGCGTCGCTGGGGAAATTCCTTGGTAAACTTTAATCCGCCTCCATAAAGTTGAAATTGCGCACTTACTGAGGTAGCAGCGGAACCCGCCGTGGTTGCTCAGTGGCTATGGTGTTGGGCTGCTGAGCACGAGGTCGCGGGATCGAATCCCGGCCATGGCGGCCGCATTTCGATGGGGGCGAAATGCGAAAACACCCGTGTACTTAGACTTGGGTGCACGTTAAAGATCCCCAGGTGGTCGAAATTTCCGGAGTCCTCCACTACGGCATGCCTCATAATCAGGAAGTGCTTTTGGCACGTTAAACCCCATAATTTTTTTTAGCAGCGGAATTGAATTCTTCCCTATTGCAGAAAATAAGATAATCATCAGCGTAACGAAATATTCTGCTAACGCAAATGGTTGGGCGATATTGTACAGGCACAAGAATGAAGATACGAGTCTTATGATAGAGGCATGGCATATCTATAATGGTGGAAGTGCGTGCGTTAGTCAGCCTTCGATTACTTTACATAAGGAAGAGATTAAGTGCCTTAACAGCTATCTCTCACGTAGACCGGCACATGTACCCGAGTGACACGTGGTGATACCATTCCAGAGCTTGCGCAGATGAGTTTTGTGTCTTCTTTCTTCTTTTCGCCTCAGTGCTCCCTTCAGTCGATAGTCGGCGTTCGTGTTGTCCACTTCTCTTCTCTTGTGTCCTGTCTGCACGCCTCACCTTTTTGCATAATGCATCACCTTTTCCAACGCCTTAGAAAATACAGGAAGGACAGAGATAGGACAATATTTACTCAAGTTATTTCTGTCACCACCATAAGAAATAACAGAACCTATTGCATTCTTCATTGCTGTAGGAAATATGCCCGGCTCTTCTTTTTTTTTTTAAGAATTAGAATTAAATTCTGTTTCCATATTCGGAGTCGTTACAAAATGCAATATACAGGAGGAAGCCCCGGCGTCGGAAACTGAATTGGATGCTCCTGTACATAGTATACAGAAATGGAAAAGTAAGTTTAGTTATAGCAAAGACAGCAAGAAATAGAAGACTGTATAAACAAATTAGAAAGGCAGTAAATATAAAACAGTGGAGCACTATTTAATACAATTAAGCAACATATGAAATATGAACAAATTGAAAAAGTGGCATCTTTAAACACTTTCATACGTGATTAATAAGCATGATGTAGTAAACTGTGGTATTTACCAGTGGAAACGAAAATGCATACATTATGTGGCATATACAAAACAAAATGTTACGTAAGATTTTATTGGTTCAAAAGAGACTTTTTGAATTCTGTAATAAATGAGTGTAGCGTTCTTATTGTTAAAACAAATGGTAGTAAGTTCTACAATAAAAGAAACGCTGAAATAAACAGTTTGCTTGCCGTAATTAGATCGGACTTTGGGTAACATAACATAACATAACATAACATAACATAACATGTTAAGAGCAAATCTTGTACAGTTAGTGTTCTCTACTGAAGAACGCAGGATGAAAGAAAAAGGGAATCGATTGTTGATATGTTTACATAACCACATATCTAGATTATATTTAATTATGTCGGACACTGTGAGGGTATTATTGTCTTGTAATAATTGTTTGGCGTTAGTGTGGTATAAGCTAAAAAAGTTATTATTTTGATTGCTCCATATTCTGGACGATTTGCAGTGGCGCAAGATGATTACTGTATGTGTAATTATCCCCATGTAATTATGCAGTAGTTGATATGTGAATGAATGAATGCACAATACAGTGATAAGATAATTAATATAACGTGAAAAAAGGGACGAGCTTGAATGAGTATGCGTACACCTTAGGACAACTTTACGTCTGAAATGTGGTGATGAACTTTTTAAGTTTCTATCAAGTCTGACACCTAAATACATGCAGTCATCGCTAGCCTGGATCGAGTACTGTGGTATACAAATGGAAGGAACAGAACTAATGATGGTTGATGCGATGTAAAGACAATAAAGCTCGTTTCAGCAGGACTAAAGTGTAATCTCTTTAATTTACACCAGTGTAATACGTGGAGAAGGTACGCACTAAGTTTATCTACTAGGCAGTTCATGCTTTTATGAGCGTTAAATATTGTAGTATCGTCAGCATACAGGAAACTATTATAGTGCGTGATGAAATTAGGCAGGTCATTGATATAAATTAAAAACAAGAGTGGCCCCGAAATGGGCCGTTGTGGTACCCCTGTATTAGTCTTTTTTTTCTATGGGTAGGTACTGGAAACGTTGACCCTGTGGTTTCTGTTACAGAAATAATTGCGGATTAGTAGCAAGGCAGGACCAGATATTCTCATTGCTTCTAGTTTTAGAAAGAGTATCTGGTGATCTATAGTGTCATATGCTTTAGTTAGGTCAACAAATATATAGCGGGCATAGCTACCTTCAACAATAGCTTTCTTTAGATAATCTGTGAGAAATATTAGAGCGAAATCTCTGGAATATCCAGATCGAAAAGCTAACTGGCAACGCGCAAAAATATTAAATTTGTTGCGATAATTTGCTAGAGTTTTTTGATTACTTTACTGAAGAATGACAGCATGCAGATGGGCCGCTAGTTCTTTAATAATGAACGATCTCCCTTTTTAAAAATTGGCGTAACTTTGGCGCGCTTGAGTTCAGGAGGAAATGTCCCGTTTTGAATATTAAATTAATAACATCCGCAAAAATATTAGATATCGTATAAGCACTTAATCTTCTATGACATGGCCTAATATCATCGGTACCGACACTTGTGATTTTTAGATTATTAATTACAGATATCACTTCTTCGGTAGTAGTAGGAAACATGTAAAAGGAATGCGGGAGGCATGTCAATTGGTAATCAAATAACTTGTCCGAAGCTGAGTTGTTCGAGAAAAAGAAGTCATTGGAGGCTTCTGAAATGTCACGAGGGTTTGAATATTCATTGCCACTGTGGTTTATTCTAGTGAAGGTTTCTTTGCTGTTGTTTCTATTTAGGAAAGAATTTACAATTTTCCATTTTTTATCAGGCTTGTTCCCACACCCCAACATCTTTTGTTGAAAGTAGCTTCTTTTTGCTCTTTTCAGCTGCGCGCAGATATAGTTGCAGCATTTCTTTTACCAGACTATCTATCTAACATTAAAGGGCTGTTTTTTCTCGTTTTTTTTATAAAGATTCTCGTGTTTTCGCATTGCTTTGAGTAATCTATCTGTAAGCCACGATTTTTGCGGTGAGGCTGGTACCTTGTTGCATTTCTTCTTGTGGGAATGGAAATAGAAGTTTTGTAGAAGTATAGAAAAAAAGCGCGAGAAAGCTTGTCGAGGGTCGTTCGTTTCTTTTACTTTGAACCAGTCTACCTTTGTTACGGCTTCGAAATATTTTTCTTTATCAAGAACAAGTTTGTAGTAGAATATGTTGCAGTTAAAAGGAATAGAATCGATCTCAAGAAGTATGTGATAATGGTCTGTGATGTCACTAGTAAGAATTCCAGCGTCAGGCTGCAATAAAAGGTTAGAAAATGTGTGATCAATCAGTGAGCTTCCGCCATCATGAGAGTAACGTGTTGTTTAGACAATTAGACACTAATACCCAAAACTATGATAACAACTGGGATATGTCGTGCAGTTAATTTACGTTCATATCACCCATAATTATCACGTTCTTGTTTTCAGATGATAATTATTTTAATGCATTATCTGAGGCACTACAGAAATTGCTGATGGAGGTGGAAGGTGAACCATAAATGCGACTCAAAATAAAGTTCTTGTTGTCAACGTTAGGGAACGAATGATCAAATTCTACCCAAACTGGTTCATAGTTATATAAGTTTAGTGCGAGATCGTGTCATCGTTTGAATGCTAAGTTTGCCGAAACATAGATGGCTGCTCTGCCATGGCTAATTTATTGCTTATGTGTGTATTCTGTGTGCAATTGTGGAAGCAGAATATATTTTTGTCATCGTCACATAGCCAAGTTGTTGTGACACAGATGATGGAATATGATTTGGTGAACGGAAAGAAGAATCTGAATAGCATCATAATGCTTTCGCATACTATCATACTACGTGCATTGAAATGAATGAGTGAGCAGGAACTGCTGGAAAGAAATTCTTCTAAATCTATTGGTGATAGGTACGACGGCATGCTGGTTCAAAATCAGTAATAAACGAAAGAAAAAAGGTTTGTCTAGATGTTAAAAGAGAGGTCGGATTCACTGGTGATACGCTAGACTTGGCTGTGGGTAGTTTTTCTGGCCTTGATTAGACAACTGTCACACCACAGCAACTTCCAATCGTTGGCTTTCTTTAGAGACAGAAGCCTTGGTGAATAGTGACTTGTTTTTCGGCGTCAAGCGATCATTTACGTAGGCTGGGCTGTTGATTGCGGCTGTGCTGCCACGATCGCCAAGGCACAGCTTAGCCTAACGTGCCTTACTAATGCATTCGTTTTTCTTTGAGCGCGAGCAGAACCGAGCAATGACTTTTTTTTTTATCCTGTACTGTCGCGGGAACACGGTGCACAATGTGTTCAATTCACAATGCACAATGTGCACAGGCGTAAGAGGGCACTCAATTTTCTCCCCCTACCTTTTGCAATATTGCTACACAGTTTTCCCCCTGCGTGCAGGGAATGCCCGTGATTTCTGCATTGTTAATTCTCGAGTGCTACTCGAGTTCTTCGACCTTCTCTGAGAGCCCGCAATTGTCACCCTTCAGCTTTTTGTTGTCGGCGCGAGCACAGCCTTTTCAGAGCGCAATGTTTCGACAACGCCATTCAAGATTCCCATGCTCTGTTTTAAATCCTCAATCTCGTTTTTTGAGTTCCTTAGGATCAATCACTGAAGACTGCACCCTTAACAAAACCCTGCCGAAGCCATGATGAGCCGAGCGATCAGTCTCCTTGCTGAATTTCATTTCGATTTCCTAAATTTTTCTCGTGAGCTTGGCGTTCGTTGGCACATCCTAGCAGGTCACTCTCACACACAAATGTAAGCACCCCGATAAAATTGCACTGGGATAGCAGCAGCGACAGCGAACTGTATAATAGGGATAACTGAGAAGATGATACCACTAACCTGTACAGAGGGCAGCAATTTTCGTTAAGATGTGCCCGTTGCGCTGTCGCTGCTGCTAATGGAGCCCTGCCGAAGTCAGTAGACAGGTTAAAGATGCGACTCAAAATTGAGAAAAAGAAGTTGCCACAAACCGACTGCTTTCATTATCAACGGGGTCCACAGGAACGGCGCGCAACTGATCAATCGCATCACAGTCTCACCGTCGCCTTAGCTAACTCAAGGACATTTCACAATAGGTGCGCCTAAGGAGTGTGTCAGGAGGTCAAAAGTACAACCCCGTTCCCTGTGAACAACTATAAGATCCTAGCGTTGGATCATAACGATGGGGACAGCAGCTTGTTCGTACAACAAGACAAACGCGTCCGTGAACGTGCTGCTATGATAACCCCTATAGCTATAAGCACCGCTAGACCGAATCAAAACGTAATCTCTCAAGGAAAAATCAATATTAATTGTGACAGATTTCCCTGTCTACTTCACGCACTTTACATTGTTGAATGGACGGCGTTCTCTCACCATCAGCTGGAGAGGACCGAAACTGGCAAGGATAACAAGAGTAAGAAGGAGGAGGAGGACATATATGTGGAGCCTGACTGAATGGCGTGGGCGACACCAACACGAGTGGGGAGGCGTTACGGAGATCACGCAAGTCCTGTGCCTCATCAGCTTGTGAGTGGTGTAAGTTGCCAGGTATATCGTGCGTGGTAATGCGATATCCTTATATATTTCACCGTGTTACCACTGTTATCCAGTTATCCCTCGGCGCAAGACGAACCTATTCCATTACTAACCTTCTGAAACATTTTCGCTCATTCTATACGAAAATAGCCTTTTGTGTCAGACTACTTGCATAATGTTCGCCGCGTGTCACGAGGTGGCATGGAGGTCAGCAGAGCCACATAAGAAGCTATACTTCACTTTTACGATCATTTATTACGGTTTCTGTCGCAATTTTGCGACCAATTGAAGCGGGCGAATGATACGTGGGACCACTGGAGCTTGGAAAGGTGCTGCTTGATAATGGACACTGTGCATGACGATGCCTAACCTTAATGCATCCACCTTGCTACCAGCTGAGCCATCACGTATTTAATTCTGCTTGAGCTATGACGAATTTTTATATTGACAATATTTTTACAGTGCCTTCATAAAAGCGTTTGAAACTTGTTGCAAGCGAGTATTTGTGCGAAGCATAATGAGCAATCTCTGTACTTGAAGGCAGTCTTATTGTAAAATTCCCCTGAATTATATGAATACTAACTATTTTTATTTCGAATGATTCATTTATTGCAGCCATTTTCTCATCGATATAGTTGTCTGTATTGCAACTAAATGTTCATTTGTCGTCGCCCTCAAAACTTGAGTGGCTATGCTTCTCACAAACCCGTAACAGCGGCAAAGATTCTGGGTGCTCGGCCTCACCCATAATCAACCCAGCAAGCTACGCGGCCTCTAATTGCCACCCGAAAATCAACAGACCTGAGACTACGTTTGTAGACACCCTACGCCTATCACTCTGCACGTGAACTCTGTCCCACTTTGCCTTCGCATTCTCTTTCTTTTTTCAATCCCTCATACCCATTTCCAAGTGCAGGGTAGCCTACTCGTTTGGTTAGCCTTACTACCTTTCCTTCTCATATATCTCTCTCGATGCTAAAGAACAAGCAGAACCGGGATTAAAAGAAGTAACGAGTAACTAAAGCATAACCATATACTGCATCGTATATATAGTACAGTACACTATACGCACTGGCTAAGCGGCAACCCAACGTGAGTTCAAAATAAAGTACAATAAATGCCGCGAACAGGACAAGGAAATAGCTAAAAATGCCGATAGTCCAGAACCTTGGGAAATTTCCACTTTGATGTGGCCGCTGTCATGAAGCCGCATTGTTAAAGCAGCTTGGAGGCAGCGCCGAAGCTTAATGCATATGGAATGAAGCGCTGTCTCAAACAATTTCTGCAGGAACTGGCGATGTTACTGTGCGAGGTGGTAGCCCTTCCTCCCAGGAGTTGTGACAGGAGCAATGTTCAGTGGTACTTTTGGCTCCACGTAGTTGTGTCTTAGTATAAACAGTAGTTGAGGCCGCATAGAAATCATGCAAAACCACGTCACCCTGCACATTCGAGAAAATCGTCTTGATAATTGAAAACACGATGACTACGGAGTCACGGCGGCGGTTGAATGCTTCTTTTAACTTTAAGTCCACTGAACAGTTCGGGCGGTGTGAAAGCTGGCTTTCAACCAGTGCATGCAAGCAACCGTCCCTCATTATGCAAGGTATTGATTTCGTTTTTATCCAGAGCGGCTTCCATTTCTTCAAGTGTGTCGACAAGGTCCGGTAGGACCTGTACACTCAGATGAGAAGTTTGCTTATTTCCGTAATAAGCACTCAAGGGCAACGTATACCCAGCATCCAATTGCCTATATTGCCGTACGCCTCGTGCTGTGCATGTTGAACGTATATCATCCAATTTGAGTGTCTATATGCGCGCGGACAGGCCGCCATTGGAATATGAACCTGGCAACGTTTAACGCTAGAACGTTATCTAGTCAGGCGAGTCTAGCAGTGCTAATGAAGGAATTCATCATCATCATCATTATCAGCCTAGTTACGCCCACTGCAGGCCAAAGGCCTCTCCCATACTTCTCCAACTACCCCAGTCATGTGCTAATTGTGGCCATGTTGTCCCTGCAAACGTCTTAATGGCATCCGCCTACCTAACTTTCTGCCGCCCCCTACTACGCTTCCCTTCCCTTGGAATCCATTCCGTAACTCTTAATGACCATCGGTTATCTTCCCTCCTCATTACGTGTCCTGCCCATGCCCATTTCTTTTTCTTGATTTCAACTAAGATGTCATTTACCCGCGTTTGTTCCCTCACCCAATCTGCTCTTTTCTTATCCCTTAACGTTACACCTATCATTCTTCTTTCCATAGCTCGTTGCGTCGTCCTCAATTTCAGCAGAACCCTTTTCGTAAGCCTCCAGGTTTCTGCCCCGTAGGTGAGTACTGGTAAGACTCAGCTGTTATACACTTTCCTCTTCAGGGATAGTGGCAACCTGCTGTTCATGATTTGAGAATGCCTGCCAAACGCACCCCAGCCCATTCTTATTCTTCTGGTTATTTCAGTCTCATGATCCGGATCCGTGGTCACTACCTGCCCTAAGTAGATGTATTCCCTTACCACTTCCAGAGCCTCGCTACCTATCATAAACTGCTGTTCTCTTCCGAGACTGTTAAGCATTACTTTAGTTTTCTGTAGATTAATTTTCAGACCCACCCTTCTGCTTTGCCTCTCCAGGTCAGTGAGCATGCATTGCAATTGGTCTCCTGAGTTACTAAGCAAGGCAATATCATCAGCGAATCGCAAGTTGTTAAGGTATTCTCCATCAAATTTTATCCCCAATTCTTCACGCTCCAGGTCTCTGAATACTTCCTTAAACATGCTGTGAATAGCATTGGATATATCGTATCTCCCTGTCTGACGCCTTTCTTTATTGGGATTTTGTTGCTTTCTTTGTGGAGGATTACGGTGGCTGTGGAACCGCTATAGATATCTTCCAGTATCTTTACATATGGCTCATCTACACCCTGATTATTTAGTGCCTTCATGACTGCTGAGGTTTCGACTGAATCAAATGCTTTTTCGTAATCAATGAAGCCTATATATAAGGGTTAGTTATATATCGCACATTTCTCTATCACCTGATTGATAGTGTGAATATGGTCTATTGTTGAATAGCCTTTACGGAATCCTGCCTGGTCCTTTGGTTGACAGAAGTCTAAGGTATTCCTGATTCTATTTACGATTACCTTAGTAAATACTTTGTAGGCAACGGACAGTAAGCTGATCGGTCTATAATTTTTCAAGTCTTTGGCGTCCCCTTTCTTATGGATAACGATTATGTTAGTGTTCTTGCAGGATTCCGGTACGCTGGAGGCCATGAGGTATTGTGTATATAGGGCGGCCAATCTTTCTAGGACAGTGTTCCCACCATCCTTCAACAAATCTGCTGTTACCTGATCCTCCCCAGCGGCCTTCCCCCTTTGCATAGCTCTCAAGGCATTCTTTACCTCTTCCGGTGTTACTTGTCGGATTTCAAGTTCCTCTAGACTATTCTCTCTCACCTTATCGTCGTGGGTGTTACTGGTACTGTATAAATCTCTGTAAAACTCTTCAGCCACTTGAACTATCTCATCCATATTAGTAACGATATTGCCGGCTTTGTCTCTTAACGCAAACATCTGATTCTTGACTATTCCTAGTTTCTTCTTTACTGCTTTTAGGCTTCCTCCGTTCCTGAGAGCCTGTTCAATTCTATCCATATTATAGTTCCTTATGTCCGCTGTCTTACGCTTGTTGATTAACTTAGAAAGTTCTGCCAGTTCTATTCTAGCTGTAGGGTTAGAGGCTTTCATACATTGGCGTTTCTTGATCAGATCTTTCGTCTCCTGCGATAGCTTACTGGTTTCCTGTTTAACGGCGTTACCACCGACTTCTATTGCGCACTCCTTAATGATGCCCATAAGATTGTCGTTCATTCCTTGAACACTATGGTCCTCTTCCTGGGTTAAAGCCGAATACCTGTTCTGTAGCTTGATCCGGAATTCCTCTAGTTTCCCTCTTACCGCTAACTCATTGATTGGTTTCTTATGTACCAGTTTCTTCCGTTCCCTCCTCAAGTCAAGGCTAATTCGAGTTCTTACCATCCTATGGTCACTGCAGCGTACCTTGCCGAGCACGTCTACATCTTGTATGATGCCAGGGTTCGCGCAGAGTATGAAGTCGATTTCATTTCTAGTCTCACCATTCGGGCTCCTCCACGTCCACTTTCGGCTAACCCGCTTGCAGAAAAAGGTATTCATTATCCGCATATTATTCTGTTCTGCAAACTCTACTAATAACTCAACTCTGCTATTCCTAGAGCCTATGCCATATTCCCCCACTGACTTGTCTCCGGCCTGCTTCTTGCCTACCCTGGCATTGAAATCGCCCATCAGTATACTGTATTTTGTTTTGACTTTACCCATCGCCGATTCCACGTCTTCATAGAAGCTTTCCACTTCCTGGTCATCATGACTAGATGTAGGGGCGTAGACCTGTACAACCTTCATTTTGTACCTCTTATTAAGTTTCACAACAAGACATGCCACCCTCTCGTTAATGCTATAGAATTCCTGTATGTTACCAGCTATGTTCTTATTAATCAGGAATCCAACTCCTAGTTTTCCTCTCTCTGCTAAGCCCCGGTAGCACAGGACGTGCCCGCTTTTTAGCACTGTATATGCTTCTTTTGGCCTCCTAACTTCACTGAGCCCTATTATATCCCATATACTGCCCTCTAATTCCTCCAATAGCACTGCTAGACTCGCCTCACTAGATAACGTTCTAGCGTTAAACGTTCCCAGGTTCATATTCCAATGGCGGCCTGTCCAGTAAATGGGATATAATAGGGCTGTAAATAGGGCAGTAAATGGGATATAATAGGGCTCAGTGAAGTTAGGAGGCCAAAAGAAGCATATACAGTGCTAAAAAGCGGGCACGTCCTGTGCTACTGGGGCTTAGCAGAGAGACGAGAACTAGGAGTCGGATTCCTGATTAATAAGAACATAGCTGGTAACATACAGGAATTCTATAGCACTAACGAGAGGGTGGCATGTCTTGTGAAACTTAATAAGAGGTACAAAATGAAGGTTGTACAGGTCTACGCCCCTACATCTAGTCATGATGACCAGGAAGTCGAAAGCTTCTATGAAGACGTGGAATCGGCGATGGGTAAAGTCAAAACAAGATACAGTATACTGATGGGCGATTTCAATGCCAGGGTAGGCAAGAAGCAGGCCGGAGACAAGTCAGTGGGGGAATATGGCATAGGCTCTAGGAATAGCAGAGTTGAGTTATTAGTAGAGTTTGCAGAACAGAATAATATGCAGATAATGAATACCTTTTTCCGCAAGCGGGTTAGCCGAAAGTGGACGTGGAGGAGCCCGAATGGTGAGACTAGAAATGAAATCGACTTCATACTCTGCGTGAACCCTGGCATCATACAAGATGTAGACGTGCTCGGCAAGGTGCGCTGCAGTGACCATAGGATGGTAAGAACTCGAATTAGCCTTGACTTGAGGAGGGAACGGAAGAAACTGGTACATAAGAAGCCAATCAATGAGTTAGCGGTAAGAAGGAAACCAGAGGAATTCCGGATCAAGCTACAGAACAGGTATTCGGCTTTAACCCAGGAAGAGGACCATAGTGTTGAAGGAATGAACGACAATCTTATGGGCATCATTAAGGAGTGCGCAATAGAAGTCGGTGGTAACGCCGTTAAACAAGAAACCAGTAAGCTATCGCAGGAGACGAAAGATCTGATCAAGAAACGCCAATGTATGAAAGCCTGTAACCCTACAGCTAGAATAGAACTGGCGGAACTTTCGAAGTTAATCAACAAGCGTAAGACAGCGGACATAAGGAACTATAATATGGATAGAATTGAACAGGCTCTCAGGAACGGGTGAAGCCTAAAAGCAGTGAAGAAGAAACTAGGAATAGGCAAGAATCAGATGTGTGCGTTAAGAGACAAAGCCGGCAATATCGTTACTAATATGGATGAGATAGTTCAAGTGGCTGAAGAGTTTTATAGAGATTTATACAGTACCAGTAACACCCACGACGATAAGGTGAGAGAGAATAGTCTAGAGGAACTTGAAATCCCACAGGTAACACCGGAAGAGGTAAAGAACGCCTTGGGAGCTATGCAAAGGGGGAAGGCCGCTGGGGAGGATCAGGTAACAGCAGATTTGTTGAAGGATGGTGGGAACACTGTCCTAGAAAGATTGGCCGCCCTATATACACAATGCCTCATGACCTCGAACGTACCGGAATCTTGGACGAACGCTAACATAATCCTAATCCATAAGAAAAGGGACGCCAAGGACTTGAAAAATTATAGACCGATCAGCTTACTGTCCGTTGCCTACAAAGTATTTACTAAGGTAATCGCAAATAGAATCAGGAATACCTTAGACTTCTTTCAACCAAAGGACCAGGCAGGATTCCGTAAAGGCTACTCAACAATAGACCATATTCACACTATCAATCAGGTGATAGAGAAATGTGCGGAATATAACCAACCCTTATATATAGCCTTCATTGATTACGAAAAAGCATTTGATTCAGTCGAAACCTCAGCAGTCGTGAAGGCACTAAATAATCAGGGTGTAGATGAGCCATATGTAAAGATACTGGAAGATATCTATAGCGGTTCCACAGCCACCGTAATCCTCCACAAAGAAAGCAACAAAATCCCAATAAAGAAAGGCGTCAGACAGGGAGATACGATATCTCCAATGCTATTCACAGCATGTTTACAGGAGGTATTCAGAGGGCTGGAGTGGGAAGAATTGGGGATAAAAGTTGATGGAGAATACCTTAGCCACTTGCGATTCGCTGATGATATTGCCTTGCTTAGTAACTCAGGAGACCAATTGCAATGCATGCTCACTGACCTGGAGAGGCAAAGCAGAAGGGTGGGTCTGAAAATTAATCTACAGAAAACTAAAGTAATGTTTAACAGTCTCGAAAGAGAACAGCAGTTTACGATAGGTAGTGAGGCACTGGAAGTGGTAAGGGAATACATCTACTTAGGGCAGGTAGTGACCACGGATCCGGATCATGAGACTGAAATAACGAGAAAAATAAGAATGGGCTGGGGTGCGTTTGGCAGGCATTCTCAAATCATCAACAGCAGGTTGCCACTATCCCTCAAGAGCAAAGTGTATAACAGCTGTGTCTTACCAGTACTAACCTACGGGGTAGAAACCTGGAGGCTTACGAAAAGGGTTCTGCTGAAATTGAGGACGACGCAACGAGCTATGGAAAGAAGAATGATAGGTGTAACGTTAAGGGATAAGAAAAGTGCAGATTGGGTGAGGGAACAAACGCGGGTAAATGACATCTTAGTTGAAATCAAGAAAAAGAAATGGGCATGGGCCGGACATGTAATGAGGAGGGAAGATAACCGATGGTCATTAAGGGTTACGGACTGGATTCCAAGGGAAGGGAAGCCTAGTAGTGGGCGGCAGAAAGTTAGGTGGGTGGATGACATTAAGACGTTTGCAGGGACAACATGGCCACAATTAGTACATGACTGGGGTAGTTGGAGAAGTATGGAAGAGGCATTTGCCCTGCAGTGGGCGTAACTAGGCTGATGATGATGATGATGATGATGATGATGATGATGATGATGATGCGCGCGGATGTGACTAGAAAAGAAGCAACCAGAAACGTGCTTTACACGCAACTGCAAGCAATCGCCGAAGCTACTGGCGCTACCCACACGCCCAGCAATCGTAATAAGGAGAAAAGCAAATGTGCTCTGAGAGTGATTCAAAAGAGCAAAGAACACTGTCTCTGCGTTGTGGTGATATTTGGATAAGTGGAACGTTTCGTGTGTCTGCTGCATTTGGTGGGGATGTAGGACAAAATTAAATGTTTTTCCCTCCATTTTACGGTCGTCAGGAGTGCACAAGCGTCACCCCGTACGACAGAACTGAAAGTCCTGAAACTCCTGTGGTTCAGAGTTACATTTAAGACGTGTAGGGCACGTAAAACTTCACGAGATTTGTACGTCTTGCAAGTACTCCGCTTTACAGAGCTATCTGCAACGCAGGCGATAACGACCTGCTGTCCACTGAACGGCGATTATGAAAACATTTTTATTAACAGGTGGAGGAAATCGGGAAGGGGCCCCTAGTCCGGGGCTCCTATGACGTCATCGGCGATGGCCCGTGCCCGCCGTGGATCAGTGCCCAGCGGATCTTCGATGTGCCGTCGCGAAGGATGCCCTCCCACTGCTTTGTGGTGCGGGGTGCAAGCAGGGTTCCGGGCAGGGACGGCAAACGCCGAGAAAAATCAAGTTTTCCGGTCTGGATTTACGTTCTCACTTCTTTTAAGCAGCAATTTTGCCCCCCCCCCCATCCCTTTAACTACAAGCTTATCAGCCGTGCTCCCCGAGAACGTGATCTGCCACAAGAGTGTTTGCAGCTTTTTGATACTTTGATACTTTTTGACATTACGAGGGTTGTTAAATTGCGCTGGTAATACTCTATCTGACCAGTGATCCATTCGGTCATATAATACATGGAGAGTTTGTTCAGATTGTTTTGTGCGCATTCGACCTGTTCCCAAGGAGCGACAAACATAAAGTTGTGGTCCTGAAGTTGTTACCAACGTTTCGATGTAGCAGCGTGTATGGATGTGAACTTTGGCACGACCACCACGTCGGCGTTGTTGAAATCGCATCCGTTATTCTCAGCTGCTTCGTGATGTCACTGTCATGCAGCAAACAGGTTACAAAGACCAAATCACCGTGAATGTCAATCCAGTGTTCAGTCGACTTTGGTTGTTGACGAGAAATAGTATAATAACTTTTAGGCACACCGCAAGTTATTACTCGAAGAATAAATACGAGCATTGGCAGTGTTCGGCACGTATTAAAAATTTCAAGACAAATTATTTCAACCAAAAAATAAAAAATAAATAGCGCTGGCCTTTTACATCGCGCTTAATCAAATGATTTTTATTAACCAGACGTAAAATTTCGGTTTGGCAACCAGACGTAAATGTTAGGATTGGCTTTATTGTGAGCCCCATTACAATACGCCAAAAACTACAAACCCCTGTCAACCATAAGGAAAATGAATTACCTCGCGGAATTGCAAAGGAATATGCAAAAGAAAATTACTTTCTCTTTGTGAATGTAGAGAATTGAACAAATGCTTGACTCAAATTACGATAAGTGGTTCTTGTGGGGAAGGAAAAAAGGCTAGCGCTATTTTCTGCAACCCATTCGGGAGCACGGCTCAGCGCCAGCAGGGTGGAGGGGATGGGGTTAAAAGAGAGAGAGAGGGTAGGAGGGAGAAAGGTAGAAGGTCGTAGAGATGGAAGTGAAGTAGTGGCCGATCAGGAAGCCCGAGGTGGTGGGATGGCCGTTAGGCCATCCGTCTTTGTAGAAATGTCCTATAGTCTCGCCGAGAGCCCCGACGAGTCGAGGTACTCGACGACACTTAGGAAGGCTGGTAGCTGATTACGACAGGGGAAGAGGATATCTTCCTGTCGTGAACATGGGAGCCCCAGGCGGTGGAACTCTTGCAGAAGTCGAGCTTCCGAGTAGCGTTAGGGACCAGATGGAGAGAGAAATCTTTCTCACCAGAAATGTGTTCATATAAGATACGCTTGAAATATTCATTAGGAATAGGCTGCTGTTCTCTTGTAATCATCATATTATAGGAGTGCAGTCCCTTTTTGTTTTTGTGTTTGCTTTATTCATATTAGGACATAGGTCGTACATTCTTACTTTGAAGCTTGAATTATCGACTGCGCTCTATTATTTCGTGTAAACTTCGTATCAGTGTTACATTTATTTCAATTAACTGCTACAATTCACTACTAATCGTTGTTAACATAAGCTATATTAATGAATCAGTAAACAAAAGGAACTGATATTACAGCGCATCCTCCGAGCAAATGCGGTTCTACACAACATAAAACTGAAATAAGGTCACAGCAGGTGCTGTTTATCGGGGTCTGCCCAAGTGTGCTTCTGCATGACGAAACAAAAAAAGAAAGCATGTCCTGAACAAGTCCACAACAGGTGCTGTTTATCGCAGCTTCCGCCCAACTACAGTTCGTTCTACACAACAGAAAGCTAAATGAGTCCAGGACAGGTGCTGATTAGCGCAGCCTCTGCACTAGTATTGTCCCACACAAGAGAAAACGTATTGCTGAATGAGGCCACAGCAGGTGCTGATTAATTCAGCCTGCGCACCTTTCGTACAAAATCCCCGTTCGCCAGCCTTTCGGCGAGGCAAATAACCCACACCGAGGCCCCGGAGTATACCACGCGGACGCACCTAAGAGGAGCAGCTTCGCAGAAATTGCACAAGTTACGAAAACTTTCCGATGCTGAGAATTACGGCAGAAGCAATAGTTCAAAAGTAAGCTCAGGTGAAACCAGCCTCGCTGTTATTGTTTCGTCCCGACGGGGCGACAGTGTCATCGGTCTTGCGCGTCCATTCGTTTCATGGTACCTGTCAAAATCACAACCTATAGTACGTCCACGAATTGGGACATTGCTACAACCAAAATTGGCCTGCGTACTGTTGTCTCGTATGACTCTATATTTTATTATGTTTGAGCACACGATTTTGTTCGTGTCGGACGTCTGATAATATGCAGATTCAGGGAATATTGGCCCCGCGCGAGTACAACACAAGCATTGTATTGCGTGTCGCGTTGCGATGATTTGGACGAAACGTTTTTATAATAAAGGAAAGAGGCGCTAAAATTATAATCCTTTATGTTCGCGGCACAGGACGTGTCGCAAACACGCCCAATGTTCATGTCAATGTGCGACTGGGACATTTATTTCAGGTTTCAAGAATCGATAACTTGTTAGGCAATTTGTCGCTGTCATAGTAGCATCAAAAGCATGCAATTAAACGCAAAAGCGCGCCAAGACTATAGCGGCAGTCATAAACAAAAAGTGATCAGAATTTCTTTTTCATTGTCGTGGCTTGTGTCACCGAGCTAAATGCCTACAAAATTCCCAAGAAAAAGAAAAGGTCCAGCATCAGTTTTTATCATTGCTTGGTATTTTTTACTACATAGAGAAGTTCTTAAAGATCGCCGATATATATTAGTAGTAAATACAGTAATACACATCCACAGTATCGCAAAAATGTGCCAGTCATGAAATTAGCTTGATCAAATAGAAATTTTAATGCGGACAGCATTATTTGCCTACTTTGCGTATTTTCAGTCGGGTGCAGGTTAAAGGCCCCTCAGCAGTCCTCATAGCAAGTTTTGGTTGTATGGTGGTTATATGGTATTGATTGATGGTGCCATCATTGATGGTCGAACCAACGACCGTTGGTGGGAGTCAAACCCACGACCTTTGGTGTTAATTAAGGCAAAATTGATTAAATCACAGTTAATTAAGATAGCGTTAATTAGTGCACTCGAACCCTCGACCTTTGGTGGGAGGAAACAAGTAATAGGAAGTAACAATGCATTCGAATGAGAATGTCAAGTAATTCAATGAATGTCTCGTGAGTGCGCAGTCTTTCGTCTTCATCCTGTTTAGCTGAGGCTAAAGTGACTGTCAAATTTTTCCTTCCCGTTTTTTGTGTTAGTGTGGAGAAGTTGCATTATTGTTAGTGTACAAAGACCAGGTAAGTAGTGGTCATTCATTTTGACAGTGTGGAATTTATGATAATGTTTAGATATTAGGTTTTCTTACACTACTCCTTAAGTTATTTGTGTAATTCAATCTTTTCGCCACCGGGAATGAAGAAAATGCTGTGTTAAAGGCTTCTTGCTCTTGGGGCTCTAAAAGCTGTCCGAAAAGCAAGAAACAAAGTTATTTACCCGACAAAGCTGCCGAAGCGGGGCTAGCGTACCTGCTTGCAGACTCGCAAAGTATTCTGCTCCCATAATTTCGCTAATTTCTTGCCTTCACTTCTACTCACAATGATTGCATTCTCAAAGGCACGCATGCACAGCGTTTGAAGTGAACAGCAAAAGGGTTCTATGCAGCAGAAGGGTAGCTTGCATACCTCACATGAACATTATTGGAGTAAAGTGAAGTGGAATTGATACCACCAGCACATTAATGGAATGTAGTTGGAATGCAAGGTTACCCTTGTGACTCTGCTATTTGCCAGCAAAACTTTAAGCAGTTCAACCTGCTTTGGGCTGTTTTTATTTTTTTGCTTAGGCTAACGTGGGGTTGTTTGCCCGGGAATGTATTTACACTTGCATGGTTCGAATTATTCTGGCCACCACTGAGGCGATTCCACAGTGGGGAAAAAAACCCAACAACAGCAAAGTCACTTGTTCACGAAACAGGAACATATAATTGAAACGAACCATCATGTACACACACACAAACCAACTAAACAATATACCAAGACTAATAGAAACGTTCGTGCAGCTCTAGATCTTTTCACACAAGTAAACAATTATACAAAACAGTAAGGTCCGTGACCGGTCACGATTACTTGACGTTCGTCGGTGCAGCTGCAGGGCGTCGGTCGCGTGAGGTTAAGTCGTTGCTTGCTTCTTGAGGACGATCCGCAGCTCGGCCAAGGCGTCGCAGGAGGGCAGTGCGAAGTTCTTGCCTTCAGCCCCATGTCACCAGGACCAGTGAAGACCACACGTTTGAGGCAGCACGGAGGCCGGATCATCACTGAAGTCTTGGAAGCTCGGGCCCGCAGCCCGATAGCCTCGCTTCTTCCACTCCGCACCGCGGCCCTCTTCTCCAAGGAAGAAACAACAAAGCCTTGCTTTTTTTCCCTCCTCTTCTTCTGCTCCCCCTTCCAGAACCCGTGTCTTACTGTGGTTGGCTGTTGGCCGAGGTGCCGCGTCCTTCGAGCTCGCGCAGAATTCCACCATTCTTTATTTAAATGCAAAGACACGCGCCAGACACGCGCATTGTTCTTTATACATGACAAGGGCCAAAGAAGCTAATATTATATTCACCGACCACAAAAATTTGAAAATTTCTCAAAACTTATGAGATGTTACAGCCTGTCAACAGTCCTCAAGTGCTTGAATAGTACTGGTTGTGTAGGGTGATAAACTATAACAAAAAAATTAACACACAACTGAAACTTTCGTGAAAGCAGCACATGCGCACGTACAGGGTAAATAAATCCACATGAATTTATACATGGCTTTGCTGCCGGACACAGAGGTTTGAACCCAATCCACATATTGTGAGAATTGTCTCCAGCCAAATTCACAGCTAGACTTGAGGGGTTTGTGACGACACCATGCCGCGACGCTGCACTTTGTCACTGGTTTCTTGATGGCAGGTGTCCTTTTAATAAACGGAAGAGTTGTCGCCGTTTGCCAGCGAAGACTAACCCTTTCTAAGTGGTTAATACTATAGGAATAAATAAATATGTGTCAATTTGTTTACTACATGATTTCTAAATAAAACAGAAGAATTTGTAGCAACACCAACACTAAGAGTCTTTGTCGAAGTTCTCGATGCAACAATATCCGCAAATGTCTGGGGTACACAATTCTCAGATGCAAGAATGAGGCACACACAATGCAGTAGACCCGATATTCGTCGCAAATTCCAGTGTATTCAAAGACGCGTTGAAGTGATTCCATCGCATTGTGATGCAGTACTTTTTTGATGGCAATTGCGAGACAGTTCGATGTGAATCGAGTTAACGGAGTTCTTGTTCGAGACGCTGTCTATCTGTAATGTGCAAATACGACAGTTGATGAGTAGATGAGTGGCTGCCTGGCCATTGCGGTATCTCCGGCAACGACCTCGCTGAGGAAGCTGCTATAGGAAAGCACACGAAGGGGCAACCCTTGTTTCTGTACCTTTATCGCGGACTGACGCAGCCCAACACTTAGGCAAGCTAGCGCACCGTATGACATTGGAGAAATGGCACACACCTGAATTCATCCAAGGTCGATTGCCTTCCCTCGACCCATCTATGCAACTGCGGCTGTTACCAGGGCTTCCGCTAAAAGAGGAAACAATGCTGTGCCGCTTACGCTTGGGTGTCACATTCACCAATGCATATACGTTTTTGATTGGAATGGCTGATAGCGCCGAGTGCAATGCCTGCGGTGTCGAGGAAACTATAGAACATCTACTGTGCCCATCTTTTGAAAATGAGAGACATGACCTCTGCACAGCTCTCACTCAGTTAGATAGAAAACCGTTCACCTTGAACAAGATCTCGGGACCATGGCCTCGCATATCGCAGCTAGAAAAAGCCACAAAAGCGCTGCTGCGATATAAAGCTACTGAATTGAGTCAGCGTCTGTGATCCGAACTTAGTCACCGAATGATATCCCCAGTGAACTTTCTCTTCTTTTCACCTTTCTGTCCCATTTTCCCTTTCCCTAATGTCGGGTAGCCAACTGGGCTCAGTTCTGGTTAACCTCCCTACCTTTTATTTATTATTTGCTCTTTCTCTCTCTCTCTTGATGTGTACATGATGTACATTCTCGTCGTCGCGGTGACCCCACAAGCATGTTAGAGAGGTAACTCGAAATAAGGAATGCTTTGTGCAAGCGTACTTATTATTCAGCGCGAAAGCAGTGCAAGACACAGAGGTAGAAGGACACAAAACGAGCGCTGTCTAACAATTGTTTATCGAACAAAACGCTTGGAAAAGAAAACACGCGAAAACTACTTGCGTGTGCCGGAATTCTACGTCACGTTGGAATAGTTACTAAGCAAGTGGGTTTCGCAATCCAGCAAAACGGCGGATGGCTCAGAAACACAATAATCGCGCAACCTTTCTACATGGAAGGCTTCAGCAAGTTCACGTCTTTGTGCCTAATGATGACGCCAGTTTTTTTTTTTCTTTAGGAAAGGGTTGCCCCCGCGTGATCTCCAATGCGCTCAAAGATGAGAGGTCAGCGTTCCTTTTAAAGGGACTGACAACCGATTTTTAAGGACCTAGTTTTTTATGGCGCAACGCAAAGCTCACCCTCGGTATAGTGTTTACACCTGCAGCGGTTACTTCCAAAAGTGCGTGGACATTTCGTAAGCAGAATTTTTTCTATCTGAGCAGCCTCTAAAAAAGTAAGACTCCCTGCTCCAGCAACGCTGAGGAGTAAGAGCGATGTAGATAGCCCGCCTCGTAAGTTGTGAAAGTCGCCCATCGTTCTGCTTTCACAGGTGTGAGTTTAACTGTGGTTAACCACCTAAATTATGACCTTTTCAACCACTTTGAAAATAAAAACTGGTACAATAAGTTCACGTTATTGCACAGGCATTTCTTATATTTGTACCGTGTTTTTCCCCGCGTACACGCCTACGTTATGGCTGGCTGGACCCCGTTGTCGTTATTCTGTCGATAGACGAGCCAAGACAACTCATCGAAAACGAAGGCGACGGCAGCGCCACTTTTCTACACACTACGAAGGAAGGCCTATCTGCACATTGTAAATCGTAAAAAGCGTATAACATCAGAGATTTTTGCTGCATTTCAATACTAATAAAAAGACCACGATCCGCGTACACTAATAGAAGATCACGTGACAGGTCTCTTATACATCTTCATGTTATTGCCATGTGGGGCGCCAAACGTCGTTTATCATGACTTTTATAGAGAAGAATTAAATATATAAATCTACGTTTAATGAGAAAAACATGGCTTGTTTTAGCCTCTGTGACAGGCAATCTTTCCAACAGCGGGAATATCTCGGCTCATGTTCCGAGCGGTTATCTGTCCTATTCTTATGCTGGCGCAGGCGCTCATTGATGCAGTTCTCCGTCTACCAAATGAAGGCTTTACCGCAAGGAAGGGGAAGTCGATAAACTAGGCCTACGGCGCAGGAAACGAATGGTTTGCAACAATTCACAGGGCAACCAGCAACCTCTAATCCACCTGCCTTCCTCTCAATTGCAGCACAATAAGCCTTACCTGCTTTACGGTTCACTGAAGAAACGACATCCTTGTCAAAACCATTTGCTATCTTTTTAAAACGATCGGACAGTCTATGAACATATGGCACGACAGCAAACTTACTACACCTCTTAATACTTATGACGTCACTTTCAACAGGACGAGATTTGCACTTGTTGATGAATCTCTCGGACGCCGACACAAGCACATGCCCGGGATAGCCTGTGTTTTTTAAACGAACCTGTTGCTGAAAACTATCGTAACATTTGTGCAGGCAAGACTTTATAAGGGCGCAGTAGAAATAATTTAGAGCAACAGAGTTCTTGATAATCTTTGAATGACCAAACGAACTACTAAGTGGTGCTTTCTTGTAACGTGGGGCGAAAGACCAGCAAACTTGGTCATGTTGAAAAAACAAACATATAGGTCAAGAAACTGGACGATAAGCCCACGAAAAAGACCCTGCTTTTGAAACCATTATTCTTGTACACATCTAACTGTTATACATGCACATGTCAAACTGTTAAATGCGCATCTTCTGTTAAGTATCTTGGGTTGCTTTTTGACTATGATCTTTTATGGAACTCGCATTTGTACGGCCTCTGTAACAGGTTGCGCCCGGTCTGGCACTGCCAGTCAAGCCCTCTGAGGCTTTGGCAGGCCTGCTACCTGTATTTTGTTTTCCTTTATGTACAATAAAAATTGTACTGTACTGTATTGTATTCTGTCGTTTCGCAAGCGAACTTTAACCCGAAAGGTCTTTCTTTGAAAATATTCAACAGGTTGACGTGGGGAAACGGTGGACAATCCCTCCTAAAAAGAACAAAAAAAAAGAAATCTTTAACGTAACGAAAAATCGTGGCTACTACAGACCGCCAACATCACATTCCGCTAGCCGATCGGTCTACAACTCTTAAAAGCAAGTCGCTTAAAATCAGCACCACCCTAGAACCGATGCACACTCCGGACTTCTGAATAAACAAGTCGCCTTCCCATGTCACAAATGGGCACTTCAAATAGAAGATTAGGAGCTCTAAAAAGGCTTCAGCACTTACCAGAGCCGCTGTTACCGAAGACGATTTCATCGTTGTGTTCGACCATACAATCTTTGCCAGACTTCATCAACTGGCCATGTAGGTGAGAACAAAATAAATCTTCTGCATCTAGCTGCGTCTAGTGATGGACTCTAACTGACGATGTGTGTGCTGTGCTATGTGCTCTCTCTCTTCCTGCCCCATCTTTCATCCCCCCCATCCCGCACCCATGTGTAGGGTAGCAAACCGGTTAAGCTAAAATGGTTAACCTCCCTGCCTTTCCTTCTCCACTTTTTCCTTCCTTCCTTCCTTCTGCGTCTAGACTAACTGCGTGCAAACACGTGCATCTAACAAATACATTCACTCAGGCAGCGGCTCTTGAGCCGCCTGCACATGAGCAACTGTTTCCCTAAAAAAAAAACGTTTTCGCTGATAGCAGGATTTTTGCGTGCCTGTCACACATACTCCTCTTCCAGAGAATATGTAGGCCAGTCAGTACGAACATGTCGTATGGGGGATCATCGGGATTTCTTGAAAGGCGAGAACCGAATTGAGAATGGTATTAGCTCAACACTACAAGCGAAGAGGAAGCTTATTCAAGAGTATTAATCCGGGATACCGCAGTGCAGCTGTGCTATAGAAACAAACAGAGCAAAACGCATCCTCTTCCGTGGTACTTTAGTGCCTAGTGAAAGGCATATTCAGAGAGGTGAACGTCCCCATATGTCTCTCTTGCAACTCCGTCGTGCGCGCGGTCCTCGGGCAAATGAGAAAAGGAGGGTCTCCGCAACATCCGTGCCGGCTTTCCTTACGGCGGGTTTCTGTAAGTGCTGGCGGGTTCTCTTCAACAATCATTAAGCCTTTCTTGTCTCTCCAGAGTAAAAGAAAATACTGTGACAGCGGCGAAGAAGGACCTCATGAGTTTGTCATGTGCCATGCGTTGGCACTGCGCAGACGAATTTTACTGGGAGCCAGGACGTCCGACCATTCTCCCTGGATCCGCCTTCGGTCGGGCTAGCATCAAGAAACTATCCTTTCCGAGCCTTGGTCACTTTATATTACGAGCTCCTTAATATGTATCATTCAATTAAGAGTAGCATGTTACGAATGATGCGCAAATAATGCGGCCTTTGCGTTCGTAACACGACGAAAATACGTTCAGTGGTCCGTGAGCCTTTCTTATCTGTACCAAACACGATATCCTCTGCGTTCGCATGCCTTTTTTTATACGTCAGACGTTAAGAATTCACGTCGTGCATTGTATTTATCGACGAAATCGGCGTTTACCCGATCACATGTACATCCTCCGATTGCAACAACAGCACAACACAAAAATTGGTGGTGCGTTGCCTGCGAACCTTAGGTTTTTGAGCACAACGGGTCCAAGGCGTACGTTCGGTGACGAACACTCATGGCAGATCCGTCATGAATGCCAGGGCTGTAGCTGTACAAAGTTCGATTTATTTTCCACTGTTGTCTGCCATAAGACATTGGTCGCAGTTAGGCATATTGCATTACTGTTTAGTGCATCTCTCGCGGTTGACGACGTTTGCGATAGAACAGTGCACTAAAATATCAGATTTGTGTCATTATTGGCCAACTGCAAAATAAAACCTAGAGAGGAGTACTGATAATCTGCCTTCACATACCCATGCGAGCGCCTTTCCAATAAGCCAGCGTCCACAGAGAATTTGTACCTGATTGTCCGAAATAAACATATCATACCATATATATCACAAGCGAGTTAAGAGACATTTTTAACAGGGATAGGCGAGCTAGTTGGTGGTCGATATTGGAATGCATCATGTAACCGCGCAAACAACAAAGGACAAAGAAGGAAACATACAGGACAGGCGCGGAAATTCAACATAACATTCATTAGAGACAGAGACATAACATTTATTATAGATCGGTTGTGTATCGATGTCCGTTAGTCGCGTTCCTATTGTATACTTGGGCCACAACAACGAATGGGGTGAGTATATTCGCGCAACACTATTGCCATCAATGTGGCAGCCTCGACAGCATATTAAAGTGCACGCGTAAGAAAATTCTTGGACCCCAGTTTGACCATATTCCCTTCAGACAACTACAAGGGAAGGTAAGTACAGTAAGATTAGAGACCTCAATTTCTTTGTACGTAATACATCGTAAAACGCATCGCGTGCACTTGTTTAGCTATAACCGCTAAAGGATACCGCTGCGTAGCGAACAAAATCAGAACATGAGCTAATCTAGGCAAAATTAACAGGTATCTCTAGAACTTTAATCAGGTGAATGAGATACAGGTTGCGGCAGGTATTTGAGAGCACCAGGATTAAGCAGCCTGTCCTGGCTTCGTATGTTACACAGGTCGCCAACTCCTTTCCACTGAATTTATTTCAATGAAACTGCCATTAGCTTCAATCACGGCCTCAATACGGCTCTGAAAGCCTCTACGTCTTCATGATTCTTCATGAATATTGGCCATCATTCATAAACCGTCTGGACTCAACAATTTTGGCTGCTGTGAGGCTACTCTTTCCGCTCCCATTCAACAGCGCCCAGCATCCCTTTGTCGTATTCAGCGCCAAAGAGTTTGGGTGCTGCAGTTTCCGGAGTGATGAATTCATTAAAATTTTCAGACTGTCGCTATTTCGGGAGTAAAGCCACGTACGCCAGCACACAGTCTTGTTGTAACATGTATGGTCGTCCCTGAGTGGGGGGGAGGTGGGGGAGGGGCTTGCTCAGTCTAAGGCTCTGCCCCAATTTTCAGCACATCACCGTCCTACACTCATCAGTTTAAATGCCTACACATTTCACAAGCAGATATGGCTTGATGACCACATATGTTCTGAAATATGCCGCACCCTCTAAGTTGAACACTCGAGGCCTTGTGAATGTACTATCCAATAATATACATTATGGCTTACGATGTCGTAACTTTGTGACCACCAGTTTGCTACCAGCTGAGCCATTACGCAACGTACTCCCTTCTAAGGCTAGGCAATTTTCTATTTTGCCAAAAGTTTTGTTGTTCGCTCATAAGAACAAAAGCGTTTGCATGGATCGTTCTTTGATATTTCGCGAATCGACTGAAGCAATTGCCAATCTCGGCACACGAAAACGTCTACTTAAAATCAGAAGGGGTGCATTCGCCGCAACGCCAACTTACATAAATAACGGATGTTGGCTGTCGGCGTCTGATTAATTGGGAGCACCTATGCTAAATAACAACAGAAAGCAACTAGCGCGTATTCTGTAAACGTGCACACTCTAGGTTAAGAGCGGTATACTACCCATTGGCAATAGGACAACCCAACGTGAGTTCGAAACAAAATACGATAAATGACACGCACATCAAGGACAAGAAAGTGGTGAAAAATGCCGATAGTCCAAACACTTGTGAGATTTCTTCTTTGATGTCCTCGCTGTCGAAATGGTGTGGTCGTAAATTAGCGTCGACGCAATACTGGTCCCTGTTGCTGAAAGGGCGAAGTGCTGTCTCAAACAATCTCTGCAGGAACTGGCGATAGGACCGAGCGAGATGATATCCTTTTCTCACAGGCGTGGTGACCAGGGCCACGTTGAGTGGTTCTTTCGACTGCACGTAGTGGCGTCTCAGCTCCCTCGAATCACAGTACTCAACGCCGCACAGAAAGCAGGCAAAACCACGTCTCCCCGCGCATTCCAGACAACCGCGTTGACGATTGAAAACATGACGACTACCGTCAGGGGGGCGGTTGAATGCTTCCTTTAACTTTAGGTCCAGCGAGCGGTTCGCGTGTGGTAGCGTGCCTTCAACAAGTGAATGCAAGCAACCGTCTTTCATAATGCAAGGTTCGATCTCGTTCTTATCCAGGGCGGCTTCCAATTCTTCAAGTGTATCGACAAGATCCGGTTCCACCTGCACACTCAGGCGAGAAGTTAGTTCACTCCGGTAATAAGCACTCAAGGGCAGAATAGCCAGCATCCAGGCGCATAAGATCGCAGTGCGCCTCGCGCTGTGCATGTCGAGCGTGTGTCCTCTCATTTGAGTGTCTATGGGCGCGGAAGTGGCGAGAAAAGAAGCCACCAGGAACATTGCGGTGTCCAGCACACATTCTGTACGGACGACACCGAAATGCACGGAATCGCCGAGGCTAAGCGCTGCCCACACGCCAAGCATCGCGATGAGCAGAAAGAGAAAGGCGCCCTGCGACTGGTTTAAAACAGCAAAAAACACGGTCTCCATTTCCTGGCCATCTTTCGACAAGTAGAACGTCTCGTATGTGTATATTACCGGGTGGGGATAGAGGGCATAATTGAAAGTCTGTTCCTCCATTTTTACGCGTGTCATGAGTATATCAGCATCACCCCATATTACAGAACGGAAAGCGGCCTGTCTGTTCCTGAAAATCTTGTACTGCAGAGTGGCATTTAAGACGTACATGGCACTTAATAAATCACGAAGTGTGCTCCTGTCCGCGCAAGTCACGCGCTTTCCAATTCTGTCTGCATCACAGGCGATGACAACCTTCTGTCCACTGAATGCCGAGCGAAACCACGCTTTACTGGCGATCTTTACGTTCCCGCTTCTTTCAGTGGACACTGTCGCCCCTTTTAAAGACAAACATATCAGCCCTGCTTCAGGAGAGCGCGATCTGTGAGACGTGCGCTTGCAGACTTGGGGCACTTGGTTTGACATGACGGCGGTTGTCAAATTAGGCTGGTAATAGTTAACCAGAAGGGTGACCCAGTCTGTCATATAACGGATAATTGGATCGCCCAGATTGTCTTGTTTGCATCCTGCCTGTTTCAAAGGAGCGGCCAATGCAAGAACTGCGGTCTTCACGTTGTAACCAGCGTTTCGTCGCAGCAGCTTGTACAGATATCGGCATCTGCACGACCACCACGTCGCTGCTTTCGCAAACACCTCCGTTATTATCAGCTGCTTCGCCGTGGCTGCACCATGTATAGAACAGGTAATAAAGACCAAATCGTCGTGAACGTCCACCCAGTACTCAAACGGTGTGGAGCCGTTATCGGAGTGGTCAAGCGAAATGGCATGAGAAATTCCAGATGTACTGTATGCCGTCGCCAAAATAAAAAGTACAAGTACTGACAGTAAGCCGCACATGTTAGATATTTCACGACAATTGTAGGCGAAAGAACAGACAGAAATCTTCAGCCGTTAATTTTGCACTTCAGCGGGTATGCTTGTTAACCAGTAGAAATATACCGCTGTTTGTCTTTACTTTTTGCGAACATCGCACGGGCAATAAGTGAAAAACAAAGATCCACCGGCGTCCGAAACTAAAGACTCTAACTAAAAAAAAAAGAAGAAGAAAGCATCACCGCGCGCAAAACTGTACTGCAGTATGTAGAAAGGTTTGCTTCTTTATCTTTGTAAGCAAAAAAAAAATTCAACGAATACTTCACTAAAATTAGCTTTCTGAGGAGCGTTACAGACTAAATGGAGCGAGAATACTTTTTGAACAATGAGGCGTGCACGTACAATACGGTTTGGAATATGCTCATTCAGCATGAAGCGCTGTTCCTATACGGAATCGTGCTGTTACGAGCTTACACTGATTTTTTTATGCTTTCACACACTAGTGCACGCGCCGTGCAGCCTTGTCTGGAAACCTGGATTATCGGGTATAGGCTCTGTTAATCCGCGCAAACTTGCCAGTAACCTATCAGCTATTTCAACACGTTTTACAGATGGACAGTCACCATGGTTCTATGCACCTCGGAAAAGCACATTACTACAAGTCCACGACAGGCGCTGGCCAAAAGGCAGACTTCGCACGTTCCGCTAGATTTACGCTCGCTGTAGCCTTTCAGCGACACAACTCACACCGAAGTACCAGAGACAGCTGAGAGGAGCCGCTCGATGTAATCATCACACACGTGGCGAACACTTCGAATGCTGAAATTTACTTCAGAAGTGAAGTTCGAAATGAACAGGTTGCATAATTGAAATCAGCCTCGCCGTTGTTGCTTCGTACCATCGTGCGACAACGCCATCACTCTTGCGCACCCATTAATTTCATTTCAGATGTTTGGCGAAGGCCTTGGTACATGAAATAATGTGGACATATTGCTTAACTCGGAGTACCTTTGTCTCCTACGCCACTAATTATGTCTCTGTGTGCGCCTATTGTCCCACAGACATGGGCGTCAGGTAGGAGGCAGTGAAGAATTGGTGCGGCCGGTTGAGAGCAAAAAACTGAATAGCAAGTCGCTTAACAAAGGTTTCAATGAAACGTTTGTGGGGCAGATGAAAGCAGGAGCTAAATGTAAAAGTCTTTATGTTCGCGGCGCAGGAAGTGCCAGGAGCCCGCGCAATTTTCACATCAATGTACGACTGGTGCACTTGTTTCGAATTTCTACAACTTCCCGCTTCCATGGTACAGCACCAGAGGAACGCAATTAACCACAGCCACTCCCCAAAAGGGAAGCGAATAGACAGAGAGATAGGATAGAATTTCCTTCCATTGTCGTAAGTTGTGTCACGCGGGTAAACGCCCACACCTGCCTCAAAATAAAGCACAATCCCGTTAACACATTCGTTTGTTGCATAAACTCCTTAAGCGTATTACTACGATTTTGAATATTCTCAAGATGTGCTCATTTATACCAAGGATACTGATTCGCATTCGCAGTGTCGCAGAAAGCCTGTTGCCCGTATTCTTCGTCCTCCGCGAGAAAACAAGATGTTTTCGCGCATATCTGCTGGGCGCGAAGCTAAAGACTACCATTGTTTCAGCAACAATTACCACGCCGTCGTCATGCACAAAACTCAAGAAGAGGCAGAATCGTATATGTCGAAGGACGAAGAATAAGGTCTCCGTCTTTTAGCATATATGCTTCGGTTATATGTAGTATCTCCATAACTTATTATAAACGACTGCATTTACGAAATGCAGAATAGCACCGGATATTGCTGCTTCAACGTGCTGGCCACCATGCTGGCAGAAGAGATATTTTAAACGAAGTTTTTGTCTGCACGTAAATGCAATGACCTCCAAAATTGAAAACCACATGGGGCACAGGACATTCTTGAGCTCCATAATTATTTTTAAAAATCTGTATTATTTCAACTTTCTAGTGGAGCTGCATCAGGTGACATCTAGTACGTGAAGCCTAAGGAGCCCAGCGTTTTTGTTTTTGTTTTTAATGAAAAAGAACGTCGCACATAGCTTGTTGCATGTGCGAAGTAAAAGTTGATCGTGCTTTAGCAATTATTTGTATAAAAAAGTAGCAGATTTTGCAGAAAGCAGTAAAAAATGTTGAAAACGTTGCTATCGTTTTTTTTTCAAGCCAGAATCAGCATATTCCGGAGGTTAATCACTAGATTACTAATAAACGTTTTAAAAAAAATTGTAGACCTAATGATAATCAAATGGATGTGGCACCACTGGGTGATAGTCGTATGGCGTTAAAAAACAACGTTCAGGTGTTACTATAAATTACCAAAAGGGAAGAGTCGCTCGGATGAAAAATAATATAACTCACACTAACGTTTACACTTCATGCCATCGCTTTTTTGCGTTCTAATGTAAACACTGATTACGGTCGTAAAACTTCACGATTCACAGGATTGACAATTTGAAACAGCCTTTTTTAACAATGCAAATCTTGATACGTCTCTTCCCACAGTCCTGAATATCATCAAGAATTCAACCAAACATAATCTGTAGTTTACTTTTTTATAACCTTGCATATCCCATAAACGGCATTGCTAGCTTCTCTTCAATTTCTTGCTGTATCAAATATTCGTGCATATCCGTAAACCTATTTGTATGAATAATTGCTCAAAACTCATTCTTCTTTTAGGTACAATTACATATATATATATATATATATATATATATATATATATATATATATATATATATATATATATATATATATATATATATATATATATATATATATATAACAAAACGTTTATTTAAAAGAAAAAAAAATGCAGAAAGCGAGTGGGTGGAGCCCCTAGTCCAGGGCCCCACTGGCTTGAGCGGTCCGCCGTGCTTGGTCGAGGAGCGCTAGTTGCATCTCCCGATCCTCGCTGGCGAGCCAAGTCTCCCACTGCTCCCTTCCGGAAAGTTTGCCGGCTATTTGTGGTGTATTAATTTTGGGTGGCCTGTTCTGGCAGTCCCACGTAATGTGGGCGAGAGTTGGCCGGCCTCCGCACCAAGGACAGCGAACGCCGTACAGCGTTGGGTGAATGGCATTTTTCAAATAAAGGTTTGGAAATGTGTGCGTCTGTACCCGGCGCCCGTCATAAGAGTCCTGCCTGGATAGGTCAGGGTGTGGTGGGCTGTACTTTCTTCGCTCGCGCCGCTGGTGCTCAAGGATGTCTCGTGGTAAAAAGGGGTTTTCGTCAGAGTGGTCGACCGCTCGGTTGACAAAAGAGAGTTTTAGCAGAGCGTTTACGGCCCGCTCCGCTCAGACCGGCCTATCACAACAATTGGCACGCAGCCGCTCAGCAAAACGCTACCGGGAACACTGACGCGCGTGCGCACAGCACACACAGCGGCAGCGGAACGTGGGACGCTGACCACGTTCCGCTAGGAACCTGATTTAGCGGTGCGTCAGGGGACGTGTAGTTGCTTTCGTAATCGTTTTACCGACAAGCTGAGAGCACTTCAGTGGCGTCTCTGGGAGACTCGCTTGTTAGATAAGCGAAATCAATGTATTCTATGCAGCCGCCGGTGTGCGTGAAACGTGTGCAGAGCGGAGCGCAAGCAAACGCTCTGCTAAAACTGTCTAAAAGCACGAGCTGCGCCGTCCGCTCTCTCATTGCCCTCGAGTCCTGCGTGGCCCGGGCACCAGATGATCATGTGTTTCTGCATTAGGTTGGATCCTAATAGGTGAGTGGTGCTGTGTAGTAGCCTCCCGGTGAGGAATAGTCTACATGCGACTTGGGAATCTGTAAGAGTTATCGACGATTGTCCCAGAGCGTCCTTAGTTTTAATAGCTAGCGCGATGGCTGAAGCTTCTGCGGTATTCGCAGATGCAACTCTAGCCGTGGCCCAAGTCACAAGCCCTTGATTTGCGGCCGCTCCTACCACTGCGAGGGCGTATTTGTAAGCACCACATCGAGAGACATCTGTCTATACTGTATCCGGTTTCCACCGAATTGCTGCATTAACTTTCGAGCTCGAGCACTTCTACGGCCCCGGTGGTATTTCGGACTCATGTTCTTAGGGATTGGGGCTACTATGATCCTTTCACGAAGGACTCTGAGCAGACATTCGAGTTCTTCTCCCGCATACTGTGGACGAGTAGGGTAACCCACGCGGCAAAGTAATTTTCTGCCAGAGGAGGTTAAGCTAAGCCGCTCCCGTTGAGATATGAGCGTCGCTGCCCGTAGCTCCTCGTAGTTATTGTGAATACCGAGGGCCAGCAGGCCTTCAGTAGAGGTTCCCTGTGGTAGGCCGAGAGCCGCTTTGTACGACGTTCTAATCAACGCATCTAGGGCCTTTAGTTCTGTTTTCGTGGGGTACGGTTAACGATGATGTTGCTACCAGCGCTTTACAGCAGCAGTTAGATACAATAAGTAAGTTGCAGTATTAGTTTTGCCTGGGCTTTTTGGTTAGCAACTGATTCACCCGATGTCACTATCAGCGTTGTTTCTGCGGTGTCAATCTCCGGTTTCTCAGTAAACCGCAAGCTTTTTAGCAAACCGCTAAAATGCGGCTAAAACTCTCTAATGCCGGGATCACACCAAGTAGTGTACTTCTGCCCAAAGAAGCATTACCACGATTGTAGAAATGCACGTGCCTCCCACCAATTATCACTTAACTACCAGACGAAACAAGAGCACAGATGTAGACGGTGCCCCAGCATGTGGCACAGCTCTGCGCGCTCACGTGATAATTCCTCTTTGCAAGCATGCCTCTTTCGCCACGGTGAACGAAGTGCTCTTCGACATCAAAACCGCGATTCGTCGTGAATTACGAGCATGTAACTAAGCAATCGTCGGGAGCGGAAGGAAACGAGTGTGAACATGATTACTGAGTCAACAGCTACTGATTAAGCGCAAGAAACAGAGCCCAAACGATTTTGTGTCAGTACTCCTCTAACCTCCGTGCATTTTCCTTTACTCAGAGCTCTCTCTCTCTCTCTCTCTCTCTCTCTCTCTCTCTCTCTCTCTCCCTATATATATATATATATATATATATATATATATATATATATATATATATATATATATATATATATATATATATATATCGAGTGAGCGAGATGGGGATGTTGTCCTCGGCCGGTATCTGCTCCTTGACCCGCGGGTTCTCTGTAAAACAGAGGCAAGGAAAAGTAACATCACGTTGCGCACCTATCTTACGATTAAAAAAAAAAGAAAACATGCCTATATGGGTCGATATAACCGGATGTAAGAAATCTAACCTCAATTGATATCAACCGGATTTCCCTAGCGCGGCCCTGAAACCGTCGCTGTATATGCACGTGCTGGCCTGTCGGCTTCTCACGCGGGCAACACCACACCTTGTCGGTTACTGCCTCGCCTTCTACCGTGTACGTTTGCCGTGTGCAAACAACGAATAGTTCCGGTTGAGCACTCTGCGCGGCGTTGTGGGTAACATGACGGTATGATTATAGATAATTAGGAGAACGTAAATAAATATAAATAACGTAAAACTCGGTAAAAATCCAGAATTAGCCCATAGTATTGTCACATATAGGTCATCTTGTTGGGGCCACTTTGGGAATAGAAGCAACTCTCCTGGCCTTCTCTGTAAACCTCCTTTGTAAGCACTGACCTGCGGAACCTTGTATTTTAGGGGTAGACGACTGTAAAGACTGTCAAGTACTTTGCAATACGCTTGCCGCTCCACACTGTAAATATATAGCGTGGACAAGAACAGAGGTCACTTACTGACTTTAACCCTTGTAAACAACAATTAGCTGCCATCCACAGGTGGAGAGTTCTCATTTTTTCTAGAGGGGGGGGGGGGGACTAACCAGCTTTTCGAACCCCATATATATATATATATATATATATATATATATATTTCTTGCACTTGATGAAACTTCGTGTGACCTCGAAGAATTGAGCGCTGTTGTGAGTTATATGAGTTATATGACGGCGTTATATACAAGACCTTCTAGTAGAAGACAATACAGTTTCACAGCCCCAGTCCTCTCGGTGGTGTAATCTTCCTTCGTGTAGTTGTCGCACACTTGGCTATCACTAATACTGCTTCTCGCTTTTCCGGCGAAACTGCAGCCTCTCTCTCTCTCTCCCTGTCCTTTTTTTTTTTCTTTGAGTCCGAATATAAGCACTGCTGCCCAAGACTGCTGTTGATTCTTATTTCGAGTAAATCCGGCGTGGCCTCATTTAGATTGCTGAGGGAATTATACAGGGTATGCCAACATTCATGTGCCAACATTTAAAAAAAAAGGAGCAGTTGCGTTACTCGAAGAAAACCTAAGGCCTATTGTTTCCCGTACAGTGGAGTAGCTGCCAGTTATTCTTTTATTACTGAGATTTAATTGAGTAATTGCAATTAATTATCTAACTCCATAATTACTGTCCTAACTTTCAATGTGTCAATGGGGCATGTGTAGGCACCCCAAAATGACATCGAACTGCGGTGTTTTCAGCGACGTACTAATTGCGTTCACTTTTTCCCGACTGGCAAAGAAACCTCACGAAGTATGAACACTACTACGGGAGTGCACTCCCACCCGCATCAAAAAGCAGTGCCCTCAAATAAGCTGATTGAAGGCCACTGCATTACCTGTCGCAAACCCGAAGAGACAGCACATCACCTCGATAATGATGCGGAAGGAGCACCAAAGGCAGGTTCGATCTGCGGCTTCGCAGCTATTTCTTCCTCTCATTTCTACGTCACACTTATCCGTCTCTCAAGGGCGACTGATCACATTGATAACAAAAGCCTCTTGATAACGCGGCCGAATCGCCGCTCTGACCATGCACGAAATGTGCAAAGCAGTGTAATAGGCATAGAATGGGTCAAAATCTCAGCTTTGCTCCCACCGCATCGAAAGATCGAGTGCGCGCGAAGCTATATTTCGCGCCAGAAGCTTGCTTCGCACCAAAGCCAAATTAAAGTGACCGTTTTATTTTTCATGGAAGTTATACGTGCTGCAAAAACAGGTTCGCGTCAAAAGATAAAAGCGAAATATATAGACCGGGGAGCGACCAACGTGTATGAAATTAAATTATGGGGTTTTCGTGCCAAAACCACTTTCTGATTATGGGGCACACCGTAGTGGAGGACTCCGGAAATTTCGACCACCTGGGGTTCTTTAACCTGCACCTAAATCTAAGTACACGGGTGTTTTCGCCCCCACCGAAATGGGGCCGCCGTGGCCGCGGGACTCGATCCCGCGACCTCGTGCTCAGCAGCAGCCACGGTGGTTTACCAACGAGGAGAAAAAAGGCAGAACCGATGCGCTCAAGAAAGTAAATATACCGCTTCCAAATAAGCCGAATTGGCAATCAGGATGTCTGCACAAAAAAATAAAAATAAAAACGTCAGATTTCAGTGTTCCCTTATTATCTATGAATTCTTAAGCTCCGTTGAACACCAGCCTAGAGGACGTGTTCGAATAGGCCTCCTTTTTTGCAGCTGCGCAGTACTGTGTCCGTTCGATCACACCAGTGGCTTTCTTGATGACCGACACCGGAATTCTACGGCAGACATCCGTTCTCCTTGCCTTGAAGTAATCTGACATCCGTCTCGATAATGTAAGCACGATCTTCCACATAACCCCGAAGAAATAAATCGAGTGGAGAGAGGTCAGGTGACCTAGCCGGCTAATTTACAGGCCCGTGACTTCTAATTTATTTCACATGAAAAGTCGCATGCATGGCCAGTTTGGTGCTCGGCAGCTGCTGTGTGCTGGTGACCCATCTTGCGCTGGTGCCAGAGCAGTAAAAGACGCGACAGCGGGACTTCGCTGAGCAACTCATCCACCACTCCTTTAAGGATTTCGTCCCCGTAACGCTGTCCAGTCAGTGTGTGATCGAAGAAGATCGGACCGATTATAGGACCGGCGTAAATTCCGAACCACGCATTGAGCGACCACTGGTGCCGGTGCCGATTACGCTTAACCCAGTGTAGATTGGAGCTCCCTCCAATAGTGTGCATTAGGCAAACTTACCTGGGTGTTCCTATGAAAATTGGCTTCATCTGTGTACATGATGTTGCTCAAGAAGTCTGGTGAATCATCGGCTTTTGTAAGGACACAATTCAAGAAATCTATAGACGATTATATACTCGTAGGTCCCTATCTTCCAACTATTGGTGCTGGTTAAGGTGGTACGGGTGAAAGGCCGTTATTTAGTATCCTCCAAACTGATGACTTGGAAATTGGTACCTGGTGGCCACGTCCCGCACGCTAGCATGAGGGTTTAAGGCCATACATGCTAGAACATCCGGGCGTAGGCTGGTACTCAGATAAAGTCATTCATGGGCTGTTTCTGGAAGCTGCCGGTTTGTCTCAAGTTTTCCTCATTTCTGATGATAGTCGATGCGTTTGGTCTATCGCCACACTTCCATGACTGATATATATTTGCGGCCTTCCTCTTGTTGCCATTTGCAGATCTCAATGCAAGGATCATGTTTACCTTCTGCTCATTAGAGAAAGACAACGCGACTGGGACGAAACAAAAAGCACCTTTACACCTTTGCACTGAAGTTGTCAATTCGCTTTTGTGGTGATAGGTTCTGTGGCAACAAAAGCATCCGTGCACTTTATCTACGCTAGGACAACAGCTTTCACAGCTTCTTTCCAACTAACTCCAAACGCGACGTGTTACTTCGGCCGGGGCGCGGCAGATAAGGCACCAGCTCGATCGTGATGTTCTTCTTTATTTCCTTTATTTCGTTCTGGATATCTCAGAGGGAGCCTGTTCGAGGGCACTGCTTTATGATCCGGGTGGGAGGGCAGTCACGTGGTATTCTACATATTTCGCGGGGTTTATTTGTCAGTCGGAAAAAAAGCAGTACGCAATTAGTACGTCGCTGAAAATACCGCAGTTAGATGTCCCTTGGCTGTGCCTTCAAATGCCTCATGGATACTTTGATAATTAGGATAGTACGTCTCGAGTTCGATAATTACGATTACCTAATTAAACCTCAGTAACGAAACAATTACGGGCAGCTACTCCATTGTACTGTAAAAAATATGCACAAGGTTTTCTTCGAGTAACCCATTGCTCTTTTTTTTTTATCTTTGTGCATGAGAGTTAATTGCGACACCCTGCCTATATTTATGACCTGTGCATGCAACTGACGATGTTTCTATTCCTAATAAATGTTGTGAATTATTACAAATGTTTTTTTTTATGAGTCGTTAGCATTTCTTACTGGAAAGAGAAGCAGTACTGAGATACACAACATTTACGTGTATTTAACACGCCGTTGATAAAAGACTCTGCGGAAGGGGTCACTGAAGTCTGAACGTTTTATTCATGGTCAAAAAAGCACGCAAAGCAATTTGAAGCGTGGTGAACATACAGCAACATATTCATTCTCTAGGCATATATCTATTCATACCCTTAGAAATATTTTTTAATTGCCTACCTCCATTTCTTTCCAAAGTATAATAAACTTTGTCCTGTGTATGTGATTTAAATATATTGTGTATGTGCATGGTGCTTGCAGTGGAAATTTAAAAGAATGTTGAAGTGAGAATGAATGAATGAATAAAGCCTTTATTTTAAGGAAGGGGACGGCTCTAGGCCGCTGATGGGGATTAGGAGGGAAGGGAATGTGGGTACCCAGACTGTTGGCTGAAACACTTCTTTATCTCAGTCTGGGATCTTCCGCTTTATGCAGGCTCAGGTGCATGTTCAGTTCCGCCGCTCTCACATGGGCTGATCGACCCCTTCTACACTACTCGAAGCAGGCCACTTTGTCTGCCATATGTCGCAATGGCTTTCTGTGTTTCAGGGTTAGTTTGTATTGCAATTCCTAGTGTTCTAATGTCTCCGTGTAGTAGATGAGGATGAGGAGTAGTAGAATACGGATGAGGCAGCCGTCGCTAGTGCTTCTAATGTGCGTGTCCTCCTGTTGTCAGTACTTGCAGAAATAAAGCGAAAGTATGAATTAAAAGCCGTGCGCGTCCGCGCCAACAACGATGCACTAAGCTATTAGCCCCAGTAAGATTTCAAGTGAAAAGGTCGAGGAAAGTCAAAAGAAACCTCAAGTGATGTGGGTCACAAAGCTCTGTTAATGGCGCTTTAGTTGCGCGCGTGGGAGGAGGGGGAGGGGGGAGGGTGTACTTCGGCATCGCCTCCCGGAGCACCCCCGTAGTCGGCGCCTATGCTGCCATCCATAGAGAACCGAGGAAGCGTGGAATGCTAAGTTGTGTGAATAGTAATTTTTGAGACTAATTGGAAAACGAACGGAATAGTACCGTAAACGAATCGAATATCGAATACTTTCCAAACAGTGAATAGAGCATTTCCCATTATTAATGTAAATCAATGTTCGTATCCGAGCATTTGCAACGTTAGCGAGTTTTCTGTTACTATAGACTTCACATTATGAAGCACATGGTTTATATAGGGCTGTTCTAATAGTGAAGGTTTCCGAATCCTAAATGAATATTCGAGAAAAGACATCTAACTAGTTAACCGAATTGCGAATATTTTTTCGTTTCCAAACGAAGTAAGGTATGAAGTCCGTGTGGAGTCCACTTGGTAAAAAAGGAGACTCATTTACTTTATTTGATACACGCATGTCTGTAATGCCGTCAGCAATTAGACGTCCGCTATACCAGGGAGCTTTGAAATAAGAAATAGCTGCTTTCACTTAGATGGTGCATCATCAAGATCACAGTGATGAAACACGGGAACAGCGTCTACCATGTCCACGTGGAATGTTGTGTTCGTTGAACAAGAGAAGGTGACCCTACATACAGCTCGGCACATTCTTTTGAAAGAATGCAAACATGCTTGAGGTGGGGCCAAAGGATATATTGCTTTTCCTAAATAGGGACAACAAATTGACAACCAATAGAAACACAGTAAAAAGGCCGCCTAGAAGCGTGGCATTCCTCTTGAATGGCTGCAAATTATTGAGCGTAAGTAATCGGAACAACGCGTTCGCTCAGGATCTGGCGCCTCTGTGTATAGCCACCGCGCCTCTTTATGTGCCGCATAACCATTCGGTACAGTCTCTCCTTGCATTGCTACGTCTCCCCCGAGGCTCGAGTAAGCCTTCTCCTGCACTATGCTCGAACAGGAATGAATATTCGACAACTCTGAACAGTGAATTCTCACACAGAATAAGATTCAAACAGCAAGGACTGTTTCGTTCACATCCTCAATTTCGAATATTTGCACACGCCTATTTATGGATAGCCCATATGCTGTCACGCTGTGGTCACGATGAAGAATCAAACACTGCCACAACTTCGAATTCACAATCTAAATATGTTGAACGAGCTCTTATTAAGCCAAGAAACCCGCCGTGGTTGCTCAGTGGCTATGGTGTTGGGCTGCTGAGCACAAGGTCGCGGGATCGAATCCCGGCCACGGCGGCCGCATTTCGATGGGGGCGAAATGGGAAAACACCCGTGTACTTAGATTTAGGTGCACGTTAAAGAACCCCAGGTGGTCAAAATTTCCGGAGTCCTCCACTACGGCGTGCCTCATAATCAGAAAGTGGTTTTGGCACGTTAAACCCCATAATTTTTTTTAAGCCAAGAAAACAATTCAGCAACGCTCAAAGCGCAATGATAGCGGCGATCACAGTCGTCGGTCGCCGCATCTTATCTGATGGGTCGGCCCGTCCGCTATTCATACATGCATCATGTGCCGTGCATTCATGTACTGCAGATACCACACAGCATTCGAGACATGTCACGCACCTACTAGCACGCACGTGTGACGGCCAGGGACAGCTTGATAACCGTGGCGATTAATCCAGTGAAAAACGGTCACCCGCAAAAACAAAAGCATTGTGCGCGTGACAACATGAAACATTAGGGACACGTAAGCAGTTTGTTCGCATACCGAGTTTTCTCGCACACTTGTGGGCCACTTAGCATTTGAGTAAGACGTCGAGACTGATCATAAATGTGCGTTGTCTGCCACGACGGTAGAGCGAAAAAAGATAACACTTTCAGTGCGTATAATGAAGTAAGCAAATGGTTGCTGCTTGTTAAAGTTTAACATTATTTATATTAACGCGATACCCTTAAGGACCCCGTGTCACAGAAAATCCGGTGTCGGCGTCGGCGTCCGGCGCCGGCGTCTCTGTGAACGAAAGTTCCCGTATATATTTAGGTTCATGCATATGCAACGCCTTCTTATATGACATGCGGTAAACGCGGATTATTTTGTCACACCATTCTACCACTAAAGTTGCTCACACCTTGTCTTACATTCTTGACAAAGTTATTCCTCAGAATTTTCAGAATGACAGCCCACAAACAAATGTCACGAAACAAAACACTGATAGCGCATGCCTTTTATGTTAAATTTTCAAATATAAAATGTGCGAAACAAGAACACAAACCTGAAAATGATGTTTCTTTGGAGGGGAGGGAGGGGGGAGCGGTTGTCCACTACCTCCGGGATCGGCTCACACAACAGGACGCGTTTCGACCAGAAAGCTCGCATTCGTGCATTGCGTTCGCCGCCAGGGTTTCCCGGTAAACGTTAAGGTTACATAAGCTGCAGTGACCGGGAAGCGTGAGAAGCAGTCAGGGATATTTGAATACTATCGCTTTCCTCTTTTAAAGGCGAAGCTTAAAGGGCAACTCCTGCATTATTTTAAAACCGTATTGCCATTTTCAAATGGCAATTGACAGTCCTGTCACCGGTAGGGTGGTTCAGTTTTCCTAGAAATTCATAAATGATTTTAAATAACCGATAAACGAGATACGGAAACCGAAACGGGTAGCTGCTTCGTGTGACGTCACTATGAATCGATGACATCAGATCCTACACTACCATGATGTAAATACGCAGAGCGTGTGCTAACCACACATTACACATGGATCTAACGCCAATGAAGCAAAGCTGATAATGTCTCCTGACGACACAGGGAGCTTTTACGAATCTTCCAAACTAGACACAGCGACAGTGACGGTGTAGTCTCTGACGTCACAAACAAAGGGTGGCCAGAAAAAAAGTCATGAGTGGGGAACACGCAACCAATCTTTAAAATTCATTTTCAAGAAAAATAAATGACTTGCAGCCATATGGCTTGGCACAGATAATCAGAGTGCAAAAGAGAACGTATATTCAAAATTTTGTTAGGATCAGTCGACATCGGGAAATCACCGGAGTTCTCCTTTAAGCGTCCTCCAAGTTATCTTTTATTGGGGTAGCTCCCCGAACTTGTTTAACCTTGGGACACCTTTTCGTGCTACTTATGCTGTCCCTGTTAAAATGTGCCACTTTACAGTAATAAATTTGAATCTGAATATAAGCATTCTTTGGCGAGTACTTGAGCAAAATCTGTCCATAACGCGAAAAGTGTAACGCCCTTTATTTGGAACAGAAATACATAGTTAGCGAAGTTAAGACATTTAATCACTATAATAGTGTGAATGTATATGATTGGTAGCTTTAGAATTGACAAGAAAGGAATGGAAAATGCAAAAATGAAAGAGATAAACGTTCTCGTCATGCCTCCTTGAGAGCTTACTTTCCTTGAAAGCTTACTTTTTCGCATTACTGACGTTCGTGCAAAGGAGCCCACTTTAGGATTTCGGAGTATAAAAAACGATAGAATAGCTGATTGGTAGATGTAATAATAGTCTAATAGTAGATGATTAGTAGCCATAAAGAAATTGTGAGGTCGCTGTCACCGCGTCAATGTCTTACCAAAAAAGGAATACAAAAGAAAAAGATTTGGTGTGGCAAAAAAGAAAAAAAAAAGCGGTTGTGACGGCGTTTCGGCTCAGTTAATTGATACGATATATCTGCAAAATAATTCGTAATGATAACACATGTAATCTTTATCATAGTGTAATAGTAGATGATTGGTAGCCAAGGGTAGAGATGCATAAGCTAGCTAAATAAGTAAGCAAAAGCGAAGTAGCAGCCGAGCCAAAGAATGATTACGCATTACTAGACAATTCTCTGAATTTCTGGAGTATATTCTTTTTCTCTAGGTTTTGCAGGGATCGTGCGGGATGTGGCGACACTGTTATATTGGAACGAAGCTCGTTTATATATAACCGGTAGGGATATAATAATATAAATGAGTAGGAAATTCCGAATGATTTGTGCAAGTGAAATGTGAGTGCGAATGATCGCGGTTTAGCCGAAAAAGTTGGGCTCCTTTTCAGCTACGCGGCGTACTCTTATCTAGCTAAGGCTTAGTACCTACCGGGTAATGGTAGGCATTATTGCTGTCGCATTCTTGCTTCGGATTTATGTTTTTTTTTTAAGCACAGTTGACAATGTGAAGTATTCCAAAACTTCAAAAAGCATTGACCTTTTCGAATAGCTGTCATTTGATTCGAGAACCGAATAAAATAGGGCAATACTCTATTCAATTCGTTATTCGAAGGTGTATAACGCTCGCACACCCCTAGCTGAGTATGCTCGTGCTCACTGCAATGAATACGATGGACCGCAAGGCGCATCTATAATGCCTATGCGGGCTGTATATTTAAATATTATCTTTTTCTTCTTACGCATCGGAATAAACTGTTGTCCTCATTACTAAGTGTGGAGAATTTTTTGTTAATCCAACAATTGCTCCAACTTGAGTTGTTTTGAGTTTGGATTTAACCGCGCGTGGTGCGGATAGCGTGCTCTTATCGGTGCAGTACTAAGCCTGGATAGCGAAAAGCGCGCGTGTTGAACTGCATACCACGCCTTGTTCATTCCGTTATACGTGTGCCCCGCCTAATTATGTTGTCTAACTGACGTGGTTGAAGCCTGTACTGTAGATGGGACGGAAGCTGAGCCTGTGCCCTTCAAAGCCGTACTGCACCGTATTCGCACGCTGTCGGCTCGAAAGGCGGTGCGGCAACACGAGACGAGGGCTGCCGAGCTCACCGACGTGTTTGTTGTGCCCGGCTCAGGACGCCCAAAATTCGTGGAACAGCGCGCGACTCTCACTGGCAAGCTTCAACACAGAATGTGTCCGTGCGCAGCCGTGGAAGACGTCACATCCTCGCGGGGCGGCAATGGATTTGCGGGAGAGAGCTGTTTCGCCTTCTCTTCGGCGAACGGGGACGCAAAAAATGATGCAGAACGTCAGCAGTCGCCATATGTAGTGAGTATTTTTTCATTGGGCACGGGACGAACTGGGTGGAGTGCCGTCATCCTATACCTCTGGTCCGTATAATCAGCTTGAATTGTCTTAGCCGCGTTGTATAGACCTTCCTTACGCCGCGGTTGACTCAGCGACATGTCGATCCTCGCACGTGTCTATATCTACCTGTAGCTAGTGCCATCTGCCTCCTCCTTAGCCAGGCTTTATTGTGTCATCGTTTATCGGAGTTGAAGTTCACCGCAGGAGAGCGAGATTAGATATGCTTCAGCTTTTGCGTATACTGTAACGGATCTAAGAGCAAGGAGTACAATAACGCATAAGAAAGTTCCAGCGCTTTGCGGGAGGAAACTCGATTGCTCAAGCTCCAGAAATATTCAAGCAAGCGCAGTTATGTCTAGTTAGCGTTTTCTTAATATGCGTTATTCAAGTGTCTGCTACCAGGCGCGGTGGCTCGATAGTTACGGGCGTTCTGCTGCTGTGCACGAGATTGCGGCTTCAGTTGCCCAGCTGCATCCCACTGAAGGCGAATTGCAAAAAGTACCGTGTGCTTTGCACGTTAAAGTGCACGTTAGAGAACCCTAGGCAGTCAAAATTAATCCGGTACCTTTTACTTCGACGTCTGATGGTACCCACTGTATAGTTTCCGGGCAATCTATTGACACGTGGACTTGTTTATCTTTCTCGGGTGAGCGCTTTTCATCGTCTAACAAATGCTATCGTTCAGCGCGGGACGCGCCCGCATGTATGGTAAGTTTCTGGAACGTTATCGATAGCTCTATCCGCTGTCTGTTGTCACCAAGCCTTGTGCAATCTGATTGCTTGTATGCGCGACGCGAATGGTGTAGAACTTTCTGAAGACACGCGGGCACCAGCGATAACTCTGGAACGTTCGATGGCTTGTGTATAACAACCGACGCGCTTGACCCAGAGATCAGATTTCGATGATCGCCGACTGCGTTCACCGCTATCGTTGTGCTTTTAGTGTGGCCTGTTTTTGGGGGCACAGGTTCGCCCAATAAAAATTAGTTTCGTCATTCACAGTATTGCTACTGTGTTCTTTACCGTCACGATTACGCGACATCTGGTGGAGGTGCTAGTGCGTTCATGTACCGAACGACCCCGCAAAGCCGTGATCCAAGCCCGAGCAACGAAGACATCACCGTCGCCAACGACCAGCGAGCTAGCCGCAGGCTGCAAGTACTACTCCCGGAGCACAGACTTTTGCCTGAGAAGACCAGGAAGCTTGCACGACCACGACAGCAGCTACAATGACAACTCCAGTGTCGCCAACACCGATCGTGCTGCAGCAGCCCAGGGAGCCGCCGCCGTTCCGCGGTTCAACATTCGAGGATCCGGAAAGCTGGCTTGAGACGTATGAGAGGGTCATTACATTTAACAGCTGGAACAGTGACGACAAGCTGCGACATGTCTTTTTCGCATTGGAAGACACCGCCAGGACGTGGTTCGAGAATCGAGAAGCCACCTTAACGACGTGGGACCTCTTCCGAAGCGGCTTCCTGCAGACATTCACAAGCATCGTGCGCGAAGAGCGCGCCCAAGCTCTACTAGGAACCCGAGTACAGCTGCCCAATGAGTCCATAGCGATCTTCACGGAGGAGATGGCCCGTCTTTTCCGGCACGCAGGCCAGGAAATGTCGGAGGAGAAGAAAGTCCGCTTCCTGATGCGGGGCGTCAAGCAAGAACTTTTCGCCGAACTGATTCGCAAACCGCCGAAGACCGTAGCTGAGTTTTCTAAAGAGGCATCGACGATTGAGAAAGCTCTGGAAATGCGCACTAGGCAATATAACAGCCAAGCGCTCATGCCACAGTGTACCATTCAAGCAATTGGTTCCGACTCCCTTCAAGAGACCATTACGGCCCTTGAGCGCGAAGAACTGTGCAAGATGTCGTCTTCGTCGCAACCCCAGGTGGCCTCGGTCACTGACATGGTCAAGGATGAACTATAGCGATCACTTGGAGTTCCTCAGGTGCAACCCCTATCACCGCAACCCCAGCCAGAAGCGATGACCTAGGCAGCCGTCGCCCGCCGTCAAGGTCCCCTTCCGCAACCGCGCCAGGGTCCTGTAACGCCACAATTCCGTCGTCCACCACCGCCGCCGCCAGCACGTCCACCCGTCGCCCAACACAGCTACGCGAGGAAGACGGGACATTTGGCGAGCCCCCGACCACCGCCCGCTCTGCTATCACTGCGGGAAAGCCGCCCATGTGTACCGCCGATGCCTATACCGCGACTTGGGACTGAGAAGGTTCGCCGTCAGCGCGCCGCGTCCACAGCTTGGAGAGCGCCCACGTGACATCGCCGACTACCTCGCCGCCACTCAGTGCATGGAGTTCTCGAAAACCGTCCCGTTCGCCCTCACCAGGCCGCTACCTGTCGCCGCAACGCCCACCATACATTGGCCCAGCCCAGGGCCTGTCTGCGAGCCCATGTCCGGAAAACTCAAAGCAGCAACCGATGGAGCTAGGTGCGGTTGCTGTTGGTCGAATTGGCCAAAATCCTCCGCCGCCGATGAAGACGTCGAATACACTATATCGGCGACATAACAACGGCACGCCGCCATCCCGACGAAGCCTGTGAGCGAAGAATGCACCGACCAAAGGCCTGACGACGCGACGTTCCAGTCACATGTCAACGCGATGCAGCCGTGATCCAACACCAAGACCTATAAGTGCAACGCAAAACAAAGAACCACAGACCTCGACCTACTTCTCGACGGCCACGCAGCCACCGCTTTAGTGGACACAGGAGCCGGCTACTCCGTGATGAGTGGACCCATCGCAGCCCAGTTGTTACGGTTCATGACTGGACATACCCTGCGACCTTCGTTATCCTCCAACATTGTTCACGAGGCGTCATTATCGGCATGGACTTCCTGAACCAACACCGCGCAATGATCGACCTGAAGTCGAAGTCGATAACGCTGTCGGAAGACCAAGCGACACCGCCGGGTAGCTGTCGTATACACCGCGCCTTGAGTGCGCTCGAAGATCAAGTGAGCATCCCGCCTCGCTCCAGCATTGTGATTTCCGTCGCACCAAAACACCCGCCGACGTAAACGGCATCATCGAGGGTGATCAAAGTCTACTGCTCGGTCGTGAAATTTGCGTCGCAAGAGGGATCACTCGACTGCATGGAGGAAAAGCAGAATTGATGTTAACCAACATCAGACAGCAGTTCAAGCACATCAACAAGAGCACGACAATCGAATATATCGAGGAAATTGAAGAAACCAGCAATGCGCTTTTCCTCTCGAATTCCGCCGCATTTATCCCGACGACCGTAGTTCCCGAACCAGACTTCGACATAAATCCAAGTCTCCCCGTGAGTAAGCCCCAGCAGCTCAGAAGTATTCTCCGACGATACAAAGACTGCTTTTTGACGTCATCGAGGATTCGACAAACACCAGTCGCAAAGCATCGCATAATAACCGAAGAGTGCGCTCGACCACTCCGCCAGAGCACTTACCGAGTTTCGACAAGAGAACGTGAAGCTATATAAGGCAACAAGTCGACGAAATGCTGCGCGACATCATCCTGCCGTCGAAAAGCCCGTGGGCATCTCCTGTTGTCTTGGTGACGAAAAAGGACTCAACCCTACGGTTCTGCGTCGATTATCGTCGACTGAACAGGATCACTAAGAAGGACGTATATTCCCTCCTACGGATAGACGCCGCATTGGATCGGCTCTGCAACGCTAAATACTTCTCGTCGATGGACCTCAAGACTGGCTGCTTACAAACAGAAGTCAACGAGAGGGATCGCGAAAGACCACCTTCATCACGCCAGACGGCCTCTATGAGTTCAAGGTCATGCCATTCGGACTGTGCTCGGCGCCTACAACGTTCCAGCGCGTGATGGACACGGTGTTTGCAGTATTGAAGTGTCAGACCTGTCTTATTTACTTGGATGACGTCGTCGTCTTCGCTGAAAATTTCGATGATCACCTCAGGCGGCTTTCGACAGTACTAGAAGCCATCACGTTATCAGGGCTCACTCAGAGGCCGGAAAAGTGCCGCTTCGCTTACGACGAGCTGTTGTTCTTGGGCCACGTCATCAGCAAATCCGGAGTCCGCCCCGCCCCCAGAAGACAGCTGTCATCGCAAAGTTCCAGCAACCCATTGACAAGAAGGCAGTGCGTAGATTCCTTGGCATGTGCGCCTACTACAGGCGCTTAGTCAAGGACTTTTTACGCATCGCTGAGCCGCTGACACATCTAACTAAATGTGATGTCGAGTTCAAGTGGGAAACGCCACAGGCCGACGCATTTCAAGAACTCAAGCGACGCATGCAAGCGACGCATGCAGTCGCCACCGGTACTTGCGCACTTCGACGAGTACGCCGATACAGAAATCCATACTGACGCCAGTAGCCTAGGCCTCGGTGCCGTTCTAGTCGAGAGGCAAAACAGACTTGAACGGGTGATATAGCTTACGCTAGCCGGTCATTATCAAAAGCGGAAGGCAATTATTCTACGACCGAAAAGGAATACCTCGCCATCATTTGGGCTACAGGGAAATTCTGTCCTTACCTATATGGCAAACCACTCAAAGTCATCAGCGATTATCACGCGTTGTGTTGGCTAGCGAATTTGAAGGACCCTTCAGGACGCCTGGCGCAGTGGAGCCTCAGACTGCAAGAATATGACATCGCTGTAATCTACAAATCTAGACGAAGAGACTCTCATACCGATTGCCTATCACGCGCCCCCATTGACCCGCCGCCGCAAGATGACGAGGGTGAGAATGCCTTCCTTAGATTAATAAGCGCGGAAGACTTCGCTGAACAGCATCAAGTAGACCCAGAGCTAAAAAGCATCTTCGAGCATTTGGAAGGGAACACCGACGTGGTCCCTAGGGCATTTCAGCGAGGATTGTCTTCGTTCTCGCTTCAAAACAACCTACTCGTAAAGAAATTCTCACTAGCCCGCGCCAAATACATTCTTGTTGTTCCCTCAACGCTGCGTCTAGAAGTACTGCACGCCCTACACGACGATCCCACCGCTGGGCACTTCGGATTCTCTCAGACACTATCGAGGATACAGGAAAGGTATTACTGGCCGCGCCTGACCGCCGATGTCCACCGCTACGTCTAGACATGCCGAGACTGTCAGCGACGCAAGACACCACCGACAAGGCCAGCGGGATTACTACAGCCCATCGAGATACCTCGCGGACTATTTCAGCAGATCGGGATGGACTTGTTGGGACCCTTTCCGACGTCAGCATCCGGAAATAAGAGGATCGTCGTGGCGACGGATTACCTCACCCGCTTCGCTGAAACGAAAGCTCGGCCGAAAGGTAGTGCAGCAGAAGTGGTGGAATTCCTCGCCGAGAACATCCTGCTGCGACATGGCGCCCTAGAAGTCCTTATCACCGACAGAGGGACGGCCTTTACAGCGGAGCTCACCCAAGCCACTCTGCAATACAGACAGACAAGCCACAGGAGGACAACGGGCTTCCACCTGCAGACGAATGGTCTTACGGAGCGCCTGAATAAGACCCTCGCCGATATGCTAGCAATGTGCTTCGACCTCGAACACAAGACCTGGCACTCCATCCTGCCATACGTAACCTTTACTTACAACACGGCAGTGCAAGAAACAACACAGATCACCCCGTTCAAGCTGGTTTACGGCAGGAACCCAACAACGACTCTCGACGCCATGCTGCCACACGTCACCGACGAAGAGAATCTTGACGTCGCTATCTTTCTCCAGCGCGCCGAAGAAGCCTGACAGCTCTCCCAACTGCGGATCAAGAACCAACAGAGGACCGACACCCGGCACTACAACCTTCGACGACGCTACGTCGAGTACCAGCCCGGCGACCGTGTTTGAGTTTGGACCCCAGTATGCCGACGAGGACTTGGCGAGAAACTTTTACGCCGCTCTTTCGGACCCTACAATATCATCCGACGCATTGGCGCACTCTACTATGAGGTCGTACCAGACGGCACTTCACTATCACAGCAGCGCCGCTCACGACCTGAAATAGTCCCCGTTGTGCGACTAAATCCGTTTTATTATTGGTAATGAACTTTGGGACTTTGCGTAGCTGGACCTTCGGACCTTTTTTTTTTCTGGACTGGGTTACTTTGGACATTGTTTCTTTGATAAGTGTACTCTTGTGTTTCACTCTCCTGTTTGTAGCATCGGGACGATGCTTATTGAGAGGGGGACATGTGGACTTATCTTTTTCGGGTGAGCGCTTTTCACCGTCTAACAAATGTTATCGCTCAGCGCGGAACGCTTCTGCGTGTATTAGAAGTTTCTGGAATGTTATCGATAGTTCTATCCGCTGTCTGTTGTTACCGAACCTTGTGTAATCTGATTGCTTGCATGCGCGACGCGAATGGTGTAGAACTTTCTGGAAGACACGCGGGCACCAGCGATAACTCTGGAACGTTCGATGGCTCGTGTATAAAAGGCGACGCGCTTGACCGACAGGTCTGAGCTTCGACGATCGCCGACTGTGTTCGCCGCTAGCGTTGCTTCTTAAGAGGAAGCTTTAAAGGAACACTAAAGGTTAATATTAAGTCAACGTGGACTGTTGAAATACCATCCCAGAAACCTCGAAATGCTTGTTTCGTGCGAAGAAGAGATTTATTTTAAGAGAAAATGCGTTCTGAAGCGTCCGCGTGCATCTCTAGCGCAGTTCAAATCGCCCGCCCTCCGATCGAGAAGTGGTGATGTCATGGTCTCATAGTGACGTTGTGCCGTCAGTGAGTAAAACGGCACCCGCAGACGGCGCTACTGCTTTTCTGCGCAAAACGCAAACGCGCGGCCAGAAACAGAGCGAAGACAGAGCCGACAGTAGCGCGAAAGCGGAATTACGGTGGTTAGCGGAAGGGAAAGCGCGCGACGATAAGCTGGTTCTTTATTTTATGACGCCAACTTCGACGCTCGTTGCAATGGACGACCCTGACAACGACACATTAGCTCGCGATGCCGGGCTCGACTTCAGCGATTTAAGCACTGATGAACGTGACCTGCTGCTGTGGGCTCGCGCTGCCGGCGTCGTCGCGTAGTACTACCATAGAGAAAGAAATTGTGCTACGACGACTGCCTGCTTTGAAAGGCACTCCACACGACTTCAGTAAGTCGGCGTTGAACTCGTAATCCTTTGGACGAAAGTGCAGCGAGCGCACTATGTGATTTTTCGGCTCTGCCAACGCGCTGTGGTAGAGGTACGGCACTTAACCACTTCGAACGGAGAGGTTCACTCGTTGGCACACAGTGATAAGTAACGTTGGATTCGCCGCTGCAACTGCCCTTGGCCAAGTTCCGCGGACCGTTCGCGCATCCAACGACGTCACATGGACGTGGCATTTTCGCTGCTTGTTCCAAATGCAAGTTTCGCGAGCCTGCAGAACCAGCGCAGCACGACGCGATAACGAAACAACTGAAAGTCCGAAGCGCGCGCGCCGCAGAGTCGAGCGAAAACGAAACCTTTCGACCACCCATGCTACTCAAGGGTAACGTCAAAATGTAATTTTTTTCTTAGAATCGAATAGAAGTGGACAAGTAGCATTTTCTTCCGTCTTATAATCTAATGAAATGATCTTTTTAATACGAGTGGTTGAGTACTATTGACATGAATTAGGATGAGGAGTGCCATCGTCATCGGGTTAGTACCGGAATGTTGCTGGGGAGTCTCAAATCGTGTCATGAATTTACCTCAATTTCGCGGTTACTAAAGCTCTGTTCGCGATTATATTGACGCCTTAGACGTTCTAGAGCATTGCTTTATCACTTTACCTTAACTTCATAGTAACCTTTAGTGTCCCTTCAAGAGATATCACAATTCTGAGAACTGCATCTAATAGTGCATCTAAAGTGGACAAAATTGATATGTTACACATGAATCTCAAAAAAATTTTGTGATGTGAAAATACAGCTTTTGCAGACCCCTTGTACACAACGTACCAAATTCACGTAAGCTATAGAGTGACATATAGAATTTGTCCACTTTGAATGGAGGCCGTTTACAGAACCGCGATATCTGTTCTTGATGCAGAGCTATTGATTTGTAAACTTTGTGGTTCTATTTTTTTCAAATTTTCGAATTCTTGAAAATCTTTTTTTTTTATATTCAGGCCATATATCGAAATTCCGCTTCCAACAGTCACTAGAATTTAACATTCTCTCTCAAATCCAACAAATTTCATTAAATCGGTCCAGTGTCTCAGAAAAACGTTTTTGCGTTTTACATGTATTTGAATAGGCCGCGTCGGAGTTGGGCCCGAGCTAAAGCTTCCTCCTGTTTTTATGGGCACAAGTTCGCCCAATAAATGTTTCGCCATTCAGAGTATTGCTGCGGTGCTCGTTGCCGTCACTGCTACGTAACATTATTTATTTATTTATTTATTTATTTATTTATTTATTTATTTATTTATTGAAATGTTTGCGGAAGCACAAATGCAAAATTTAAACATCCCACGCTCGGCGCTGGCCTTTTCGATGGTACTTGCCAATTCTCGCAGAGCATTTGGAAGGCAGTAGCGGTGTCCTTTTCAGTCCATGGAGGAAAAAAAAAATCATGCCATCATAGGAAGACTATACAGGGTACTGTGTATTTCGCTGTGCCTGTTCGAACAAAAAAGGTTTGGCGCTCACTGCTGCATTGTTCTTGCTCAAATCCGCTGAAAGATCACATTTTTGACCCTACCTCGTTTAGTACAGCTTTATCACAGTTAACTGCATGGTGTTTTTAATGAAAGAAGTGCGGATTTGCCGTCACTTTTGGTACAGTGGCTAGAATACTTTTGGGTATGCGAACTGCTGCAGCGACGGCGATAGTACAAACTTGTGTCGCCACATGCCGGCAGCTGCAGAAAGCATCCCTGAGCCGCTTGTTCCAGTAGCGGGCAACACGCGGCAAACCTCTCTGGCCGGCACATATTCTATGGCCGGCACCCCATTTGTACTGCCTGTGTGGGGCGGCTTCACTTCATGAAGGTGCATTTTGGAAAAGCGCACTCACAGGAGGCACACTTCGTAAAAATGCTTAAGTTCGGCGTGTTTCCCCAAGGAGGCGAAAAACCTTTTGCAAAGTCTTAGTTTTCGTACAAGGCTCCTGCTTCCACATGTATGTAGTCAACGGCATCCGTTAGGTCCTTAAGAAGGCATTATTTTCGGAAAGGATTTTGCGTAGCCAGCCGGCGGCCATTCCGAAAAATATTAATTCACTTTTGCTTGTGGATTAGTACATCAACAACAATAAACATGTTAGAATATATTTTAACATATCCATATAATAGCACACGTGTAAGTTTGCACGCTATATCGCTGCAACATCGTGACCGTATATTTCTCCAATAATCATTTCGGGGCGCGTCAGAACCCACAAACCCTCCCTCCGGCCGGTTAAGGCTCTGGCGTGCACCCATAACTTGATGTAGTTATTGGCCAGTTTGCAATTATTTCAGTGGCGGAGTCTGGAAAGCAGACGTTGCATACGAGGAAGGTGCAGCTCACCCACACCGCTAGCGATTTTAGCAGTACCTGTTTAGAATGTAATTGCATTTAATTGCGGAAATCCCACACACAGTGACCCGTGGGCATCGAAGACAACTACGGGAAATGCAGATAAGAAAATGGACATCCACAGTGTTTTGTCAGCGTTTTTAGTCTGCTTTTCAACTTTGATGAACTGCGGAAAATGTTTAACTTTTTCGGCCACAGGTGTCGCGACAACCGTTTAGTGGTAATATTAGAAAGGAAAGTTGGTTTAAGTTTGTTCTTGAGCAGATTTTTGTAATTTCTACAACAAATGCTGTGTGGGAGATTACTATATATTACACCGAGCAAGCCTTATGGCATCATACCTATAAATTTTCACGAACCAAATAAATCCAGATATGTTTTTCTAGCTACACTCAACGTTGGTGACACTTCGAATCACTGTCTCATTTGGAGCGCAAGCGCTGCAATTAAATGACTGATAATTCTGGCAGCACTACAAACACTTGAAAGTTGTTCAACGCTTGTTCATATCTGTAGGATGTTTTTGAACTCTTTCAATCTAGTTTCAGAAACCACTCTTGTGCGCCGCAGGGCGTTCATTGGCACTCGCGTAGGCTTTTTTTTTTGACGCACTAGTGTTTTAATACGTTGTTTCCCTTAAACGTGACATCACTATTTTTCCGGTGACGTTCTGAATCGATTCCACCAATAGCAGCAATGCGCACAAACGACGCAGCGTAAGGACCTATCGCGTTGCAGGTCGTCGGTGACGTAGGGTTTGTCGCGTTGCGATGGCTACGGCTGTCAGCGCCGTCAATGGCCAAGTGACTGAAGCAACCGGTCCGTTCGGATAGGCCTCGGTGAGTCCGCATTTCCATCGTTTTTCGAGATTTTACTCATTGAATTTCGCATTTCGTTAATCGTACGTTATATAGAACGACGACATGAGAACTCTAGGAGTTGTCTTGCTCAGTTTTTGTGAACGATGACCGCTTTTTTGTTGGGAATAAGAAAGATGAAAGTGGTGCGCCGCGCCGGCTCGTCTTTCCGTGCGACTGCTGCCTCGAAGGGACGGTGACGTGAACGCGATTGAATGGGATTTCGGCTAACTGCGCCCCAACTAACCGCGTATTGGAATTGTTCTGGACGCTGGTTTCTGAAGCAGCGAATGTGCCAACAATTGGAACTCGTGGACATTCCCGCTACCTAATGGAAACAAGCTAACGGTACCACCAGTCGCGTGGTAACCTTTGAGGATTCTCTCTGCGTACGACGTGCCCCTGCAGTTATTTCGCTTATCTTGTGTTTTTTGTTTGGTTTTTTAATCGCCGTGTGGTCATCCGTTCGCTTGGTACTTGGAGTGTGCCGTCGCCGCGGAGGTCAGGGGTGCATGCCCATCCTCGGCGGGGAAAAACCGCCGGTGGGTTGTCTCGTTCGGGTTCTCGCGTGGCCTGCCCAGACACGCTGGGGTCGTGTCGCGCTGATTGTCTAGGTGCATTTGCGCAAGAGTTTCCCGTGGATCGAGTGAACTGCGGCGTTTTTCTGTTGACGTTGGCGCACCTAAGCGGAGTCTTTTTACGGCGCTGCCTTTGAAATCGAGCCTCGACGGTAGCGGAAAAAGAAAAGAAAACGCTTCTTTTTTTTATCTCTCTCTCTCAACCGCTTTGTCGGGTGGCTCGGCCGCCTTGCCGTGCTTCACGTGAGAACTTTCGACTGCACAGCTGCGCAAACAGCCTGTCTTTTCTTTGTTTTTTTTTTTTTCGTTGGTACAAAACAAAGGAATAAGTTGGCGGATGAAGAGCTTAGGTGGAAAACCGCGACGCGATGTCTGCGTGATTGGCGTCGCAGTGGCGACGTTGTCTTTCTGCGCATCAGAATTCCTGTCTCGGAGCCGCGTTTCACGCTTTCGACCCCACTGTTTGTCCACATTTCCTGTGGCGTTTTTGGCACACCCCGTCGTGATGCGGTTCCCGCGCGCAAGAATTTCGACGAGGCTCGGTCGTGCGTTGAGTTGACCCCTTTTGCGCGTAGTTAGCGCGCGTGAGCGTCGTCTGCCTCCTCATCAGCGGGGGTCTCTCGTTCATTCATTCATTCGCTCGTACGGTGCGCTCTCTCTCAGTGGCGTGCATGACTCGTCTGAAGAGAGGAGTGGATCGAGACTTGGGGAAAGAAAGAAACTGGCATGTCGCTTGCTGTTTCTCTCATTTCGTACCACGAAACGAGGGTGCCTAGATGACGCGGGTTTGTCGAAGAATCTTCCGGCACGCGCGCTAACAGTCGACATCGCCCGTCCCTCAAGCCTTGTTGCCTGTCGTGACAGGCTCCGCGGCCGGCGAATAAGTGCGTTTGGTTACGGGGCATTGCGTAACGGCATGAAGTCTTGCTCGTGCCCTGATCCACATATGTTGTGGCGCGTTCCTCCTCGCTTAAAATAAAACAAACTGCGCGCAGTGCGAAGGCGCGTTCAGCTCGGGGGAGAGTTCTTTTTTTTTTTTCTTTGAGAAAGGTAGGGGTGGCGTCAACGACGTTTCCATTGTGCTTCTTTTTTGGCACACGTCTTATCGTCGTTATATTTGCCGAGGACTTCACGAGTCGAGTGCTCTGCGGGTTTCCACCTGGTGTTTCACTGGAGAGGGCATCTTATGCGTACTGGGCCGATTGCCAACAGCTGCGCAGTCTTATTGTGCGCCAGTGCGCGATCGTCCAGCTGTGCGGTGCTTGCTTGTAAAGCGCATATTCATGAGCGTGGGTGATGCGTCAAGAACCGTGTAAAAATCTGGTCATCAACATCACTGGGCACACACGGCGCCGTTATCGCAGCCGTAATTTCGTGCCTCCAACAATAGCTTATTTCCCAGAATGTGCGGGAATATGCGCCGCGCGTTCTATAGTTCCTCGAAGGTCATCACCAAGTGGAGGCCTTGCCCTGGATGTCTTCGACCTTGGTGCTTGAAAAAAAAAAAATCATCTGTTTATTTCAAACACACAGGAGTTACGTCAGAGTCAACGTTGCAATGTCCTTCAGCCGCGGTTCACATAGTATGTCGCACTCGTAACCACTTTTTTTTTTCCTTAGCCATATGCTTTTCCCCAGTGAATTTGGAGTAAGCGACGGATGACTAAAATGCTGGCAAAAAAAGGGGCATGCGGACGTATGAAGTATGGTGACATACGGTGAAGGCGCCTCAAGAAATTCAGGCCTTCCGGCTGCCTACGTGCAATTTTAAAAAGTCAGAAATACACAGATTTTTGGAATGCACTAAAGAGTCCTTGTGGCAGCATGTCAAAATCTGCTTGCCACTGTCTCATTGTTCATCTCATTATGTCATTGTTCTAGCTTGTTGACCTTTCCGCACCCTCTACAGCCCACTTCTGTGAGGTGCATTTGCAGTGTCACAGCCTGAGACACTTTGCCCAAGCTTGTATTTAGAGCCTCAAATCAAATTTGAAAATTTAATTCGTAGTAACTGCAAGTGAGCACAGTTTTATGCAGTTTTGAGAAGCCTCTGCATGGGATAAAAGAAATCTGACTCCAGCTAGCAAACATTTTGTGATGAGTTCCTGATATGTGTAATCCAATTTTGGAGTTCTGTCTGTGTAATGCTCAAAAGTACATGCATTGGTGTCAGAAGTTCGTTTATAGGAAGAGGACAAAATTAACATGTGTTTCAATGCAAGCCTGCATCTTTCGTCTTCACACCTAAGCAGATTTCTTTGCTACTTTATCATGAGAACCTCTAAAACAGATCAAGTCTGTCAAGGAAAGCTGTGCGATTTGAATTGCTCTGAAACAAACTTGCATGCTGCTGTGCCCTTTGCAAGAGCTAAAGCTAGTGCTCAAGTGGGCTTTCAGGTCTTGACTGCATCTATCGAAGAGCTTGTGGGCTGCTTAAATTAACCTTTATTGTAGTCCTAATGCACTATGTCACTTGCAATCATCACTAGAGTGATAGGACAAGCTTAAGTAATATACTAGGTGCATCACATTTTCACAAAGACAATTTTGCCTGTTTTAGCAAAGCCCTTTTATTGACTTCTGTCACATGCCAGAGCTGAGCGCCACAAGTTAGTAGGGATGTGCTGCTTGTAACAGAGGTTATCATTGCATTTCAGCAATGAATACTGTCGTAAAGACATAAAGATAAAGGCTGCTTTTAAGATAAAAGACCGAACATCATCCTCCGATGTACGGATCTCTGGCATGCATTGCATTTACGAGCGTTTCGGTGAAGTTATTGCATGCATACATGCAACATATGCATGTGCATTTTATTGCTGGAGGATAACACTCGCACTTAACGATCAATCTTATCTCTTTAGTGAGGCTGTGTGGTTAATATCAGTGACCTCTTCTGGTTGCTTGCTTCCAGTGCAATGTTTCCCATGTACCAAGTAATGTTATTGAGACTGAAAGGGGGAAGTGATTTCTTCCAGCAGGCTGCCTTTGTCTGTGGGAATTGTGCAAACAGGGTGGCACCTTGGACCTTCTAAGAATGCTTATAATTTTACAGATTAGAATGAACCACATGAGTAATGGATGTGACTCCCTTCAGCAAGCTGTTTTTCACCGTACCTATCTTCTGTGGAGCTTTCCACATTCAAAACAAATGAAACACACAGAGCAAAGTTAGTTCAGCTCATCGAACCTTTCGTTTAGTGCAGGAATCGCGAGTTGTCAGCTTGTACCAACCATCACCTTGTTGAAATCCTTTCTTTCTTTTTTTTCTTGAAGTAAGGTGGTTTGATTTCTCTTGCACTTTTCAGTCTTCCGCTAGGCAATCCAGTTCTGTTTAAAAAAAAAGAAAAAGCAAGAGACGTCCTTACCACTTAAGACTCATTATACAGTTGAACCTTAAATAATTAAATGGGACCCAAGACATATTTCTCTAAAACACTCATGCGAATAACATATTTGTTCAGGAGTGGGAAAAAAAGATGCAATTTTTGCCTGCATCAAACTAATGAATGGTAGACCGAGGCTTCACTGACAAGATGCAAATTTTGGCTCGGCTGTGGAAGGGCAGCTCACTTCAAACCAGCTTTTGACGAGTTTATTATAGTAACACTTAAATAAATTTCAAGGTATATTGAGCTCAAGAGGTTTCCCGTGACATGTTCTTTTACACATATTTTTCAACAACACTTTGTTGAATCAAGCGAGATGTTGAGTTCCTTTCTTTGCATCAACATTTGAACACATTAGGCTCTATGAGTATCTGTCAGGGAAATGCAAGCACTTTGTTAAATCTAGTATATCTAGTTATTTTTCATTAAATCGAGGTTTGACTGCAACATCAAGAGTAGGCACTACCATCAATCACTTTGATCAATGGAACTTCTAAATCTTTTGAGGCAGAAAGTGTACTGAAGAAAGATGCCCATGTTTAAACTTGACTTCTGCATTTAAGAAGTCAGGTATGCACGACACATGTTGAGCAAGAACTTACATTTGCACTTTGTTTTTGACTTCCGTATGGCAGTGGCCCCATATGCTGCGTAAATGAATCGAGCATAAAGCACATATTGTTAGCTTTGTAGGCTCACATTGTGCCGTCTGTCAAGTGCCTTGCTTCGTCAATGTTGTCAGTGCCATGTGTCTCACTTCAATATGCAGCCGGACTGAGCTCGCAAAAACAGGATCATTGATGCGTGTGTGCAAACGATATACAGGGCTGATATTTAGTAACTGACAGGTGAAGAGGGTATTGTTCTTGCGATGACGGCCCACCAGAGTGCCCCCCCCCCTTCCTGTTGACATGACAGAATAAGATGCAGGAAGAAAAAAGCTTTAGCACTGATCTATTGTGACAGCTCACACTTGGCACCATGGGCTGTATTAGTGGTCTTTGTGCTGACTATTTAAAATTCACACTCTACTATTTGAACAGTTCTGTACCTTTTGTACAATTTCTCTTGACATTTTCTTATTTCAATGCGCGTTGCTTCTTGCTTAGACTCGAGTACACCACCAATGAGTTCTAATCGACATGCATTTCTCTGACTACACTTCAGTGTGTCTCAACATCCCTGAGCATTACTGACTGCTACAAATCAGTTTAAAAGGTCTTGTGAAATCTATGGAAGGCTATAAGGGAGGTCCATGAACTGTGCAGCTTATGAGTGAACTTACTTTAACAGTTTATCTCAGAGGAGTACCAACATGGTATTTCTGACTTGTCATTTTCCTGCATTAAATGATTTTACATTAAATGCAAGTCCAAACCCGCTAGACCCTACAGAAAAGAACATTTAGGCAGGACTCATCTACAATGACTATCCAAGTATGTGAATAGTTACAACGCCTAATGTACGAGGCGTGCTGGGTTCCTATCTCACTATTCTCTCTGGACATGCTGCACCTTGTGGCGGCTTCAAGTCTTCGCATATACCCAGTTGCATATAGACAGTGACCCAAGTTGGCGTCAGAGAAGGAGGAGTAGATTTTAATGAAGAGAAAGGAGGAGAGGTCGGCCTGGAGAGCGTGTCTCTAGCCTGCTACTCCTCACTGGGGAAAGGGGAAGTGGGAAATACAGGGAAAGGTAGGTGGCAGGTGATTATGTTATGGTACAATGAGATACTATTTACAGGTTGTCCAATATGCGGATGTGCACTGTAGGCGCAATACACGCAAGAGTAGTCTCGTCCACGCAAAAAGTAATCTTGTCACAAAAAGTTATTGCACAAACACATTTCACTCTGACTGCATGTCTCACAGGTTCTAGAGGCAATCGTCTAAACCAGTCTCACTTGGAAAGTTCAAAAGTGATTTTATGGCACGTTGGGCACAGTCAACACTCCTCCACATGCCCAAAAGCTTTTCCTCCGAAAAGGGGCGGGAGTTCAAGCAGTCAACAGTAGAGTTGAGTGTTCTTCTTTCGGCCGCATATTGAGGGCACACGCAAATTACGTGAGCTATTGTCTCGGGAGTGTGACAGAGGGAGTGTGACAAAGTTCATTGAATAGCAGCACATATAGAGTGGCACATATCAATAAGTTGGTGTCAAAGAAGTTTATTGAATAGTGGCATGTACCCTTGGAAACGGCCCTGATTTTGAGGCTGCATTATCTGTGGGATTGGCCCACATTTTTGTAGAGATAGCTAGATAGCTGGAATGAAAACTGGTCTGACAACGCCAAGAATGGTTTTGCATTCAAATACTGGCAAGTGTCAGAGCGCCCTAAATATTTTGCTCTAATGCTTGTATCTGCAAACCAGTGTCAGTTTCTGTGCCCCGAGGACATAGATGTGTCGTAACATCACGATAATGTCGATGAAGTGATGTCCTACATGTTGAGACTAACTTTGGTAATCAGTTATAAGTGTCTCCCTCCCATGGTACTTGCTAAATGCCATTATTTTAAGTGTGTGAAGCATGTGACAGAGTTTCTGCAGCCTGAAATATATGTCAGTAGCACTCCTTTAAAACAAAGTCTGTCATGCTTCATAGTAGGCACTAGTTGCTGAGATATAAACATACATTAGACGCTGTATCAACTTAGACTGGTAAATCGTGCTGTCAAAACTTTGTCCTCATTTCTCCATTAGCAGAGAAAAAGAAGGCCAGAGATTTCGTGCTATAATTTCACACCCCAACTGTCACATCACCCACGATTTCACACTTTCACATATTCTGGCGGTTCTTGTGCAGGAAACATTTATTCAGGATGCTGAGTCAAGTTGTTGTCTATCTTTAAACTTAATACTGTCTCTCACTGGTAAAAGTTTCCAATCATTCTTTATAACTTTTGCATCTGTCCCAACTCACTAAGGCTTTGCTTGCAGTACAAGTAGCCTATTTGCCATTCCAGCACTGTAAACATCTCCATCATTCAATCTAGTTTAACTTAAGAGGAAGGTGTGGCTCAGGGGCTTCTATGTTAATACATGAGAATGAAGAAATCGTTTTTCTCAGCAATCATTGTGCCAAATTTGATTAGATTTGTTGCATTTAAACAAAAAACCTTAAAAATCTAGTGACTGTTGAAAGCAGATTTTTTATTCAGGGCATCAATGTTTCTATAAAAATTGTTGAAAATTGAAAAAGAAAAGAAAGAACTAGAGTTTACAAGTCATAACTTAGCAAATGAAAAACGATATGAATTCCTTAAACTGCACCTAATGATACATCTAAAGTGGACAAAATCAATGTATTATACACCGCTCTGAAGTATATTGCTAGTTTGCAAGACTTTTGCAAAGCTCACGTAAACATTGTAACAAGTTAACGTAAGCTGTAAATTCATATATTGGATTTGTCCGCTTTAGATGCTCTAATGGATAAAAGTGACATTACTTCGATGTCTGTTCTAGGAGCACAGCTGTAGATTTGTAAACCTCATGCATTGTTTATTTTTTTTATTTACTTTTTTGCCAATGTTTGTCTATTTGTGCAAAAAATCCCAGGTGGTAAATCAAAACTCAGATTCTTGCAGTCACTAGAATCTAACTTCTTCGCTGAAGTCCAACAAGCTTCATTCAAATTGGTCCAGGGCTTATATCATAAAGGCATTTCCGCGTTTTACATGTATTTGAATAGTCGGCACCGAATTAGGCCCCAAGCTAAGGCTTCCTTGTTAATTTCCCTGTAGGACTTGTACGGGCATGTTTGTAATGTGCGTAAATGCTAGAATGCCAGTAAAATGAGCTAGGTGGGAGTGGGCAGTTAATTTTGCCAGGCTTTTTCTGATCCTGATGTTACCATCTTGCTTTGTCTGGAGCTGTCATATCTGCAATCCGCGTGTATACTTCTTTGGAAGCTGTGTTTATTTGCTGCAGCATATTGGATGTTCTCTCAAGCAATGCTCTCTCAGGTGGAGGCATGTCTTCCACACATGGAGCTCATACGTCAAGCAGCACAGTTGCAAAATAGTTAAAAAAAGAGACGTTGACTTGCATTCTTCCATCTGGCAAAAACTAGCTGGAAGTGACGTTGCTCTCGACTTGACTGCCATTGCACGATTTTTTTACCACGCACGGTTGCTGCTCGTACCTGCAGCTGTTTGGCGAACAGCTGGCATTTCTTGCTGTGGAGAGCAGTGGCTCGTTCTGGGAAGGATACTTCCGCAGCTGCATTTCTTTTTTTTGTTTTTCTTTAATGCTATTATCTTTGTGCAGTTCGTTATAAGCCTTTGGATTATTATGTTGTGATGATTCATTCTCTCTCTGAATTGCAGACGTTTCCCGAGCTTCATAGAATGTACGTCAGTTTGCTCACCAAAGGTATGTAAGCATCTCATTTTGTATTCAACTGCTTCAAAACAGAGTAGATTTTGGCCACTTAGTGCAGTGTTGAACAAAAAATTGACACAAATGCTGCGTCATTCTTTTTACCATCAAAACCAAACTGAAGCCACTCACCTCGCTAGGTGTAGGACTGGTTGTTAGCATGGCTTGTTATTCTTTACCTTTCAGTTTTGTCAAGGCACTGTGTTATTTCTGAAGTTGATTTGTGTGTAATTAAGGGAAAATTGTGTGCGTGATCGTGGCTGTGACAGCACTTAACTTCTGAGTCTTGTTTTGAAGTCATAGCTGCGTGATGGGAAGAGTGGATAGATTTATTTACTGTCATAATGCTAGTGGAGTGGAGCTCCCCGAGTACATTGAACATGATGTGTCATTGCCACCACCATACCACCTTATCGTTAGCAACAGGTGTCATAACATGAGTGGAGGGGTTAGGTCTTTGAGAACATTGAATGTGATGTTCAAAAGCTGTGCATGTTGCAGGGTTTACATCTCCAACATTAATTATATTTCACTACAAAAGCTGTGGCTAGTTGTAGTTCTAGCAGGGTAAATGGCAACTCTAGTTGTAAGTGCTAGGTCTTTTAAAGGATGGATTGCTTGTTTAATTCTATCTTTCACAGATTCAAACATGATGGTGAAAACATATTGGAATTTCCTAATTTTTACAACTACACTGGAACAATGGGTAAAATCTGTGATGCATCATGCATCAGTCTCAGTCAGTGAAAGAAACAGCTCTTATAGTTGGACATAATGACAGAGAACAAGCACCAGAGAGGTCTGTGTTTGTCACCTGCTTTTTGTTCTTTTGCAAGCATCTATTTTTTTTCTTTGAGTAAACCAGGAGAAGGCTCATTGTCGATATACCAGGAGCTGTTTCACAATTAGCGATACCATGCTGGCTCTGTCTGTGGTAAGAATGAGAACTCTTTGAGCAAAGTGGTAGATTGGCCTAGTTGTTCAAGAATCCTAGTTCAAGTATTTCGAGAGAGCTTGCGTGTTTACGAATGGGCCGGCCTGTGCAGGGCTGTGTGAAAGCTACTTCCCTCCGACCTGTGTGGCCAGCCAGCTGCAGAGGCTGCCAGACAGCAGTTCATCCGGCCACCATGGCTGCAGGTCAGGGGAGCACCACGCCCCGTGAAGTCAACCCTGCTAGGGAGCACCCCCTGGAAAGGCGAGTGCACTGCAGTGCCTAAGAGCTTTGCAAAGAAACATCTGTCTAAAGAGACACTATAGAGAAAAATTAATTTATCTTTCTACAGTACTGAAAAACTCGATAGGAGAAGAGGCCGTCACGTTTGTTGACGTGCGGTGTGGTGAGAAAAGACTCGAAGGCGGTAATGGGACGGGTTGCACAGGCGGACATATAATTCACACTATTCTCTTACACATAAGTAAAATTATCTAGCACAGATTATCTTCTACTGTATAAAGTCTTACGACGCGGCGTACTACGGAGTTTCAGTCACTCGCCCAGTAACGTGCAAAATCCAGGCGTCGCGGCATATGCCCCCCCCCCAGTGGTCGCTCGCGTGTGGTAGGAACTTTTGTTGGCATGCCGTATGTGTTGGAGCCGGCTTGGGTAGGCAGTCGCGGGGATGCAGCGACAGCCACTTGGTTGGTGGCTCAAGATTCTGACCCCGGAACTGCGAGAACACCAGACTCCCGGGCGCACAGGAACTGCAAGATCTCCAGAACCGGCCAGGCACAGGACACGGGCAGGACCTCGGTTCAGTGGCTCGCGACCCATCCGAGACTGCCCAGTGGTACACCCGGGTGGCCCTCTCAGGACTCCTTCCACGAACCTCGCTCGGCCCTCGTTCGATTGGTTCGCCTGGCTGCAGCTGCCCGTTCACTCGTGTCTTCCTCTTCCTTTTTCTTCTGCCACCAATCCTCGTGCCGCATGTGCAGTTGGCATCGTCGTCTTGCACCACCATGCAGAAAAGAAAGGCGATTCCGCATTGAAATACCCACACCAGCTCACAAGGTCGGGGGGGGGGGGGGGGTAGATTTTGACGGCATCTGCTTGGGCCTAGTAAATTGTTTATTTCCATATTTCGAAATTAGGAAAAGACTTTACAAGTTTGTAGAACTTGTATTGCATGACAATGGTGCAAATACAAGAGAAAGTTACGGTACTACCGGCACTGGGGTTCTTGCACAATGTTCAAGAAAGGGATGTTTGACTTTACTTTTTGTTTGAGTAATCAACCTTTTACTGTGAAATTAATGAAAATAGAATTTTGAGATAATACTTTAGCTGCAATGACATATTGTTTCCCTTTAGGGTCTTTAAAGGGTCCTGCAACACTTATTTAAGGCCACTATATTCACTCTAGACTAGAGGTGGGTGAATATCAACGTATTCAAATATGAATAGTATCACATATTGAATCGAAAATTGAACTGAATATGGAATAGTCAAATGCAGGCACACATATTTGCTGCAGGAACTGCAATATAGCGTCAAGCTATCTAAATATTTAACGTAAAGGACGTGTTTAAAGCAAGGGTCACCTTGTCGCTGAGGACTTTTGAACACTGTTGAGTCAAAAGGCAAGCTGAATTATCCATTGCAAAAGCTAATGAAATGTGGTTACATTTAGTGACTAGGTCGTACCTGCCAACCTGTGAATGTTAAAATTTGTAAAAGTGCTCCAGACAGGGGAGGTGAAACATGACGTAATTTTGTAAAATCATAGAATGCGCCCATATTGGTAAAGTTTACGAAAAATTCAGGAGGGTTGGCAGGTGTGGATTAGGCACACATTCACGTTTGCGGATCGCCTTATAGTGACATATAGCGTGCAGCACGTGGCATCATCATTTTAGTAGGAACAGAAATGCCTTGCTATATACTTCATTCAAGGAAAGTCAGTAAGCAGCATTGTGTGATAACTCTAACAGCTTTAGGACCCCTGATCGGTTTTGCATAACTGCAGTGCGCTTCTATTAGGCCTTATACCTGATCCAATTAACAGATTTCCAGGATCCCTTCACATTTATTTTAAAGAGCGACCACTGGGAAACTGCAGACCAAGCTTAAAGGAAGGCATTAAGAGTGTTCTGCCTGTGAGCAGTGTTCCAGCGAAAATGTGCTGTGTAAAACCTCGTCACAAACCATTGTCCTTTTCGGAAATGGCATTCAAGTTTGGCCACTTCTGCCTGGATAGGAGGCTGCAGCCATCGCAGTCACAGAAACTTCAGTGTTTGTCTTTTGGGTATGTGTCATGCAACTTGCTCTGACTGCCTGTTGTGGTGTCGCAGGGTGACGCCTGATGTACTTTCTCTTGGAGGAGGCGTTGCCAATGAGGGCTTCAGCCGTACCCCGTCAGAGGCCCTGTTTGCCGTCGTGCCGGCGGCAAGCACCCCTGACGGCAGTCTTTACTCGGAGAGTGCCACCCTGCTCAATGGGCAACTGCCGCGCCTCATCACCCTCGAGGGCAAGCCCCGGCCTGAGCTCTTGGACGGAGAGGACCCCTCCTGCCTACCGAACAAGGTTGGCTGCGCACACAAAGCATGCTTGGTTTCCCATTTCTTGTACCTGATTTCATTTCGTTTCGTTTCACCTATTGCTTTAGACACAAGGCTAGCGGCAGAAAGCACTGCTTGACATTGGCCCTTCCACTCACGTGCTGTTCACCGGCAACATGACATTGGACATTGAATGAGAAAATGTGCAATTGCTGGTGGATGTACTGGGAGGATTTGGTGTAGTGAATAAGTGCACATAAGTGTCATTACACAAAACAAATGTTTCATATAATGTAAACAATATGATGCTTGTGGATTATACCAGTACAACATATTCTATTCCTGTGTAGAAAACAGCAGGTGGGATTCAATGCCACTTTTAAAATGAATTGAGTTATATTTTTACACATCGGTTATGATCGCCGGTTGTTGATTGAAATAAAGAACTGGGCACTAGGTATAAGATTGCTGCTGTAGTTAAAAAAAGTGAACTGCATTTGTACCCTGTGACCTTGAGCTGCAGAAAGGAATCGCACATTCCATCACCACGGGGATCTTCTCTAGCTCCACTCTGTGACCAGGTGTGCAGTAAGCTAGCTGCCATTCACACACTATTTTCATGCACTCATCTTTCATGGTTGATCAAGCTCTTTCTTACTTTTGAGAATGTCTGTGAAGAACAAATGCAAGAACTGTTTAACTTTTCACACGAATAATTCACCATAAGAATCCAGAAAGCTTTTGTGTGCACGAAAATGTTTACTTGAAAATGCGCACTAGGGTCTTTTCAGACAGTAAATGAAGTGAGTGCACTGAATTAAATAAAAAGAAGGCTATTCAGCTAGAGCTGTGCGAAATAGTGTTGATCTGTGTACTGGATCAATGTTTATTGCCTGCAGGTGGCACTTGGTGGCAGTGATCGACCGCTGTCCCCTGGCGGAGCTATCTGCCTGGACATCGTGGCTGATGTAGCCGCCGATGTAGACACCGAGGAAGAGACTGCCATCACCAAAGAACGACTTCGCGTTGTAGCAATTCAGGTGCGGACAGTGGCAGCAGAACAACTTGAGATAGACTAAAGGGCAGTGACAGGCATTGTAGCCGGTAAGGAGAAAGCGATTTTGGCTGAAGCACGTGTAGTGTAAATGTCCATCACTTCTCCTTGATGTGCAAACACACTTATGTTTATTTTACGATTATGTGTTGACAGAGCGTAGAACAATCCCCTTCAGGTTTTGTAAATAATTTGGCAGACATTTTTCAGAAGCTTCTCAAGTAAAACTGCACACTCCTCATCATGTTTTAAGGATAGGTTTGTGATAAAGGCTACAGATGAGATTGGGTAAGGGTTGTCAAACCACTTTGGCGCTTTCCCTGTCAGCCAGGCATGAAAGGCTCAGTTGTCTGCTTTCCCCAGTAGTGAAACCCATCTGTTGACCATTTCCACTTATAGACAGCAGATTTGGTCTTATTCAATTCAATGAGTCACTTGTGCATTTCTCGAGCTGTTTTTCGCAGATATGTGGGTTGTTAGCATTCAAGGTGTTTTATTCCAAATCACCCTAATCTGTTGCATTCTTCTTGTCATTACGAGTCTTTTCACGTGCCCTAGACTAGTGCATTCATTTAGGCGCACAACCATTCTCAGAAACAAGCAGCAGCATTTCTTGATTCAAGATAGTGCTGTAATTAGTGAAACCTTCTAGTCTTCAATTATCTCATCTCAATCTCAAACGAAATCAAACAAGCCTTCAGTACTCACACGGTTGACCTTGTTGTGTGCTGTGCAGGTTTTTGTTCCGTTCCTGACGGCTGGCTTTGGCACGGTAGGCGCCGGTCTGGTGCTGGATGCGGTACAGCAGTGGCCGGCGTTCAAGCACGTCACTGAGCTGTTCATTCTGGTGCCAGCACTGCTGGGCCTCAAGGGCAATCTGGAGATGACGTTGGCGGCCCGCCTCTCAACGCAGGCCAACCTGGGTAACATGGACACCGCTGCCGAATGCGTGGCCATGGCCGCCGGGAACATGGCCCTCATTCAGGTATGCTCCCTGCCCTCCTGTGTAGAGTTGCATAATGGGGGAGTTGCACGGCACAGCTTTTGACCAAGATTGACGAGCGCACATCCACATGCACGCGCGCACATAACCTTGCTTGATTGCTCACTCTCTCATAACCTGGCCGCACAAGCGAATTCGGTGTCACCTTGACTTTCCCACACCGGGTGTCACTTTGGCAATGCGCTTCTATGCGGGGAGGGAACATGTCAATTTGAATTGATGGCACTGACAATGGATGAATCATTAGGCACATTATACAGTTAAACCTCGATTTAACAAAGTCCATAAAATCCGAAATTTTCTTCATTACAGTAAAACCTCGTTAAACCGTACCTGCTTAAACAGTAGTTTCGTTTTAAAAGTAGTAAAGTCAAATCCCCGACTCATCGGCCATTGAACATAATGTGTTTTGTATCCGCATAAACCGTACCAGCTTATTGCGTACGGATCGGTTAAAACGTAGCGTTTCAACTTTTCGTCGCGCAAACACGGCAGTGCGCCGTCTCCATCGGGCGGCACGACAGAACAACAAACCTCAGAGATCGGTACGGCCTCCAAGCGCCCTGTGCGTTTGCGCGTGAAGCCACATCAACATCAACATCATTTCGACGCCGTGCCAGAGAGCATTATGGCGTCGTGTTTCTGGCGGGCGTCCCCATCTGGGTGTATCTGTCCAAGCAAGACCCCTATACCCGGGAGGTGCTCTGCACCGGATGGGTCCCCGTCATCTGTGCCATGGGAATCTCCAGGTGTGACTCGTGGGTGATCCTCTTTTGTTTGCCTAGCCAGTGGACCGTATACATTTAATGAGATTTTGAAAACTGTTGATTTTTATAGACCTTTTCAACGAGAATGCCCTGGACGTTGCCAAGATCTGTGGTAATTGTGCATGAACCCCTGTACATGAGCACTGCAGAAGCTGCCTCATGTTCCTCTGTACTCCCGCACCACAGCCCAGAGAGGAGGTTCTCACCCTCCCCAATGAAAACGTCTATAAAAGTGCTTGATAATATATTGGATTAGAGATGTTCTCTTGATAATAAACCGTATGAAGCCAACAGACAATGATGCCAAGGAAAGCATAGAAGAAATAATTGTGGCATTCAATTTAAATGTAGGAACAAATAGGAAAACATAAATTAATGTGGACAATAACGTAACTCTCTGCCAGTGCAAGCCGTGCCCACGTTGCCACCAATTGGGACAGCAGTGATTGTCCTTACGTCCACCATCTTGGATGTTCGCAATATGTGTACAGTAAAACCTCGTTAAACTGTACCCGCTTAAACAGTAGTTTCGTTTTAAAAGTAGTAAAGTCAAATCCCCGACTCAGCGGCCATTGAACATAATGCGTATTGTATCTGCATAAACCGTACCAGCTTATTGCGTACGCATCGGTTAAAACGTAGCGTTTCAACTTTTCGTCGTGCAAACACGGCGGTGCATCGTCTCCATCGGGCGGCCCGGCAGAACAACAAGCCTCAGAGATCGGAACGGCCTCCAAGCGCCCTGTGCGTTTGCGCGTGAAGCCACATCAACATCAACATCATTTCGACGCCATGCCAGAGAGCGTTATGGCGTCGTGCAAGCGAGGACTCGTGACATTCTGAAGCTCGGATAAAAAATACGCCGGGTGCTCAGCATAGAAAAAAAATTAGACATCGTCCGTGCTATCGAATGTGACACGAAGAAGTCGGCGCCGGCACGCAACAGGGATCTGCTGTTGACTACAGTGTGTGGCATTTGGAATGTGAAGAAGTTGCTCGGCAGCGCTGCTGCGACCGCGAAGACATGTCGGCTACAAGGTTCGACTTTTCATCATCATTGCCTGTGTTGTTGCCGAAGTGTCGACTAGCGACAGTGATGAGGACGACACGGAAAGCGACAGCACGGGCGATTCAGGCCCGACAGTGGCATAAGCTACGCGTTACATCAGCCTCATGAATGCAATCGTTGCGATGAGAACAGGGGCGCGATAAAGTAACTCTATTCCAAATGAAAAGTATTCCAAACTCCGGCACCCGGCAATGAAAAAGGTGCCCCCGGGACTTCTGCAGCACTACTGCGCGCGTGCACGGACGATACGTAACGCCAACGAGGGATCTGCCATGCGAGTGTTTGCCGAGAAGAGGGGGCTGGCTGAAAAGCTGGCACGCAGCTTCAGTAAGTTTGACGCCGCTGTCGTCGTCGTGCTAGGCCTCCGCGGCATCAAACTAAAAGAACACTTTTGTCGCGCGAAGTGAATAAATACGGCATGTTTTTTTTCCCCTTTCATCGCACTCTCCCTGAGTTCCGTTTTAGACAGGTAAGTGGGCGATCTCATGCTATTTGGTTAAACAGTACTACCGTTTAGTACGTACTATTTCCGAGCTCCAGCCAACTATGGTTTAACAAGGTTTCACTGTATATTGAAATTTCGTTCTATCGAAATTCAACTTTTTATGCAACTAAGTACAGTTGCCGGTCAATTTTTCTTGCATATGAAAAGGGGCTGCAGAATCAACCAAATTATCGGGCAATCGAAAAAAGCAAACCTGAATGAGAAAGCAATTCATTTTGATAAATTTGGGAGTCAGTGACGAATGATACGGTTTCATGCCATGTACATCGATGATATCTTCTCGGCGGTACGAATTAAGCAAAGCCAGCCACACTTTCATGTGTGCTCCACCCCAGTGGCTGATAGCGTCACCCGCACTGGGACGATGCTATCACGAAAAGTGCCGGCAGTGGGGAACAAATGCTTCGTCTGCCTCTTGCTCTAATGGGTCACCGAAGCTCGAGATTACGTAACCTCCAATACTAAACACGGGGTAAGACAGCTTACAGGGTGCCACGCTGTCTTGGCACGCCCACTCTTTGCATACGCGGCAGTTCACCTCTAAAGCAGGGTGCGCGGCCTGCGTATGCGCTCAGCCGCGCTTACAGCCACACGCAGCGACAGCCGAGGTGCGCACCAATATCCCCTCGCCCATCGCACTTGGACTTCATATGGAACACGATATAGCTCCACTTCAGCAGTCACTCTTGCCGCAAGGCACGATTTAAGAGGCGCATTTGCAAACAGCTGCTTGTAATTCAATCATTTGACCATCTGTGTCTACGGAAGTTTCCATTTATTGTCTTGGCATTCCTTTGTGGCGGCAGTGAAATTTCGTTATACTGAAATGGCATACAAACACAATTCGTTACATTGAGGTTCTAAACACATGGTGTTCTATGGACAATAGGTTATGAAAAGTTAAATACTTTGTTATATCGAGAATTTAGTTATATTGAGGTTCGTTATATTGAGGTTTAACTATCTTTGTTTCAGGTGATGTTTACAAAGTAACGCTGCATTATAGTAAGCTTTCTCTGTGTGCTTGTGTATGTTTTCAGTGCCAGGCAACAGTGGTGGCGTTCCTAGCATCCCTGTTTGCCGTCCTGATGGGATACCTGACCGAGAGCCACTTTGACTCGGCCCAGGCGGTCATGCTGTGTGCAAGCAGCATGGTCACCGCCAGCGTGGCCAGCCTTCTGCTCGGTGAGGGTCGTCCCCGTTTCCTGCGGCCACTCGCTCCCGTATTCACAAACGAGCCTTGGCTCAAAATAAACTGCCCTTGGACGAGTTGGTCGATACTTGGTGAAGTTGTTGTAGTGCAAATAAATCAAACAAATAACTGAAGATCGGACGCCATGGTTGCATGTCCGCTCTTTTGTTCTTTGAGTTGGTTTTATCTGCTCTACAATAGCTTCACCAACCGACTCGCCCAAGGACAGGTTACCTTATTATTCTCGTGGACAACATTCTGTGGCGGTGCACGCAAAGCTGTACAGGCAACATGCACCTAAGGGCACTTCTGGAAAAGTGCCACACTTTCATCCTCGTCAGTTTATTTAGGGGGAAGAGAAGACAAACGTGTTATTGACAACTGCAAAATAACACAAAGCGGATCACCTAGTGTTAAATTTGACTTATTTTTCTGCTTTTCTCTTTCATGTCCAGGGCAAATGCGATGTAGTCACAAATGAAAGAAGTGCTTATTCACTGTCTGTTCCAAGACACCAAAACTGCTGTGAAGTGGAGTCTGAATACTCGGCGCAATAACACACATGCAGAGGCGCTGCTCCTACAGCTTTCTCTTCATTGCCGCAGAACGTTGTTTGTGAGCAAAAGAGTTAGTTTTCTCCTACAGTGGGCCCTCTTGTTTATTTATCATCCTTTTTTTGTCTCAAGACCATTTGTTAGCGTAGCACCCGTGGTGTCTAGTCTTCTGTTCTTTGTGCTTGTTTTATTTGCTCTACAATGGCTTCACTGGGCTTTGACTGAAGAAGATGCTACACTTCCAAAACTCCAAAACACTCCTCAGTGAGTCCTACAATGAGGACTTGCTTGAGGACACACCTTCAGTGTTGTGCATTTATGTAGCCGCTTTGAGAACCCAGCTGCCAACACTTTTGTTCCAAGAATCACCATGGAGTGTCTTAGAAGCACATTCATCACTTTGGTCAAAAAAGGGGATCTGTCTCTCTTTAGCTGGCTTTCCTACATTTTTGGTTGGCTGCTTGATGATGGAAGACGGAAAATAGAGAATGGGATCCAATCAATTTCGCAGATTGTGTAATCATTGAAAAAGGAGTGCTGAGGATGACCACGGGGGCAGGAAGAAAGGAACATGATGATGGCACGTGGACAACGCTGTCTGTAGATTATTTGCAGCACTACCGTATTTACACAATTGTAAGTCGACTTCTTTTTTAATATGTGAAAATCTGAAGTGGGGGGGTCGACTTACAATCGAAACCAAAATATGGCACCGAAAAAAAAGCGAGACCAACGAGATATCAGGGGAGCTACAATGTAGTTCCAATTTTATGTTTGCTCTACGGCCCCACCCGTAGCTTTTCACTATCCCACTGGTTTGTTCGCTATTCGTAAGGGTTGCTCTACATTTTTTAGAGTTTTACAGCGCACGCAGCACTCCTGTGGGGGTGTCGATAGTTCATGGAAGTGCCGCTGTTCCATTTGCGGCGGCAGCCTCAGAACAGTGGTGCTTGCAGGGAGTATCGATAGTTCATGGAAGAGCAGTCAAGAGCAGACACCACTCGCGGCTCGCGTGTTTCTCTTTCCCTGTAGCTCTTTAGTTTCATGCGTTCTATGTGACTGCTGGCGACGTGCTACTTCCGTGCTTCCTCAGTCATCATAAGTGCTCCGAATCCACTGAACATTCGGCGCTCGTTCACAGCGGCGTTGAAGAGGGCTGCCATCCTTTACGCTGAAGAAACAAATAACTGCGCAGCAGGCCGCAAGTTTGATTTTCTTAATAGGTGGTGCGAGAGTGGTGACGGCAGCGAAGCAAAATTTTCACCTGTGACGGCAAGCGAAGAGGTTTGTGCGGGCTGAAGTCGGGATGCTTTCCGGAGCTGAAGGCCAAGCTTGCGGCGTATGTCGCCGAAATGCGTGATCGGTCTCTGCCAGTGACGGGCTACATGGTCATGAGACAAGCCTGGATCTTCGCCTCTCAAGGACCTGCTCCGCCGTGAGTATGAGTGGCTGGTGGCAGAAGACCGCAAACTTACGCCAACCTGACATGTCAAAAGAGCCTCCCTGACGGCTGTGTGGTTGGGTGCTTCGGGCGTGGGCTTATGTAAGCAAATGCACTTACGTATGCAAATGCAGAATTTCGCTGGACGGCGACGGGCTTCGTGACTGTAGCAGCAATGATGATTGCAGCACTAGTGAGGAGGAGTAGTCCAATGACCATGGTAGCTACAAATAAATTTTCGTTATGGAATGCGCCCGCGGGTATGCTCTTCTCTCTTTTTTTCCTGTCACACGCGATATGGGGGGGTCGACTTACATTCGAGTCGACTTACATTTGTGTAAATTGGTACATCTCGGTAAAAATTGTGAACCAACTCTCCAAACCTTTGGATGCATTCGGACAAGACAGAAGGGCCACAGGAGGAAACGGGGGGCCTCTTCGATTTTCGGAGTTCTGGCAGCCCACTGGCAGCCCGCTGGCAGCCAGCTAGTTCCGGTTCTGATAGGAAGTCACGTGGGCTGGGATCCCAAGACAACCCGAACCTGTCCGAAGTTTGCAAAATTGAACGCCAGTACAGCTGGCCAAATGTAAACATGCCACCAGCATGGCAGTGCTCGGCGAGGCCGGCGAGGCCGGCGCGCGCTCGGCGTAGTCGGCCCATTTATGCGTTGCCAGCTGGAAAATATATAGTAGTTGCATTCAGGGATACGATCACTTTCGCGGCTCGGCGCAGGACACGCACTGAGCCAACCTCGCCTTGCCCAGCGCAACAGATGGCCTCCAATGCGGCGGATGATAAGACGCAAAATCGCACGTAAGTGATTGTATACTCGAAAACGATAGCTCGAGGATCCCTGCTCGCAGCGATCATCTCGCTCACTGACAACATTGATGAGTTGGCGTTGTGTCATCACAAGACATGAAAAAGCAGGTTATCGGGTACGTCTCATACGCATAAAGTTTCTTGCCGACCTGCTTGGGCTTTGATTTCAGAAAGTTTTTTGTGGCTGATGGTGCTTCTCATTTTGACCCTAATTTAGGAGCTGGGGACACGGCTGGCACATGAAAATGCACGCCGCCTGTGACCAGCGAAACGTTTTCACACGAAAAACACGATCATGAGCGCAATAAGCCAATGTACGTGTGGCTAATGTATGTGTGCCTATTAATCAGTGCATTCTTAGATCAACAGCCTGCAGTTCAGACACATATCAGTTTCGAGCTGCCACCTAAGCATATGACGGAGAGACGGAGCGAACACGGGCTAGCTGCAAAGTCTTTGCTAACTCCAGAAAAAGGAGATATATACATACGCGAGATATGTGAAAAGGAACGCCACCAGAGAAAGACAAACCCAAAATGTCCCGCAATGTGTGAATGAACGTCTACAACTTGCGTGGAACACGATGCAGATAACATGCACGCCTGAGAGCGCGGCGTGCTGATCGCCGCTAATCACTGCCGCGAAGAAGCCATCAGCAGGGGACACACACACAAAAGCTTCAAACGGTTCACCACGGCTCGTATCACACCGCTTCGCAATGCGAAACGGAGCGTTAGCACCTAGAAAAGATAACACTAGAAGTAAGGAAATTGGAAGATGACCATAGACAGTTGGCTGAGCGAGGTAAATTTAAGTTCTCAAGCGCCCGCGTTGCAATTCGTGAAGTCCCCGCAAAGATGGCGGCGAGCGCCCATCGCCTCTTTTAGTCGTCTGCTAGCCAGAGAACTTCCAGAGAGCAGCCAGACCAAAATCGTCCTGGCAGGTTCTGGCAGCCCACGGGTAGCCAGAACCGTCCAGCGCGAGCAAAACGAACGCCCGGCGGAAGTGCGTAGAGCGGTGGGAGGAGCAACCCGAGAAAAACGAATACGCTCTGGCTGGCTCTGGCAGCCCGCGGGCAGCCAGAAGCGGAAAATCGAAGAAGCCCAGACACGAATTGGCTAATCGCTGATGAGGTCAGACTCAAACACTAGCTGCAGGCATAGTTTCCCTTGTACTCACCTGCTGCTAGGGAGTAAACTAGAAACCAGCAAACAGAAAGGGAAGGAACGGATGGGATTACTTTATTTTCAGTGGTATCATGCATAGAAAAAACTGTGCGTGTGTGGCAGCTGACATCTCCGGAAGATGCCGTATTCACTAAATTCGGACGCGCCCTCGATTGTAACACGCACCCGTTTTCCGTGACTAAATCAAAGAAAGAAACGCCTTCAATTTTAACATGCGCCCGTTTGTCGCGACCTAAAAAAAGAAAAGCTTTTTTTACAGTACCGCACACCTCATTCTTTCATTAAGGAATACAACTTTCTCTCATTTGGAAAAACAAAAATTTACTCCCGATACACTAAAGTTGAGACGAAAAAAAAGTCGCAGTTTCACCCGAAAGGCGAAGCATCAATTATGATAGCAAATTAGTAGGCAGCTATACGAAAAGTAAGGATAGCAGTTTTATCGGCCCTATAAACTTTTAAACATTCGCTTACTAACTAAATAAACAAGCATGGACACGTCTCGCGCAACGACCGTGGAAACATTATCAAAACGCTGGAGTGGGGAAGTGCAGTAGCAGGAGCAAGCAGATTGACTTTTGTGCGGACTCTCGCTTCAACGCGCACTAAGCGACGGGAACACAGTGCGCTGTGCCTAGATGTGTAGACTCTTGTCTCCATTGCAGATTGCTTTCAAGATAGGGGCCGCGCGGCCGCGCCATACCGTATTTACACGGTTGACCATGAACCGCTAGTAACATGCAAGTGCCATGCAATTTTCATGGCACTTGAATATGGTTATAAGTGGGTTAGACTGTATGTGCAAGCTCTGCAAATCTCTATATCCGCGGACTTAGCTGGGTCATCCCGATGTACTTTTCATCTCCGAGCAGAGCTGGAATGCATCGAGGCTCTGCTCATGAAATGTAGGCAGCCAGATACAGAAGACCGGCTTGGCTCAAAGAAGAATGTTTCACATTAAAAGAAAATCGCTGGCACACAACAGCATGGGCACAGCAGACAAAGCAGCTAGCATAGTGTAATAACTCCACTGCTAGCGAATGTGTGGTACATGTTTGCTGATACATGAACATGGTACAAGCTAGCGAAGCAAACAAGACGTGTACTGGTGTTCTACAGTCTAAGTCGAACGTCACTTCTGGCAACTGGTAATTACGGCACTTTTTTTTTCAGTTTTGGTGTTAAAAAACATCTGTTTTTGTGAGTATGTTGTGATGCACCATCTCGCTTTTCAGGCTTAAAATTTTGCACAGAGGCTACTGTATGTCTAAATTACGTGAAACTGGCCTTTTTACACAGTCCAAAATTTTGTTGAAGTTTGCCTTTAATGGCAGAAAATAAAAAATTATCCACTATGGCATCTTGGATTCCCTCTTGTGTTGCTTCTAAGGACATTAAAGATGATCGTTCATCAGGGTTGAAGTGCTCCTTACCTCAGTAAAGAAGCCTTCATTAAGGTTAGGCCGCCTTACATCAATTCTGGAAGCTAAGGGTCCCTCTTGTGAGGATGGGTGAAGGGAGCTTTCAGAATGTACTTGCTTCCTCCATCCATAATTTCATGGTAAGGAGGCATGAATGGTTGCTCACGTAAGGTTAAGAAGTGGCCTGAGGAATGGAAGGTTTCAGAATTAGGCCCTCCATCCATCAATCAATTGAGCTTTCTTCCGCTTTCGCAGGTTCCCTGATGGTAGGTGTTGTGATACTGGCTCGGAAGTGGCATCTGAACCCGGACAACGTGGCCACACCCATCGCAGCCTCACTCGGTGACCTCACCACCTTGGCACTGCTTGCGGGCGTCAGCAGCCTGCTCTTTCAACAAATGAGTAAGCATCAATGTTTTCCTTTAGTCTTTTTTCAAAGCAGATAGCTTTCTTTGGCTCTTTTGCCCAATTTCGTTGGTGGTTAGTGGTCGGTAGTCAGACTTTCACCACGAATACAAAGGTGACAGTGTTAAGGACACGCTGCCCGCAACTAAGTTGGAGGACGTACGCGTTCGTCACACAATGCTAACAAAAAATCTATAAGATTAAAAAAACCTTTTATGCAAACGTAGTTCTCACAATGTTATAGTTATAGCTACAGCGTTTGCAACATTAAGATTACCATTTTGTCAAGTTTTGTTAAACAACCAGAGGTTGTGAAAATAGGCAATGGGTGACAATACGAAGGTCGAACTCTGCTCCGTTGAAGACATGCTTTCTTGACACCATCTTGTATGTGTAAACGAGTGGCCAAGCCCGCCAGCATGTGCTGTCACGTGAGAGCTTTGGGGCATCTGAAGGTTTTGATGCTGTGGTGTAGCGTTCGGAAATCATTGCCCTAGTTTTTTTTTTCCCCTCTGCCCCCTCTCCGTATGGCAGCTGCAGTAGAGGGCTCTGGTACCGTTACATATGTGGTTAACGGCTCTGTCGTCTGCAAAGTTATGCAGGGAAATGACGAACACTACCTGAATATCCTCACTGCAACACATCTGTGCCTTCAAATGCGTAATTTTGTTAATAAAGCACATAGCTTTCTAGAAGTGTGCAGCTATTCGCTTACGTTGACAAGTTTTGGCAATGATCTTTGCCCAATCTCTCTTTGCAATAAATGGTGGAATCAACTTTTTCTTTGAGGAAGTGTTGGTGCACACAGGTTTTCATATTGTGCAGCTGTGGATGTTATGTGCAGACAGTTTGGTTGCATAACAGTCACATATGAGTGACCATACCATGTCGGAATGTTGGCATTGAATGTTAAAAATTAACCTGAGGACCACCACTGGGCTATACCAAAATTGTTTGGTCATGTTACTGACTGCAGCTGGGGAAGCTTTTCTTACTGCAACAGAAAGGCCGATCATAACCTAACAAGACTTGTTCTACTTATATGAAGATTGCCACAAGAAAATGTTGCAGGCTGTTCAAAGGGCGCAGTTTTTTCCAGGATTTAATTGTGATACAATGGTGGTGGTGCGCAGTGGCAGGCATCATATAGTTGCGAACATTCAGTGTGGAGGAGGTTTATAAATAAAGCAAACTGTCTCACTTTAATTAGGAAAAAGGAACTAGCAGGAAAAATTGAGTAAGGCAAGAATGATAACAGGATGGGAACTTGTCCTGTCATCTTTATTGGGTTTGTGCATTTTTTGTGGTCTTCTTTTTTTTTTATTGGGATAACAATTAAATGGATATTCCAGGCACACTTCTGGTGTCGGCATCACCGCTGCCATGATGTTCCGTATAAAATCCAAGTGCAATAGTACCGTGGCCACGTGCGTATGCTGCACGTGTGAGTGAAAGCGTTCGAGGGAGAGCCGACAATGGCTTGATCTCATGCGTGCAAGGGAGGAAGGTGGGGAGGAAGTACACCAAATGTTTCACTTTGCACAAGGCATCGGGAGTGCGAGAGGGGGGAGGCAACATTCTGCTCGGGTGGCGACTGCGTATGACGTGGCTGAGCGCGGCTGCACGGGTGCTGTGTTGAAAGTGATCTGCAGTGAGCACAGAGTCTAGGTGCGCCAAGGGCTCATAGCTCCGTGTGCGCTGTGTTCTTGCTGCTTAGTTCGTATTAAAGCAAGAGGCAGCACCAAGATCAATTCACTCGTTGCTGCTGCAACTCGTCTTCACATCCGTGTTTTAACAGTGGGTGTCTGTGCTCATCAAGTGAGATGTTTTTATGTTTGCCTGTGGGCGCGTGACATCTCACTTGTTAATTTAATTTGTAAGGTAATGTTTATGAGTCTATACGGCCGATAAAGCTACTGTCCTTCGTATCGCTACCTACTAAATTGCTATCACAATCGATGCTTCGCCTTTCTAGCAATACTGTGACTTTTCTTTTTTATCTCTCTCTTTCTCTCTAACCCTTTCGCTGTCTGACCTTTCTGGCCGGGACGCCCCCTCAGTGTCGGCTTGGTTTCAGAGACCGAGCATAACAGCATAACAGGGAATGAACATATCAATTTATTTTTGATTATGATTTGTATACAAACAACATAGTCAATGCAACATGCACATTTCAGTGTTCTGCAGCTGTTGTTAGTAAACATCATCATCATCAGCCTGACTATAACATCCGTTCAACATCCGAATCTGACGATGCGGAACTCACCTCTTCCTCCCATGAGACTGTCCGAGTCCGAATCCGAGCTGGGCTCGTATTCTGAATCGGAATTGAGCCACCGCTCCAATGAGCAGACGAAGGTCCGCGCGCTCAGCCATCCGAAAGTAACTGCGTGCAGGGAAGATGCGCTTTCAGTCGCCCGCACAACGGAGAGAAATGGGACATTGCGTGATCAGGAAGACAGAGGGAGATGGGAAAAGGCTAAAACAAAGTTCTAAGGGCTTTACGTTTACTGCTGCAAGTCGGAAGCGAGGGTGCGGCGAGAGAGCGAAAGCAGCAATCGAGTCACTCTTTTCGGAGAGGCAACGGCGCGTGCCTCCGAACTTGACGCACCGTAGCAGACACACCAACAGAAGAAAAATAAAAACCTTCAAACCAGCGGAGATGGCAGACCAACCCTTTAACCCATAACCACACGCGCGCGACGCATGATACAGCGAACGTGGAGCCACCGCGCCACTCAGCAAAGAGAGAGGGGCGAGCGGCAGTCGCACCGTACTCTTCAATACATGTACTGACACAGGTCGAGGCGAAAATACGAACTTGTAGAAAGAGTCAACAGATGGCATGGCCAGTCCAGGAGCGCCAGCTTTGCGCTCGGGCGGAAAATTTTGAACGCACGATAGAGAACGTACCGGTACATCAGTGACACTGTGGGGGGGGGGGGAGCGCGAAGACGTACCGGTATGTCCGTGACAGCGAAAGGGTTAATTAGCGAGATGAATAAGAGGATCCAAGGGGCTCAAATTTTGTTGGTTGCAACCATTTGAAGAAAACAATGAAGCCAGTGACAGCATTGAGAAAGTTCATTGTGTTTAATTGAAACGTATAAGTACAGTCTACTTTCGTTAATTCGATCCTGATGGGGCAGACAAAATTAATTGAATGATCCAGCGGGCCCATTAACCAAGAGGCAGGAAAGACTCCAAAACACACTGCTCGTTCATTTGGGTGAAATTGGCTGATTATGACACGTCTCCGAATCGAATTCCCACCGACTTTCTGTGTATTCAAAGTAAAAAACTATTGCAAAAATAATATTTGAGTTAATAAACAGAAAAGAAATCTAATGGGCTTCCGATTTTCTAGCACAAAAAAAAAAATGTAGCATGCTTCCATTTCTGGCTATAAGGAAAAGCCACAACCAGCAAATTTTACCTTCACAAAGTAGACATTTAATTTCACAGTGTCCATCGTCATCGCTATCAGACAGCAATTTATTTATCTCCGTGAAACACATGTCCTCCGTATGGTCCATTGCATGTTCTATGTTCTGTATTTATCAAACGACTCCGGAACAGTCGCAAACAAGATGATGGTCCACGCCTAGACTAACGACTTCACAAGTTCATCCTGCGACACATGCAATTCTCCTGAATGTCAAAAAGACGTTATGCAATGTGTTGCCACTAGCTTCCCATGTTCAATAACTTATCTTTGGAAGGAGGTTTTGTAATTGAAGGCTGATAGCGGCACTTCATTGCCATTACACTACGCCAGCATGGTACGCGCGAAAAGCGAGACCTGTCCTTCTGTCGCCATCTTGTGACTGCAGTAGTGGCGACGCTGGCTAGGCTCGCTCATACAGTACAGCACAGCTGTTGTACAGTACAGCTGTTGCAGTACAGTACAGTACAGCTGTTGCAAACACTGTGAATGGGGTTTTGGTTTCACATCCAGTTGCACTGTGCATGCAATTTTTGGAGCAGCTTTCACGGGGGGAAAAAATGTACGCAAATAATCGGGAACATGCTGTAGTCATTCATCATGAGCTAATGCTCGTTTGAAAATCTTGTTTAGGCAGGCTGAAAATAGGCGTTTTTGGACGGGGACATGTGTTTGACACATTCACTGTCCCCTAAGCATTGCCAATACTGACGCTGCCACTATTGGGATCACTACTAAGGTCACCATTGTTGTTGTTAGGCACATGTGTTCTGACGAGTCACATTTGAGTTATCCAGCGAGGACTAATTTTATTACCTAAATAGCGAAGCTTTGGGCCTATAGACATGCATGGGCACTGGCCACGATATTCAGTTTGAATTAAACTGACCGCAGTCAAACTAACAGAAGTCTACTGTAGTCTTCCATTTTTTAAACTTGTTTCTTTTTCCCTGTTTGTGAACATGTACCAACTTGCCCAATAGCTTACATTGCTCATGTCACGTTACACTGGGCCTCTGCTGCAAGGGTTCATGTTGTGTTGCCGTTGACCCTCATTGCAGATGTGGTGTGGCTGTCTCCGCTGGTGGTCTCTGTGTTTCTGGCGGGCGTCCCCATCTGGGTGTATCTGTCCAAGCAAAACCCTTATACCCGGGAGGTGCTCTGCACCGGATGGGTCCCCGTCATTTGTGCCATGGGAATCTCCAGGTGAGACTCGTGGGTGGTCCCCTTTGTTTGCCTAGCCAGTGGACTGTATACATTTAATTAGATTTTGAAAACTATCGATTTTTATAGACCTTTTCAACGAGAATGCCCTGGACATTGCCAAGATCTGTGGTAACTGTGCGTGAACCCCTGTACATGAGCATTGCAGAAGCTGCCTCATGCTCCTCTGTACTCCCGCACCACAGCCCAGAGAGGAGGTTCTCACCCTCCCCAATGAAAATGTCTATAAAAGTGCTTGATAGTATATTGCATTAGAGATGTTCTCTTGATAATAAACCGTATGAAGCCAACAGACAATGATACCAAGGAAAGCATAGAAGAAATAATTGTGGCATTCAATTGAAATGTAGGAACAAATAGGAAAACATAAATTAATGTGGACAATAACGTAACTATCTGCCAGTGCAAGCCGTGCCCACGTTGCCACCAATTGGGACAGCAGTGATTGTCCTTACGTCCACCATCTTGGATGTTCGCAATATGTGTACTAGATTCAGCCATGGGAATGTCTAGCAGCACCACTCATAGCCATAGCAGCGGATGACCACCCATGGCCATCGTCTTTGTGGATAAAATCTTTTCGCAGGGAAAGTTTCTCCTTAATTTTTTTTCATGGTGACTGCGTCGATCTTATCAGACCAGCATCATACTAAAGCATTTTGAAGTCAAACATTTAGTGATATTAAAGTGGTTGACTGTTTCATGTCCTTGAAACAAGCTCTTTTGTTGTCGCTGTCCGTTTGCAGTGTTGGTGGTTGCATCTTGGACGCTGCTGTCACCACGTATCATGGCCTTGCAGTCTTTCAACCTGTGATAAATGGTGGGTATTCAGTTGTTAATTATGCGTAATTATACAGTGAAATCCTGCTGATTCAAAATCTCTTCATTTGAATTGGCAGATAATCCAAACTGCTCTATTGGTCCCAGCGACATCCCATGTGTTTGAATAGAGAAAAACTCCCACAGATTTGAACTTCAAAAACGATGCAATGGTTATTTTGAACAAAATCTCTCACTCCCATGCAACACTTTTCGGTCAAAACCAAGCCCAAGGTGAACGTTCGATGCATTGCTAGCTACCATGGTGTTGCGTGCCATAAGAATGATGACGAAAGGCGTGCGGGCAGCCAAGGCTGAACCGGAGCAAGCATAGCAGCGCACACCCTTCTTTTCCATTCGGCTGAAAGGTAGCAAGAAGGCACTCCCAGCGTGCGCTCGATCACGTTACTGCGCGAGCCCTCACCTATGCTGCCCTCTTTCACGTCATCTCCAACATTGGGCGCGCAGGAGTACGGTGTGCGTCAAGTCACCATCCTTCTCGGCTCACCCTCGCACGTTTAATGCAGTTAATGCAGTTAGACTTAATGCAGTTAGACTAACGCGGAACCTAGGCCTCTTCTGGTGCATTGTCTCATTCTAATGGAGGAAAGATGAGACTTTTGCAATGTGAGCCCAGTAACAGTTTTGGCTTTGTGCGCAGTACCGCACAATAGACGACTTTAGAGAAGTCAGTGCCACTTGTGGCGCCAAGGGCGTTATGGGAACTTTGAGTGTCACTTTCGGTTTTAGAAGTCATATGCCGCGTTGATAGATAACGCGACTGCCACAGGATGCCGTGACAAGTCCAAAATGAAATTTCTACATGATGACGCACATTGCCACTTTTAGCAACTTCTTTGTATCGAGATTTATCTGTTGTAATGTATGTAAGACCATGTTCTGATGGCGTGCCGTTGTCTTCTCGACAGTGGGTCGAGGCTGTGCGTTTCGTGGGTTTAGCAAAAGCAGGTCACAGCTCATGAGCTTCGTTACACATACTCGCCAGGCAAAATGCGGGTGCTGGAGCACGAATGCACTCTGCACACCAACCGCGTGGAGACATGATGGTTGCGGTGTCCACACGGCATTTTGTGACCACTTCGGTCACACTTATTTTTGTGCTTTGTAACCTCTGTGCTATGGTTAGCTAAGATAGTAGAAGAAAAGGTTGGCCTCACTTAGACGAGGCACATCCTATGTGGGTGCCTACAAGTGAAGCATACAATGAAGTGCATTCCCTCGCGGTTCCCATAATGCCCTACCAGCCGACACTAAAAAGCACCACTTTCTAAAGTTGTCCATTGATCAGGCACCATATTTAAAGGGGCCCTCCTTAGTTCGAACTCCTTTTCATTAGAATAAATTTTTGGCCCTTGTAGAGTTTGAACTAACGAGATTTGGCTTTATAAGTGCAATCAAACCTCATTTATGACAAACCCATAAATACTTTTTGCATACATAATAGTACTCATTATAAGAGTGCTCTACTTTGTTTCATACATGCTATGAAGGTTACAGAGACTTCTTTGTCTTCATTCATGACCAAAAAAATAGTATGCCATGTATGAAAGAAAAGGTGTAGCTATGTATCTTGCAATTTATTCTAACCTTAAGTTTCATGCTTTTATGTAGCAAAATATAACGTATTTTCTACATAGAAAGCGTTGTAGACCTAATTTACAAGGGGTGTGCGAATACCGAACACAGTTGACTTACAGTAATTTGACCCTGACAGGACCATTGAAATTGGTCAGCTTATCTGTAGTGTCAAATTAAACAAAATGCAGAAAGAATGCCAAAACACACTGCTGATTCATTTGAAAGTACAGTCACGAACGCTCGCTTATCACGAACAAGTCCGGCGTGACCGTCAAAATATACGTTAGGGCTATGGCGCTCGGTCTCAGCTACAATGAATGCCCGTGAGCCTAGCTGATCGGCTACAGCGAATGCCTTGGTGTCGTGGACCACTTTCCACGTGGTGAGAGCCGCCGACCCTGTGCTGTGCATGCTCCGAGAATCGGCTTTCCCGTGGCATCTCACCAGAGGCACAGAGGAGCAGCGATGTGGCGAGGCGATTGCCGCGAAAACGGAAGAAAAAAAAAGAAAAAAAAACTTAACGCCGCGCCGTTGCACCTCACATGCCTGTGCGACTGTCTTTTTCTTGCTTATGGTTGTGCTGGTTGTGCTAGCGTTGTCGGCGTTGTTTCCTACTGGTGTGCCCCCGTGCCGATCCGAGATGGTGGATTCGCCAGCATCTACTTCGACAGTGAAGTGAAAAGCTTTGGACTTGGCCACGAAACTGTTGATTTTGAAAGACCTTTCCCAAGGCGCGAAAAACCACGAACTGGTGAAAAGTATGGTTTGTTGAAATCGACAATATCCACGATACTGAAAGAGAACAAAATCTACAAGAGTGCCGCTACAGACTCCGCGACGAGGAAGCGCCTACGGAAAGCCACATATGCAGACGTTGAAGGCACGTTTCTAAAGTGGTTGCTTGATGCTCGAGCATGCAATGTTCCCAACAGCGGGCCGCTGATGTTGTCCAAAGCAAAGGACTTAGCGTTCCTCCTGAACTTCCCAGATTTTTCCCCTGGCAATGGCTGGCTCCATTGCTTCAAGCTCCAACACGGAATTATGTTCAAGTCCATCAACGGCGAATCGGCATCGGTAAGCGACAAAGACATCAACACGTGGCTGTCTAAAATCTTGGCCCGTGTATCAAGTTATGCTGAAAGGGATGTATATAACGCCGATGAAACGGTCCCATTCTATCAAATGCTGCCTGGCAAAATGCCCTCTATGAAGGGTGACACATGTGCTGGCGGCAAGCACAGCAAAGTTCGCATAACTGTGCTTTTGTGCACCAACATGGATGGAAGTGATCGATGCTTGCCATTTGTCATCGGCAAATCAAAGAGGCCACGTTGCTTCCGCACATATGTACCAGTGCGGTACAGGCATAACTCGAAGTCGTGGATGACACGCGGGTTGTTTGCGGAATGGCTAATTGATTTTGACAGCAGCATGGCAAAGAAAGGGCACAAAGTTCTTATGATTCTCGACAACTGTACTGCCCACCATGTCCAAGCTGACTTAGCGGCAGTTGAGCTGCGTTTTCTGCCGCCAAATGTAACATCAAAAGCGCAACCAATGTACATGGGCGTAATACAGTCGTTTAAGGTGGCCTACAGGCGTCGTGTTGTGCAGCGGATGCTGATTGCAGTTGATCGCCCTACTGCCAATGTGCCTCTGCAGGTCTTGCTGTACTCGGCGGTCGAAATGATCAAAGTGGCGTGGATGGAAGTGACACTCGAATGCATCCGAAATTGTTTTCGCAAGGCCGGCTTTGCCGACGTACCTTAAGCAGGCATTGAAGACACTCAACAAAGCCAGCTTGACGACGACTTGTGGCGACGCCTTGTTGACGCTAACCTGGCTGGCTGCGATCTTGATTGGCAAGATTTTGTTGATGTAGACGACGCTGCTGAAGTTGAGTTGTTTTGCGACAAGACCGCCACCCGGGAAGTGCAGGCATCAAGCGACGCCGAAGCATTGGACGACGACAGCGATCCATCAGAGCCAGCACCCGTAAGCGCGACCACTGCAGTGAGCCATATTGAGCCACTTAGAAATCTTGTGTATTTTAAGGTCTTGGGTGACGAACACATCGCAGCTTTGAACAAGCTTGAAACCGCCGTCATTGGATGTGCTCTGAAAAGGCAGACAATGATCACGGATTTTTTTTCTCAGTAAATTTTTGTTTTGATTGATGTCAATTTTTGTGTGTGGCCCACATATCACGAACTTCTGGATACAATGAACGAATTCCGCGTGACGTCCAGGTTTGTTATAAGCGGGCTCAACTGTACAGTGAAACCTCGTTGAAACGTAGTTGGCCGGAGCTCGAAAAAAGTATGTACTAAACGGTAGTACTGCTTCACCGAAATAGCGTGAGATTGCCCACTTACCTGTCAAAAATGGAACTACGAGAGAGCGCAATGAAAGGGCGGAAAACATGCAGTATTTATTCACTTCGTGCGATGAAAGTATGTATGCAATACGAAAAGTATGCGAAAGAGCAGTGACGACGAAGGCCTCAAACTCGCTCAAGCTATAAGCCAGCTTTTCCGCCAGCTCCCTCTTCTCGGCATGAGGCTCGTGTGGCTGAGTGCAGCATCTGCCACTGTCGGGCCTGAATCGCCCATACTGTCACTTTCCGTGTCGTCCTCATCACTGTTGTTAGGCGACACTTCGACAATAACAGAGACAACGATGGCGAAAAGTCGAACCTCGAAAAGTAGAACTTCGTAGCCGACATAGGTATTTTCACAGTCGCAGCCAGCATTGCCGAGCAATTTCTCCTTCGCATTCCAAATGCCACCCACCGTAGTCAATGGTTGAACCCTCTCGCATGTCAGCACTGACTTGTCTGTGCCACGTTCAACAGCACAAACAATATCCAATTTTTCTTCTGTGCTGAGCATCCAGTTTTTGTCCTAGCTTGCACGACACCACAACACGGGCCACAATGCTCCGACTCTGGCCATAGCTATGGCACGGCGCCGAAATGATGCTGATGTTGATGTGGCTTCACCCTTCCAAGTGCCCTCTGCGTTAGCGCTTGGAGGTCGTTGCGATCTCTGAGGCTCGTTGTTCTGCCCGGCCGACGTATTGCCGTGATTTTGCAACGAAAAATGGAAACACGCAGTGGCGGCGAACAACACTCAGTGCATGAAGTGCTTCGGAACACGTGGGCACCCGGGTCGGGACTCGTTGGGTCCTCGGGAGCTACTGTCGCTGGCAGGATCCCTAGCCTGATCGGCAACAGTGTCTTCGTCAGCGAGCTCTCCAGTAGTGGGAACATTGTCGTCAACGGAGACAAAGTCTGTAGCCACAGTCCCATCGCAAACGGCACCTGGGAACATTGGACAGGTGTCTTAACAAATCGTCAAGTTCCCCGAGTGATTCACTAATGTCGAGGGGTTCAACGCAGATGAGCTGGTGCCAGCCTCACCGGAAACACTGAGTCCACAATGACGGAAACAATTTTGAATTGTTTCTGTTTTGACATTCCATGACACATTCAACATCGTTGTTGTGCCCAGGAGGTCAATTTTCAACTCCCAGCCAGTGTGAAGATTTAGCAATAGCCGTTGCACAAGGCGCTTTCTGTAACCTTCCTTCAGTGCACGAATGACACCTTGGTCTACAGGCTGCAGCACCGATGCTGTGTTCGGTGGTAGGAAGTGAAGCTCAGTGTTGCTGACGCTGAATGGTGAGTGGAACAATCAACAATTAGTAAGCAGACCTTTCTGCCTTTGCTTACCAGGTCGTCGTCCCAAGACTTCAGCCACTTTCCAAAAAGTCCGCTTGTCATCCAATCTTCTCCGTTGCACTTGTAGGTCACCGGAACGGAAAGGGCATTCTTTAGGCACCGCGGCAATTTGCTTTTTCCAATCACAAGTGGTTGAAGCTTAGTCAATCCATCGACGTTGGTGGTGAGCAACACCGATATTCGGGCTTTGTTAATTTTTCTACCGTGGGACTTGTCATCACGACATGCCAGCGTTTTGTTTGGGAGCATTTGCCAGAACAAAGCCGTCTCATCAGCATGAAATATATCACGGGGATGGTATCTTATCATGATGTCGCTCCAATTTTCTTCAATCCATTTGTTCACGCTCCTGACGACCACCGCGCGGCTTTCACCGGTGGCAGCCTGGCCGACAATGCCAGTGGCACTCTTTGAAACGCTGCAGCCAACCCGAACCGCCTTTGAAGTCGGGTCTGTTGAGAATGAAAGTGAGATCCTTCGCTTTCTGCTCAATTATGGGGCCAGAAACAGGGATATTTCACGACCTAACATCAAGGAACCACTTATACGCTGCTGCCTCCACGTCTTCATGTGTAGCCGTGCGTACTCGTCGGACGATGGTAGCACCAGGCCTCTTGTCCACCTTAGCCCTAATGTCGGCCTTATTTTTTAATAGCATACTCAACGTGCTTCTTGGGATGTATGCTGCGGTGACACCCGACTTCTTTTCTCCACGTTCAACTCTTCCGATAATCTCTATCTTTGCGGATATTGTCAAATTCTGCCGTTTCACGGCAGCCATCTCTTCACGGAGCAGACGAGCACTGCGTTTCGAGGAAGCGACAATGCTCACAATCTTGCAACTGAACCAACTGAACACTGAGGCAGTTCAGGCAATCGCACGCAGGTGCACGTGGCTGTGGGAGAACGAGAGGTGGGTCGAACCACTTTTTCTAGGGGGTGGCTGTCTGAGGGAGCGAGAGCAGTGCCGCACACAGGCAGTTGGGCTAAACCACTTTGTCTGGGACGGGGGTATCGGCAGCTGGTCCGGCTGCCGCATGAGAAAGCCAACTTCTGGGACAATTTTGTGGTGCTTGGAAGTTCGATATATCAAGTGCGGCTGCTATTTTTGTTCAATTTAACCATACTTTTTGCTGTATATTCTCATTGTAACATTACGGTGTTCAGAAATTGTTCTATATCCTCCTGAATTCCGAGGTGTATTAAAGTTCACAGATTTTTGTGAGCTTTTCAGAAATTGATGTTCATGTTACAGAGACGAAAAGTGAATTTTAGTGTTTCACAATTATCAGCAGTTTTAGCTCAGCATGATGTCCAATATATTGGACACTGGAACTCTACCCGGTCATTTTTGGGGTAGTGGGTGTGCAGTAGCAAACGGGAAATGTAATATTAAAAAGGGCTTCAAAACTGCAAAATCTGCTTATTAATGAAAATTTCATCACAGAAAAAGAACGAGCGATAAAGTATGAGAAATCTTACTTTCATGGCGGTCGCCATAGAAAGCCGTGCTGCCGAATGCCGCCATTGCAAACACCCTTGTTGGCCAAACTACTAATGCATTTTCAACAAAACTTCATAGGTGGCACTAGTAGGTGTCTAAAATATTGGACAATTCGGTTTTACGGGCTAAAACATGCTGCGGGCTGGGTAGTGGCGGAGTATTTGATGTCCACTAGATTGGACAAATGCCCCATAGCCGGAACTCAGGAGGATATAAAGGATAATTCGATGTAAATGAGTTCGATATAGTCATGTTGGACTGTGTACCTTTTATACTATTCTTCTTCATGCTTTTTGCTCTTTGTCAGTGGTTAGGGCGACGCTCCGACTGCGTTATTAATGGCACCAGCCGGTCATGAATGGTGAATAAGACTGAATGGAACTCGCTTGACAAATAGTGCAGATCACACATGCAGCCTTTACGGCTTAGTGGCTCAGCTTGGCTTTCCTTGCAGTTTGGGTGCAGCTGGTGAGTACTACTAGATCGGCTAGGCTTCGCTAGTTTCGGTCTGAAGGAGGCACCGACAACATGGCCGACGACCATGCTGGCGACGTATAAATACAAAATTATTGCTCTTTCCACTCAACTGAGAGACTCACTGCAATGCGTAAGAGTATTTTCTTTTACTTCTTCCTTTTTTTTCTTTCTTTATTGCAATACATGTAGCAATTATAAGGACACTCCAGGTGAATTTCTGCCATCACTGCCACCGTGAAGTTCCATATGAGTGAAAGCCTGTGAAAGTGAGCCGGCGAATGCAGTTCAATCTCGTGTGCACGAGCGAGAAACGCCGCCCAGATGCGTGCCCTCTCCTGTGGTGCGCGAGGCGGGGGGGGGTCAGGGAAGGGAGGAGGGGCATTTTCCAGTGGCTGCTAGGGTGCCTCGATGTCCTCCTCGCCCGCCACTCCTTACAGAGTGAAGGCAACCACGGCGTCTACTATGGCATTGGCCACTCGAATCGCGGCCGCCATAGCAGACGCTGTAGCAGACGCCTTTGGCAGGCGCCGTAGGGATGCATTGCCAGCACTCGTGTGTCTTGAAAGCGATCTGCAATGTGGCCAAAGTGTGCACCTGTGCGAGCCTCATCTTCAAAGCGATCTGAAATGTTTACAGAGTGCGTGTAGTGCCGGTAGCTTTGTATGCGCTGTGCTTTCGTTGTTTTGTTCGCATTGAAGCGACAGATGCACAGAGGTCAGTTGGCTCATGGCTGCTGCCGCAATTCTGAACTCCAGTGTTTTCACAGACAGTTTCTGCTGTCATCAAGCGAGATGTGTTCATGTTTATCTGTGCGTGCGTGATGCCGTGCTGGTTGATTTAGTTAAGACATGTTGACAGGCTCATTGGTTTGAATCCGTGATAGAATGTGTAAGCGCAACTGAGCAAGGACGCAGAAAGGAGCGGACACACAAAGACAGCACCGCCCCTCTGTTTCTATTTTTTTCTACGTCCTCGGTGTGTCTTGCTTACGCATTCTATCATTGTTAATTTAGTTAGTAAGTGAATGTTTACAATTTATATGGCTGATAAAACTACCATCCTTACTTCGTACAGCTATCTACTAATTTGCTATCACAATCGGTGCTTTTATATCGCTCCTTCCCTCCAGAGAGCGGATTCTCATTGTACCACTGTGCCAGGGGGCAATGTTGTTTTTTCTTCTTACATGTCCCGCAGATTCCCCTCCAGTACTGCAATACTCGCTGTGCGGAATCACCAGTGTTGGTGGTCACTGCAAAAGTTTGTCTTAACCGTAGAACATATGCAAAGCGCTTCTTTTTAAGCAGATTTTTTTCTTTTACAGTGAGTCTGGAAAACTAACCAGGTGTTCCCACGTTGTTCGGTATATCCGAGAATTCGGCTTAATTAACCGAGTTCATCTTAACGGGAGTTGTTTGCTGTATACTTTTCTATGATGTCATGCTCCAGACTGCTCCAAAACTAGGATTTATCTGAGCACTCCAAGCTGCTCCAAAATGCCATGTTGGCTGCTTGCATGTGTGTACGTGCAGGGGTTGGGGGCAACCTGGTGGCCATCCAGTCATGCAAGCTGACCACCCTGTTGGCCCAACGCTCTAAGCTCGGCAGCCACCCGAGCTCGGACAGCCAGAGCTGCATCGACCCCTGCTCCGCTTTCTGCGGCAAGAGTGAGTTTCTCTCTGCCACCGGTGCTGCATGGTCCAAGAAATTTTAGAAATAACAGGCACAAACTGCTTGCGTATGCTGAAGGAGGTCTTTGCCTGATTCGGTGACAGTGGAGGGCACGTGCAGAGTTCGAACTCTCTTGTACTTTCTTGTTTGCTAACTCTGGCTCAATTATGACCAAGACTCCCTGTTGTCTTCTTCACTGCTGCGGGTAAATCCTCAGAAACAAAAATAGCTCATTGCAGTACTTGAAAATTTTCTTCTGGGTTACTACGCTGGTATTCCGCGCGAAGGACGATGCAACGGACAGGGATGAACATGTGCGAAAACTCTCAACTCTTTATTGTTCTCAAGCACAGGTTCAATATACGAGTAATATACTTGCCGTAAAATCTCAAGCGAGCCCCCCCCCCCCCCCACATCTCTTCCCCTTATGGTGAATGATAATATAAGAAGGGGGGGGGAAGCGGATCGAAATTCAAGTGGCAAATACAGCACTTGCTCTGTTGCGGACCAAAATTCAAGCGCTGTCGGCCTCGCAACCAGCGAGCTAGGCCTTATATCACCTCCCAGCAAACGCAAGCTTGCCTGGCTTGCTTGTTTGCTTCTATCGGTGTTGATAAAATCAAACGTACTGCAATGTAAGTGCTACATAATTGTCTTCACGTTGTGCTGACCAACATAGGTGCTCTATTACAAGCTGTGTGCAGTCTTGACGCAAGCTCCACCTGTCTGATTCGTCAGCCCAGCTAGCTAGGCCTGCCGGCTCCTAGCTAGCTGCTAGTGGCTGTCAATGGAGCCGACACTGAGGATATGGCCTTGGGGAAACGCCTCTATGCTGCCCGCATAGTCATATCTATACAGTAAACCCTCGTTAACACGAACTCGCATATGTCGAAATATCGGTTAAGTCGAAAGTTTTCCACGCCGCGCCTTCCCCACCCATAGGTGTTATGTATTCGCACCCGTTTATCTCGAAGCATTTTTCGGGCGTAATACGGATATCTCGAAATTTCGACCGGGACGGCTGAAGGCAAAGGCCGTTACCAAAAGGTGATACAGGCTCCGAGCGAGCGCTTGGTTCCTATTAAAGCGCCGAACGCGGTCACGATCGAAGGGCGAATACAAAATTCCCGCGGATGCAGCCGTTTTCCGTCAACCACGTCAAGTAACCTTGGAAGCAGTCACGTGGTGTGCGCCGCTTGCGCGCGGGGGCTCATGGGTTTTAACGGGTAGTCGCGCCACCGCATTTCGCACGTGCGGACGTTATTGTGCGTGTGCGATTCTGTTCTTTGTTTCGTCGCGCTGTGCGCACGACGCGTTGACTGCAATTTTTTTTGTTGTTGTGAGTGTGGTGTGTGGTCAACGGACGACGACGATGTCCCGCCCCAAGCAGTGTAAGTCTCTGACGCTGGAGAAAAAAGTCACGTTAATCAAGGAAGTGGAGAAGGCGGGAAGATCGAAAACAAGCATCGCCAAAGAATTCGGCATCCCCTTGTCGACGCTTTCGACAGTTTTAAAAAATCGGCAGAAGGTCTTCGATGGCTTCGAGCAAAGTTTTTCCAGCGAGCGGAAGCGGATTCGGGCCTCGAAATTCCCAGACGTCGAAGCAGCACTCATGCTGTGGCTCCGGAATGTCAGGGCAGCCAACCTTCCCGTGACAACCCAAATGATGATGGAGAAGGCAGACGCTCTGGCGTTGCAGATGGGCCACACAGACTTCAGTTGCAGTAATGGCTGGTTTGAACGATTTAAAAAAAGAAATAACGTGGCCTCGAAGCCTATCCACGGCGAAAGCGGTACTGTTGATGAAGGGGCTGCAGACACCTGGCGCAACCACCGCCTCGCTGAGCTGCAAAAGGCTTATGCGGACAAGGACATTTTCAACCTCGACAAAGCAGCACTGTTCTATAAGATGCTGCCTAGCCGCACATACACGCCGAAGGGAGAAGCGTGCTCAGGCGCTAAGCAGCGCAAAGACCGAGTGACGATACTTTTCGGAGCCAACTCCACCGGCGATGAAAAACTGCCGCTGCTTGTTATCGGTAAGTCGCTCAATCCAAGGTGCTTCCGAAATGCACGGCTCCCGAGAGATGCGACTTACCGCGCCAATAAAACGGCCTGGATGACTGCAGCGCTCTTTGAAGAGTATGTACGTGCTCTTGACCGCAAAATGGCAAGGGACGGCCGGAAAGTGTTGTTCGTTGTGGACAACTGCCCCGGCCACGGAAAAATCAACAACTTGGAGGCAGTCACGCTGGAGTTCCTGCCTGCTAATATGACGTCCGTGCTCCAGCCGATGGACCAAGGAGTCATTGAGGTTGCTCGCAAGTTCTATCGGAAGAGTCTCCTGCACCGCATTTTGTGCTCATACGACAGTGGCAAGAAGTACGAAATAGATTTGCTGGGTGCAGTCCACCTGATCGCCGAAGCCTGGCGACAAGTACGTCCATTGACGATTGCCAATTGCTTCGCGCACGCAGGATTTTCGCGCGCCGAGAAATCGCTCGAGCCAGACACTGACGAGTTCAGTGATTGCGATGAACTTTGCGACGAAGTCCGCAAAGCTGCCGGCTGCGCCAGCGATGCCGAAGACGGCGAAATCGGATTTGAAGAGTACGCGCTCTACGAGTCTGACGTGCCCGTTACCGGAATGTTGTCCGACGCCGACATTGTTCAAATGGCAGTGAACGACGGCGATCACGCTGACGAAGAACCACCTAGAGAAGTGCCGACAACTGCAGAAACAAGGAACTTGCTACGTTTGCTCCGCAACAAAGTTGAATGCAGCGGCGGCGAGCAACGGCTCATGCGGTGCGTTCAGCAGCTCGAGGACGCTTTTCTCGCGCCGAATGCCAACGCCAAGCAGGCAAGCATCACCAAGTTCTTTCAAAAACAATAAAATTCAGTTTATCCTGGGAATTCTGCGTTTATTGCAAAGGCTCCCCTCGTGCTGTGGAGCGTTTGTTAGCAGTGCTGGTTATCACTGGCTCTTTCAGTGACCCGGTCACTGAAATTTTCGGCATTTTGCTTAACTCGAAACTCTGCTTATCTCAAAATTTTTCCCGGATTTTACAACTTCGAGTTAACGAGGGTTTACTGTATTGGCAGCATTTGTTTAAAATGAGAGAATTGTGCAAACACATTTGTTTTCATTTTCTTTGCAGAGTTAACCAGTCTTCCGCGCTTCCACGCAGGGGTGCTGGTTCTGGGCAGAGCTATGTGTCACTCACCCATTCGTACCGTATGTCACGAATTGTCGTATACAGCAAGTTAGACTCTGACTCATTGTACGACGGATCACATGCAGAATCACACTATGTGTCTCGTGCTTAATTCACATGTGACACTTCGCACGTTTGATGAAAATGGCGACCGAGGAAAGCTATGCTTATGGCTATGGCCATGCAGATACCTGGGTATGGTGGACTATCGCACCTTGCAGAAGTGCGGCTGAACAATAATTTCTTTCTCGCTAAATTGCATAATTTTATGTAATTTAATGTTAAATTTCGTAGATAGTTCACAAAAAAAAATTGCTGGCTCTCCCGTAATCGAGAGAAGATGTACGCATGAAATGGCAACTGGCAAAGCAGATTGGTTGAAGATGATACTAGCCGTAATCTTAAAATGGATTTAGTGCATGTTCAAACTGCACCCACCATACTGTACACTGGTCTATATGAATGCTGCCCAGCTAGATGAAGAAAACCAGCTGAAGGAGGCATGACAGGCAGCCAAAGCATTTTAAATTTCCACTTTGTTTAGGAGCTCTAATCTTATCTCTACATTAGTTTTCTACTTTCGTCTCATGAAATGTAACTAAAACACTGTAACTAAAACAAACTTCTTTCAAAGGTTATGCACATGCAAAACATGTTAACCAAGCAGCCGCGATATCCGGGAATTGAAGCATACAACCGGGAAGTGCCCTCACTTTCATTGGCTATGTGGTTTCTCCGTCATCAGACTCTTGCACAGCCCCTGCAAAGCATTTCATTGACCCTGCACCAAATCCCGACTCCCAACGAGACGCCACTGGTTAGGCTTAGTCTGCAGGGATGTCAAACGGTATGCTGTCACCGAAAGCTTGCCCTTGATAAATGTTCGTACCCTTAAAACAATGCACGGAGATGTGGCACGAGCTCACACACACGGGCGGAACTGACGGCAGCGCACATGAAATGGGGTTAACGGGCGATCAGGCAATATTTCGTTATATAACAGGTTTTCGTTACATACAGTTTCACAAGAAAACTGGGAAGTATCATTCAAAAACAAAACTAAAATGAGTTTCACTTCAGGTGAGTGCACCTCTCAAACATTTATTCAGGACAAAAAAGCTGCATGATTTTAGCTCGTTTCTTCTGCATGATTGATGGCATCAAGCAATGCTCCAAAGAAGCTAAATCATGCAATGCGGCTTCATCGCCCTGCGCCTTGATGGAACGGTGCGAGACGTCCAATGCGTCCTTCACCTCTCTCGCAGCAAGCACGGCAAACAGCGGATCTGCCTCTGATGCACCTTCCTCGTCACCGCGATCTTGCATGATTTCAACAAGTGCTGCATCTAAAATTTCTTCAGTACATATGGCGCCATTGTCAGCACACAAAAAAATACTGCAAGTTCGACGTTGGCGAGCACTCCAGAATTCACACGTAGCGTATCCCACGCTTTGGTGACATCAGGTGGATTTTCAGGCTCCTTTTCATTGTCGCAGATTCCAGCTTAAACTACCTTTATTTGGGCCTTGGTGAAACAATTTGAAACTGTCTGGGTTCCAACTTCTCGCAACGACGCAGCAAGCATCTCTATCACTTGATATATGTTTATCTTCGTCCTCCATTCAAAACAGATGCCAAGAAGGATTTTATCACCCGACAGCGGTAGCAGCTTTTGAAACTGCTGATGATTCCTTTGTGCAATGGCTGTGTCAGGGATCTGCACTTGGGAGGAAAATACATCAACTCGATGTTTGACAGCTGAAGGCCGTCGACGTGGTGCGCGGAGCAATAGTCGAGCAGCAAGCAGATTTGGCACCCTCGTCGCTTGATGTCTGTGTTGAACTCTTTCAACCAGACGGAAAAGATTGCCCACGACATGCATGCTTTAGAATTGGCAACATATTTACCATATTTACTCTATTCTAACGCACCCTCGATTGTAACACATACCCGTTTTCCACGACCAAAACATTTAAAAAATGAGAACGTCGATTGTAACGCGCACCAGTTTTCCATGACCCCCTCCAAAAAAAGAGTACTATGCCGCACACCTCGTGCTTTCATATAGAAATACTATATTCTCTCATTGGAAAAAACAGATTTCTTCCCAATACACTAAAGTTGTGATGAATAAAAACACAAATGGAAGCGGACCTACCTTGCCGCCAAGATTTTCACTGCGCTGGTATGAGTCACGTGGGGCAATAGGTATCACTCATCGTCCCTATCAGAAAACTCCTTATTGCTATCAACAGACCAAAGCATTTCATCCTCGGTGCCATCCACGGCATTCGAAATCCCACACTTTTTAAAGGCCTTGTCCACCATGGCAGACCGGATCATGCACCATGCATCTTTCACCCATCCAGCAAAGTCCTTCAGCGAGGCACGCTTCATTTTATTGGCGGTCTTGAACTCGTGGCAGCCACTGACGGGCCATTCGGTTAGAGAGCCCGAATTCTATCTTTCACTGGCTTGTTCAAACAAACATCGAGCGGCTGGAGCTGTGATGTCATGCCGCTGGGTATCACGACAAGGTCGGTGTTGCATGCAGCCAGCTTGTCCTTGATGCGCTGGTCAACGTGGCACCTGAATGCGTCGAGCACAAGCATCCCACGTAGACCCAAACTGCCGCCAGGTCTCTTCCACCAAACGTTATCAATCCAGTCAGCGACCAAGTCCGTGGTCATCCAACCTTTTTCATTTGTGCACACAATCGCGCCACTCTGAAACACAATTCCTTTCGGGAGCGGCTTCCGTCTGAAAATAAGATACAGGGGCAGCTTGTTCCCATCCGCAGTGCAACAAAGCATCGCAGTGACTCTAGTTTCTACGTGGCTGGAAGACAAAATGTGCACTTGCTTCGTGCCCTTCTTTCCAACGGTTGTGGTGGCAGGCATGTCAAAGTAGAGCGGCGTCTGATAGGCATTTCCAATCTGTCTGAAGTAGTAGCCATTTCTGTGGCACAACTTCAAAACGTATTGCTGAAGACTGCAATTTCTCTTCATATTCTTCGGGCAATTTTTGGCATATTCCTGTCCGCCTTCATTGAGAAAAGCCTTTTCTCTTCATAAAATTTGATAACCAGCACCTGCTCGCTTTGAAGTCACTCTGCATTATCCCTTTCTGTAGGGCTAACTCCATCGCCCATACTTTGAGCAGATCGGTCATCACAGGCCGCTGTGCCACTCGCTGCTCTTGCACATATTCCGGGAGCAGCTCTTCTATTTCAGCAAAGCGGCCCTGCTTCGATCCACTGAAAACCTTCCTTGTTGCTTTGCTGGTAAAAGTATTCTCTTTCCGTTTGCGCCAGTCCACACACAAGTTTCGAGAACTCCGAATGCCCATGATGCGGCCCGATTTTCGTCCGTCTCCGTGCACATAACTTTCCTTTTAAATGCGGCATCATGGTGGACTCGGCGTGTCTTCGCAGTCGGCGCTTCCATGCTGATTGAATAAACGTGGAAAACGGGAAGACTGGCAGTAGACTAGGTTACACCAGTGGCTGGTAACACATACAGCATGGAGGTATGCACATGGAGGAAGCTACGGCAGCTAGGCTAGAAGCGCATATGAGGCAGCCGTTTTTCTAATGCCGATGGCGATATAGTAACGCGGATTTAGAGTCGTACTCGATTCTAACGCGCAATTTTTGGAGCCGTTTTATCGAAAAAAAGGTGCGCATTAGATTCAAGTGAATACGGTAACTGGCATTTGCTTCGTTCCCTTGAAGCATCTGGGCTGTGCACTTATCTTGATAACTAACGGGATTCGTTTGTCACTGCCATCACTGTTGGTGCAAAGCAAAACCGTCACGCGGAGATCGCTTTGCTTTGCCGTGGCGGCAGTCTTCTCTTTTAAGCACCAGCGTGCGATTTGGCAACATCTGATAAAACAGAGCCGTCTCATCAGCGTTGTAGACATCAGCAGGCTCGTAGTGGCTGAAAAATCCAGGCAGCTTCTCGGCAACCCACAATGCAGAAGCTTTGCTGTCTGCAGAGGCAGACTCGCTGCTAATGATTTTCCCGCCTTCGTGCCGACTCTTATATCCTTGCGACCAGCCGTTGCTAGCTTTGAATTCCTCTAGGCCCAGGATGCACACAAAATCCTTCACTTTCTGCTGCAAGATTGCGCTACTTATGGGCATGTTTTGTGCCGGTGTGTCCAAAAACCATGTAAACACGGCTTTGTCCACATCGGTGTAAGTCGAGAACTTCGTCCTTTTCTTCTTCAAACTTGTGCCCGACTCCACTGCACTGCGAATGCTTTCATTCACATTCAAGGTAGTCGTCAGGGTGCTAGCTGGGATGTTGAACTGGGCAGTGACATCCTTCTTCTCCACACCCTAGGCAACTGCATTCACAATTGAAAGCTTCTCCTTGAAAGACAAAACCTTGCACTTCCTCGCTGAACTCATTTTCGAGATGAACAAACAACGTCAGAAACATGCCATACACTGCTAAGTTAACACACATGTTTCGTCCACTCTCACATTGATACGTCTGCTGCCATGCCATGCCAACATGTATAACCTAAAAAAAAACTAAAGCAGGCAGACACGACGGCGGTGGCACATGTTGTCACAACACATAAGAGAGAAATACAGAGGCTGATCCGCTTGCTACAGAGTGGCTCTAGGGGAGCTAGCAGCTATCATCATCATCATCGTGGCACGCTGGATCAATTGCTCTGGCTCGCTGCAATTGCATGCATTCCTCTTGCGATTGGCCACTTGCCTTATTTGTCAATTACAACAGTTATGCGTTATTTACCAGAATTTTCGGTAGAGCTACTGCCCACGATAATAAATGATAAGCGTAGAAAATTCGTTACAATAAGGTCAGTTGCCACAATGCCTTTGTTACTTACAGGTCAAAAATACATGGGCTTCTATGGGTTGGCCTTGGAGAATAAAAAAATTTAATGAAATTCAGGAATTTGTTACATAGAAGTTTGTTATATCCAGGCTTAACTCTAGCAAAAGCTTGTATGTACGCATACTGGTAAGAACGGCGAAATCTCACTAGCGGACAACGTTACAAACTGGTAAATTTGCAGAACACGGTTTAAACTGACCGCGTCGCGATATCAAGGTTGCAGGCATGGTATTTGCACTTTGCGGCGACACGCATTGCGACGGGCAAGCGCAACACGCACTCGGGGCCTCGACTGATCTTTCCACTGTGTTGGAGTGGTAAAAGAACAATGAATTAATTTTACCATTGAAATTAGTTTTTCCGGCCTGCCCGATAACTCTGCCATTTTTTTTTCAACTCCATCTGTGTGCAAAAATATCGGTTGACGACTGTATTCTGCACACCAACTGAAGAGCCAGAGAACGACAGTGTGCACACTTTCTGTGTGGACCGCACACCGCCGACTAGCAGATAGAGCAAACGGCTTCTCCGTTGCCTAGGCAACTCCTGCGTGCTCAGTGAGCCAGCATGGTGCCGCTGCTTTTATTTTTCCTTTCCTCGTTCGTTCACGTCACGTTCACTCCACGTCTCCTTCTCTGGGTTGCCCTTGTCGCTCTCCCCTTATCTGATCGACCTCATTAAGAGGTGCACTCACTGCATGTCTTGTCTGCAGGATTTTCTATCAACTTTAGTATAACTGGCATTTCGTCTCATGCGGCTGCATTATAAGTGTTATGCGTATACTTTGAGTTCTGTGGGAAGATAAACGAGTCAGAAAAGGCTGCATTATATCTGGTCCTGCACTTTACGTGGTCATGTTATGAGTGGTCCGAGCTGTATTACACGTTTCTTTTTTCTTTCTCTCTTTCTGATGCTTAATGCTGCAGTGAGCTAAACCACTAGGCACCACAGCAGTCGCTACCGCATATGGAACTGTATTCAGTGTTGTCATGGTCACATTAAGTGCTGTATGTCTAATAACCTTGGTGGAATAGAGGGCAATGCCATTGTCGCTGACAGTGACAAAGACATTAGTAGTGACGATTAAATTGTGCATGCACTTGCTCTTCATTATATTTTGACGACAATTCGCAGTAACAATGAACAAAGTGCCCTTTGGGCATTCACATTTACCTGTCATTTCCGGTTTCTTTGTGGAATTGCTTTTCTTTATAATCATAATGTATACTTTTAATTTTTCATTAAAGGGAAAGTCCCCCTCGCATCATATTTGAGGTCTTGTTTTTTGCATGCAAATACAGTACCTGTACTGTAGTACTTATTGAATGTTAGTACCTCAAGAGTTGAACACTTGCTGGTGGTGAAAAATTAGCAGGAAAAACACAACAGTTGTTGAACCATATGGCATCATTGTAATTTTGTCCCTTTTGTGTAATGTTAAGATTCCAGATTGAGTGAGGGAAAGGGAAAGAAAACACCATACATATGCTACCAGCAGTGATGAAACAAACATTAAAAATTTTGTCTATTGTCATCTGCCTCAACGGGGCTGCTTGCCTCCTCAGCAGTCACTACCACTGGGTAAGAGTGTTATATTTGATAACAATTTACACATTATATTAATGGGACAACTGATGACAGCCGGGGAAATATGCGTGTGCAGTATGTTGCCTCCAAGTGTGTCGGTTGCAAGCGAATCAGTGGCAGTGCCAGAAATGCAGACCTTCAGCATCTGGCGTATTAAATCTGCAGGCTTTTCCCAAAGAAGGTTAAGCGCTAATCAGTCCAATCATAGGCAAAAGTATTGTGTATTGCACATTTTTTGCTTTGTTTCCTCTTATCTACATGTTGGGATCATTGTGTGCCGCTTTCAGACTCTCATGCTCGTACGGCACGGCTCCTGATGTTGATGGTGCTGCCAGGGCACCTCATCTTTGTGTACACCATTCGGCTCCTGACCTCTGGCAACACTGTGATCACCCCCATGTTCCTGGCCTGCTACATGACAGCCGCTCTCGTTCAGGTGAGGAGTCTGCTTCATCGTCATCCTATTTCGTGTCCGCTGTGGCATGGCGGCCTCTCGCAGTGATCTCTTTGTTGTCTCATCATCTCCCCACATTTTCTTCTCGCGGTAGACAGCTGTCTCTGGACAGCACTTTATGCCGATCTCATCCATTTTCTGTTTGCATCTGTCCTTGCAATGCACAAGGGCTATGTGCGAGGCCACTAAATGTACAGTACAGTGTACTGATGTGGCGCAGAGTTGGGCAATTGCACCCTTGTCGGAGGAAAAGTGGCACAGTCAATAAAATTGCCACGGTGTTATCCAGTCATGTGTGCATTATGAACTTGTGTGTAGCAGTTGATGCGAGTGTCATCAGAGCATCAAATGGTTATACACAGGGAGCAGAATGACAGAAAAATTTGATCTAAAGCAGTAATTTGATAAAAGAGGATGTGTAATCTGCGGCAATGCTGACTTACAAGATTGTTGGGTTCATTTGGGGTACGGTGATGGGTGCCATCCACTTTTCAGGCAGAACACGGTGCATGCTGTATTTCATCGTCACAGTTTCAGGTGTGACCTGTTCTATTACTGGAAAAGCCAAGTTTTTCACTATACAGGGTTACCTAAATCAACAAAAACAGACTTTATGTAAACATCCCTCATGGTAGATATCGCATTTCTGTCACATCAGCTGGATTGCTTTAAGAGGTAAAAGGTACTTGCAAAACAAGTTATGGAATAGTGTTAGCTAAATTGCAAAATTTCACAAATCCACCGTATCGACTCGTATAAGGGCTGCACCCATCTTGACAGGGAAAATTTGGGGGAAAAAAATTTCCAATGGAGAAGCAATTGTGTTCGGTGGTCCGATGCGACATACGCACATAGGCGAATTTTCGCATGCAGCGCACTTCCCCGTGCCACTACTAGATGGCTAGGGAAACGGTGTGCACCAGATCCGAGGTGTGCACAAATCGCCAGCTGTGCCGGCACCATTTTGACCAAAAGGTTCAGTCCCGTGTGCCTCAACAAAATTCTGAAAAAAGAATATTTATTAATTTATACTGAAATCTTGTGCAACATCCTATCAGCATGTGTACCATTCTGATGTGTTCACAGTTGAAAATGGGTGAACTACATTCAATGTAGAATAAGTTATGGCTAATTCGCTTAGTAAATAATCATATTAGCTCTGTTGTTCCAGTTGTGGAATTTCATTTGACTACTACTGAAGTAATATTCGTTACGCAGAAATCCCGTGCTTAGCCCCAGTTCTGGTAAATACATCTTCCAAGTCTCTAACGAAATGCATTGGTGTTCTACTGTGACAGTTATCAGCACTGTACGATGTAAAGTCCCGTGCAATGTCTGCAGGTGGCACTGCTGCTGTACACGGCGCGCTGCATGGTGTACTGGATGTGGAGCCGTCGAGTGGACCCAGACAATGCGGCCATCCCCTACCTGACGGCCCTGGGCGACCTGCTCGGGATCGCACTCCTCGCCGCCTCCTTCTGCTTGCTGGACGCACTCGGCGACGCGGCTTCTGCGCACCCGACCACCACCACCACAACCGTCGCACCCATTACCGTCTCCACACCGTTCACCACCAAGGGAACCATCGACTAAGGATGACGACTCGCAGCCTCCAAAAGTAGTGTGGATCAACAGTGGGGAAAAAAAAAAAAACAGCACATAAGAACACATATCTGCCTATTCTGGTCCGCCTGCCTGTCACCGAGGCGGGTCCAGATCCGTTGGAACAACTTCGCGCACATCTGACGCCTCGGCTGACGTGGCGGTACAGTGCAAGCGTGGAATGTTTCGCACCTCAAAACCGGCCGTGCGGCTTCCTGCAACCTTAGTTGCCGGCATAGCGTGTGTGCTCCCGGTTTCCCGTGTGCCTTGTGCACCTCGGTCTTTCTGAAGCCTCTTCGTTGAGCGGAACGAGACGGTTTCTCAGAAGAAGGCTGTCGTCTCGATGCTGGCATAGGCGTTTCACATTGTTTGCTTCCACTTAGAGCGTAGGAACTCTCCCACTCCTGTGGTTGTCACTGGTGGGACAGATTTTTGTTGCCGGGAGCACTCAAAGCCAGTCTGGAGTCCAGGTCCGTGCTAAGACTGATACCGAGGACAGCTGCGCTCTCCCGAGGTCTTTTCGTTGTGGAGCCTCCGTTGCAGTTCTTCATCACTCTAGGATGATTCCATCAGGCTAGCCAAAGGCAGGCAGATGGTTTCGGGGAATTCCAACTGCAAACATATGAAAAATGTTCAGAGGTGCAAAATCTCGACCCCGGTGGGGATAGCTTAGTGTCGGGTTTTAAATGCTCCATGGTCAAAAATCATTTGTTGTTCTCCAGGAACACAGGCACTGGTTCTACACATCTTTGATAAGGGAAGATGCTACTCGAAAAAAAAAAAAAAAGAAAGAAAAGTTATTATTTGTACTAGAGATTTGAAAATGCTGTCCTTCATAAAGTTTTTTATGTAGATTTCAAATATGTCATCAGTTCTTGTGTAGCTGCTATATCTTTTAGTTATGCCATACACAACTGCAAAATATAGTGACCATTGGAGGCACTTCCTGGTGTATTAAATTTTCACGAAAAACATCATGCTGTAGCTTATTTAGCTCTTTGTAGACTGCAAAGTGCTGATATCTATTCAAACTGCAGGTATAATTAGTGGAACTATGTAAAAAAGAGATTAGTAAGCTTCATCAAATTTTTTTTAGCAATTTCGCGAGAATGACTTTGTGCACTTATAATTGTCCTGTACTAACGAAATCTGGCACGCATACCCTTCAAGATGTGTAGAATGCTGATATCTACCTACATGAAATTGCAATATCTCTCGGCAGTAGCTGCGAAATTGCAAGGTTACATTTCATGGGATTGTGAAAAAAATTAATAAAGGTGTCCTAATTTCTTTTTTTTTTTGCGTGGTTCCAGTAATTGTACATGCTGTTTGGATAACTATGGACACTTTGCAGCCTACAACGAGCTAAATAAGCTACAGCACAATGCTTTTTGTGAAAATTTTATACACAGGAGAGTGTTTCCAAGCATCGCTATAGTTTGCAGTTGTGTAGGGCATAACGAAAAAAAATATAGCAGTCACACAAAAGCTAATGACATATTTTAAATCTACCTAATTAAGCCATGAATGGCAGTATTTTGAGATCTCTAGTACAAGTAATTCTTTATTTTTTTGACATGCGGGACAAGAACTTGACTCATGCTTTTTGGTTTCTTAGTAACGAGTGCTGGATATGTAACCTGGAAGCTTAAATGAAAACAGACAGAAATTTTGAGTGGTCATGAGAGCGTGGCAAACAATGTAAATTTGTGTGCTGTGCTTGAAAAGGCCAAAGCGGGAGCAGTTACTCAAGCTTTAGCTCGTTATGTTTGTTTTATGTCCTTACTGCCACGCGGCACGCTCTGCGTTCCAGCTTGCTGCCATGTTTTCAAGTTAAATTTTAGTTTTGTTTTGCGAACCTTTGCGGGAGGTTTTCCAAGCACGCAGCGCTTTCATGTTATGTGACACAGACGTTGTGTCTGGAGTCCAGCTGTATCTGCAGCAATTTCTGAAGTGTGCCGGTCTTGCCTATTCCGCACCTGGCCCGGGGAGATGATCGTAATCTCTTGTATCGAACCATAATAAGCATGGCCACTCGTGACACAAACTTGTAGGCAGTTTGGGAGTGTGATGCCAGGAGGTTCAGGAGTATGTGTGAAATCTTGAAATTGCGCAAAGTTTTGGGTAAGAGGACAGATGGAAAGCATAGATGTGCAAGCATTAGCATGGTGCGTCAAATTAAGAAATACTACCGCTGCGGTCGACACCGTTCGGATGGGAGTTAAGGCAGGACGCACGGTGGGCCTCATTTTTAGCGTCTGGCTGCGCCCTGCATTTAGAACCGATAGGCAGCAGTTGCGTTAGAAGAGTGCTGGTGACTCCTGAGTTTGGTGCTTTAATTTTTTTGCTGAACATTGCTCATATGTTAAATGGCTCACTGGAGCACAGGCACCTCTACCTCCTTCCATTTATTTCTCCTTTAATGTCATCGAGTAGCTTGGTTGGCATTTTGCTTTAGCGTGCTATCTTTAGAGTATCTATTACTAACTGGCGCCTTTTAATGGAGAAAGCAGTGCAGTTCTCTCAGATTTCATTTATCAGGGTGGCCTACATAGGAGATGGGAAGCGTCTGTCCGGTCTTAGAAGCCGGCTGATTGTTACTGTCTTGTCAGACCTTTTTCAGAAATGGAGGAAATCAGTCATGTGCCCGTGCAAGTATGGTAGCTATTCTGCTCGGTTTTCATGTAACCTGGTCTCCCAAAGCCTAATTGGAGTGGCGGGCTGATCGGCGAGTCATCGGTGCCCAGCCTAAACCTTCGGTGTCACCATCCATGTTCTCATGACAGTGAGTTGCACTCTCAAACCTGCATGCAAGACTACGGTGCAGGCTTCTGCAGACCCCCTTCTACCCCCCCCCAGAACAAATGGTGTATGTACATGGATCACTTGAAGTTTGATGCACAAATATTTTGAGGCATTGTAGAGGTTTTTCGGCAAGCGAGTGCCAGACTGCTTTCGCGCTGACCAAAGCGTCGTCTCAGGTGGCCGGTCGAATCTTCTGCCCTAATCTGGGGCTGCTTTGGCTCTGGTGCTCTGGCGTGGCAGAGGACGAGTGACCAGAAATTATGTCGGTACGAGGCTTGCTCATAGTAAAAGACAAAGCTGCAGTTAATCTCTAGGATTGCTTGTAAGACGAGGTGAGGTAGGTGATACCGGTGATGGAGCTAGCAACCACCCATATTCAGGCTGTTTAGCTTCACCTCGTGGATGCATTAAAGAAGCAGTAGCTTCGGCACCTTTTATCCGGAAGAGAAAAAAAGAAGTGTGTGCTGCTCGACCGTAAGCTGATGGCGAGGTACACAAGATTTATCCTGCCAAGTGTGCTCCTCATGTACAAAACTTAGCCTTTAGGAAACTGGTGTGTCTAGCCCATGGGAGAGTTCTTTGTGTTTGTGTTGAAACTAGGGCTGTTGCTGTGTTCTTTTGTTCTGTGTACTGATGGTGTGCGCTCGTTGGTACGAAAAGTGATAGATTATTTCTTCCTTGAGCACTTGTTTCTGAAAGTCCTTGGTCTTCTCAAGAATAGGCTCTCTGAGAACATAGTGGGACTTTTCTCGTCCCATGCTTTTAAGAGGTGTCAGGCTGTCTTTCTTTTTTTCTTTTCTGCAATTTTCTTGCAGCAGTTATAGCAGTATCATTACTCAGTTTTTGTGAATAAGCTTCTCAGCTGCATGGACATTGTTAAGAACAAATATAGTAATGCAAAGAAACCAGTAACTAAGAGCTCGAGCAGCAAGGCTGCTGTGTTATACTTGCCTGTGCAGTGTTGTAATTAAGGTAGAATTTAAAGCGTAATTTCTTGTATTTTTTTAGTTTTCACACTTGCGCTTGTGCTTTTCAAAAGCAGTCGATTTATCGATCATGTGCTGTATGCAGTAATGTGGTGGCTATCCTATTTTATTTGTGGCTTTCTTCAAAGCTTATTTTTACATACAGATAAAATGTGGTTGATGCTAGAGGATTAATCATACGCTCTGTAGGCACAGTTTATTAGTCTGTGGATCTTGCATCTAGGTTAAATACAGTAAAAAAAGTGTGTTGTTGTTTGTAACCAGTTATTCAGTGCACATTGTACTTCCGTACGACAACCATGCACGAACTGCAGTCATGTCTCAGGGTCATTGATGTGCTCGTACAAACAGCTGCCCAGTGAATCTGAGAGGTGCACTTGAACGCACGGTCTGCGCTTCTTGGAATAAGATATCTTTGAGGAAATTTAGATCATGCTTGAGGACCTATCTGGTTCTTCAGTGAGGAGTGACGCTTGAAAAAAAACTTGAAAGCAGCTCCAATTCTGGATACCACACGTTGGAACACTTAAGCTTCTCAAGCTTTGTTTTTGTCGCACAGCAGTTGTCGTCACCGTCCTTGTGGTTATGTCCTTTCTCTGGCATGGCATATAATCTGAGCTTTGCTGATCGCAATTCGTAGGCATCGTGATGAAATTACCACCTGTGGAATTGGATGATGATTGTTCTTGCCAGGTGAAAGTCCGCCATAAGTGCTGTGGAATCTTTGAGCGCGGGTTCAAAAAAAGATGCATTTGTTGGGCCGCCACTGCCAACTATAGTTTCTCTCCAGTACATAACTGTGCACATCTAACATTTGCTGTAATTGTGGTCAAACGCTTTTGGTCAGTCTTGTCCGGCAGAAGACACATCTTGCGTTGAACTCTTTCTATTGCATTTAGGGTGCCTTGTCTATTTTCTAAGAAATGGGTAGGCCATATTGCACTCTCCTACCGTTTCTATTTGTAGTGTGTTCCTGTTGAGCTGGAGCAATGCTGTGATGTTGTACTAGGTTGAGAAAAAAGGAAACTGAGCTTTATGAAACAAAACATCATTAAATAAGGCTTTAACCTCTTTTTCTGCTTGTCTAAAGGAAATTGTTAGACATTGCAGTTTTAGGCTAAATGATTCCGCATGTTATGTTTCGAGGTGGTCACACTACAACTCCACTCTTGTGCAAAGGTACGGCCAACTTCCCACATTAAGGCATTGAACATAATGACCCTCAAACAACAGTGGCTCAACAAATCCGATCGGTGGAATGTGTGGTGTTGTCAGTGTGAGTCGCACATCACCGGTGAACATCCAATAGGGACATAAGTGATTGAGCACCACATAAGACTGCTGATGTCATGGATGGAAGGGTAATGGAATTTTGCAGACAGTGCCATGCTTTTTGGGATGGAGCAAAAGGTCAGAAACATCAGCGTTTGTGGCTCGCAAAAAGAGGACCACACACTACACTGAACTGGTGTGTGATAGCAACCTTGCAGTATGGTTCAGAGCTATTTTGTGGAGCAGAAGTGCTAGAGAATACCACAAAAGAATGCGTAATGGGGGTTCGGAACAGTCAATACATGAAACTGAAGTCTTTCAATGGTGGATGCCGTGCATCCGCGTCCCGTTGTTGAGTGCCTCGTTGCTCATAGTGAAGTGTGACACAGCGGCTGCTGCGACATCAGCACGCCATCTGTCAGTGTGGTGTGAGAGAGGTCGACAATCTGAGCATCAGCAGCTGCCGCATCTCTGGGGGCAAGCTCTGCATAGGTGGTTCACCAAGTTGCTGTGTTGTGCTTGTTGAGCATTCTGCATTGCGAGTGAGTCCAGTATCTCGATGTGTGGGTGTTTTAGCCGTGTTGATAGAAAGCCAGGCAATCCTAATAAGTTCTTCAGTGGTGCCATTCAAGTCAGGCATGTTGCTGCCAGTTTGAGCGGTGTAGACGGACAAGAGCTTTATGTTTGGTCAATCACTAGAACATTCTGGTCACCGCTATGCAGCCATCTGCTTGCAAAGTCTGAGTTTGCATTCGCTGTCTGCTTTAGTTGTGCTGTAGCAGGAGTGAGTGTGTGAAACGCTTCCTGTGCTTGTGCATGTCTTTCCATTATGGATGTCGGCAGCTTTGTTTATTTCCCCCAACGCTGCTGGCCGATCCTCTTAAGATGGGGTTGGTACACATTGGCATGCCTCATTAAATTTTCATGCAGGCATTATGCAATGCATTCATTAAAGTGAATGTTCACAGGCACTCTGGGCAAGTTGTAATGTAGTGATGGTATCGATTTTCAGATTTAAGAGAAGTGGATGCACAAGACACTTTTAGCAGAACCCAGGAATTGCTTTGTGTGTGGATTGTTGCAGCAGGTGAATGTTGCAGGGCAGATGGCCAAGTTCCGTACTGTGTGAATCTGTGCTTTTGTGCTGTGGCTCTGTTAATAAGTACGGAAAGGGTTTTCAACAGTCACTGGCTAAACGCCTCCAGTAGATTGCGATGCAACTTCGATAATCATATTTTGGAGCTATCCTGTCGAAGGTGGTGAAGGAGTAACATATCCCAAGACCTGCTCGTCTCACTGTGGCAGCGATTTGTCGTTAGTTTCAGAAATCTCGTTCCCACATGCCCAGCGCTGTCCTCGACAGTGCCACACTCTCTGTTCCGTGCAGTTTCACAGGACTTGATCTGACGATGCAATGAACAGATTTCATGCTAGTGTTGCTTGATCAGAGTAGGGTTTGTCAGAGGTAAAGCCAGATTCACTCAGTGGACCTAACAAGCATAAGGATTGGTCACACAACCTCAAGCACACAAACAGTTTGCCTGGTGAAAGCATTTATACGATGAAGAAAAGCAGATATTGGAACAGGCAAGACTTACTGTCACGCCGCGAGCTAATTTCTAAGTTCTTCTGCAAAGGATCTTAAGGTGCGATTTTACTGAAATTTTACCGTGGATCTGTTGGCTCATATAAGGTGAACGCAGTCAAGAAAGATGTGTGATGAAATGCTCTGCTGTCCATATTGCAATTTGGTCCATTGTGTGAGCACATCTTGAGGTAGTGCTCTTGATAACTGTACTGTTGGCTTAACCTGCTCTTTTAAAGGTGACATTTTCTCTGAATCTGTGTTTTAGTTCCATGCAAGGAAGCTACAGCATATGGCAAGGATACGGATACACGGGGTGTGTGCAGCACCACTGGGAACGATTGTTGATGCAAGCATTATTATTCGGTGCATTCCCTCTCGAATAACTTCTTGCCTTTGACGTCTTGCTTCAGCTGCTGTGGGGATAGGTCGCTCAGATTCTCGAACGTGCAGTGTCGGCTATCGTGCTAAATGTTGTTACATCTCATTTCTCTTGGCCGGTGAATTGTCGTGTTTATTAGGCTTTGTTTGCGCAGAGTACTTATTTTGTATTTCCTTTTGGAATATTGTTATTTTAAATGTAGCCTGGAAGGAGACAAGTATTGTTTTGTACTTTGGTATTACGCTTCTGGGTGTTGGCACTTTTTTAGGCTTTTGAGTGCAGCCAAAAACTTGTTTCAACGTAACACTTATTCTTTTTATCTCTTTTGTAAGAAAAAAAACGATGATTCAAGATAAAGTGGGCAAATGTACTTTTGCACTTCATGTGCCTGGTTTTGGGACTTGCGTTATCGCAAATGTTGTGCAAGTTTTAATTTTTCAACGGCATGCATGAGATGGTTGCATAGTAACTTGTCGCACCCTCTGCCTTTGTCTCACTGCCGAGGCCTAAAGCGCAAGATATTTGTGGTGACTTTTATTTTGACTGACTAGATGAACTTGGGAACCGCAACAGTGCGCGCCGCGTTTTCTTACGTGATAGCTGTTTTGATTGCTCGAGCCTGTCTCCCAAAGAATGCGTGCGCAATGTCTGGTCTCAAATCTACCGATCGCTGAATGCAGTCGTCTCGTTTTTCGTGCAGTATGTTATTTATTGCCCAGAGCTGCCCCTTGTCATTTTGTTTTCTCGTAGACATTGTGTGTGTACCCACTCCTCTAATGTATTGTTCATTTGGGACGTCAGCACCCTCCCCCCCCCCCCCCCCGCCACGCTATTTTTTTAGGCTTCTGATTGTGAGTGTTGCACTTGGAGCATAAACTTTTGCCCTGGTGTTTTTACAAGTGTTTTTTAATGTTGGTTGCCCTGTGTGCACGTGTCTTAATGATTTATTCTGTCGTTTTACTTATGCCTACTGCCAAGGCTTGTGTTGGCAATTGTGCCGCAAGAATCCCAAAGCTCTTGCATCTCTCAACTACAACGCACCGTGAATCGGCAGACTTAATCTTGTGGCTAGCTTAGTGGCGTATTTTTTAAAATTTTGTTTGTTTAGTTGTCACCGTTACAGTGTTGAATCAGATTTGAGCGTGTTGCCTCAGCTCAGGTCTTGTTTTGTCTGTTTCCATTATAAATTCTCTGTGCTGGCGGTAGTGATAGTTGCTTGCTTGCATGCGAAGCCATGTTCTACTGCAAGGGTTTTGTATAAAGACTGTCAGCATACTTGGCAACTGTGCTTTCTGCCTTTTTTGTTCTGCCTAGTGAGAGTTTGTAAGTTCGTCCCATTACGGGCAGGGGGGTCGTAAGGATGCTGTGTGGAAATAAGTTGCGAATGCATTTCTGTGGTGCATGGCATCCAGTACGAACATGCCAGTACGATGCAGGGATCTCAAGCACAGGCCGTGCTGAAGTTTCTGCCCTGAGACAGTGGCCCTTTAAGTAATTTCCTTAACCGAGCCTCTGTCTTAGGATGCATTCTAACATTGCAGTAGAGCTTATGGAAAGAACTTAGCGACAGCGTTCCTCATGCTGTGGTTGGCTGCCTGAAAAGTTCATGTGTCAGTCGTTGCTGAGCATTATCTGTTTAAACAGTGACCGAGACATCTCGTTTTGCATTTGCAAAAGTTTATATGCATGTTATGTGCATAAGTTCATATGAAACCAGGAAGAGGCTGGGAAACAGCAGCAGCAGGAGCTTTCTCGTTAATCTGAAAAGTGTGAGTGATACACAAAGAACATGGAAACTAACCTTCGAAAATTGAAGTGTGGCACACATACATTTATTGTGGCAACATCACAATGTATCGTACACAGTGCGTGTTCTTCCTTTGGAAAAAATGGAATGTTAGGTGTCCAAGCAATCTGGGAGTGAAATATGTTGTCCGTGGTGCCTAAAACTTAAAAACTCTGAAATTACTGCTCCGTGTGTTGGTTCGATCTGTTGGCTGTCTCGGGAAGTCCATTATCAGACTGAATTCGAATGGAGCTCGATATCTTTTGATCACCTTTTAAGTGCACCTTCATCTGCTGCAATAGATTATTTACCTCAGCTAATTTTGCCCGCTGAGAGTGGCAGTAGGAGCTCACAACAGTGGCGCCCTCTGCTGGCTTTGTAGGAGGCTTGGCATGTGCAAGCTTTCTGTACAAAGCACAACCACACTGGCACTGCTAAGGAGTTCATGTGGAAGATGTCCTGCCCATACACTGCTGACCCGTTATTCTGTTACGGGCTTTCCTCATGATTTACGGAAACTTCCTAACTTCCTACAAATTACTTGGAATTGAATAGCATGGGTGCTGCTTTTTATTTGCTCGCATTGCCGCACAGAATAACTCTTAAGATGAAATGCCACTTTAGGCTGTTAGTGCAGGTACCCCTGCCTAATGCATAGTGTTGCTGCCAATTGCAAGCAGTGATGGTAGTCGTGTGGAAAAGTCCACGTGGCATTGCTTGAGAGCTGTGCAATACAACTGAGGCAAGAAATTTTCAACTGACATCCATGGTTCAAAAACCTGGTTATCTAAACCAACTAACTGCTTCTTGCTGGAAATTGGTTTGGTATCCCATTGACATCTGTCGAATTCTGTGCTGCAGTAATAATTTTCTGTGGCAGCTAGAAAACATCCATGTATTGATATTTCAATGCAGGCAGCGAAAGTTAAGCTTGGAACCCACCAAATGAGGCGTCTTGGCTCAACGGCTGCACTTATGGCGTGGACGTCTCTATTGGAATCTGCGCATGTTTTGTATGGTGCCCAGAATTCCCTGGATTGCTGAGCTACCCAGCACATCTGCTAGCTATGGCTGTTTCACCATTGCAGCAGACACCTGCTATGACCGTCGGGCGCAGTTACACATTGGCTCGGTCCATTGATAGAACTTTGTGTACAGCACATGCATGCTTTTCCCTCTGGAGCACCCAGGTTAACTGTCGGAGAGAGGCTTGCGTTCGCATTATGCTGTACTCGCGAATTGAGTAGGAAGGTGGACATATCTGAACACTTGGTGCTCTTGCGAGATACTCTTTGCCTGGAGTTTCGAAGCCATTCTGCCATTTGGATATGCCATGGGAACTTACAGCTATGCTCCTGTTTTGCGCATGGCAGAGGTAGAAGGGAAGTGTTTCAGCCTTTAATTTTTCTTGAAATTTTCTAGTCTGCCATGTGTAACTTGCATGTGGAGGTCAAATTCTAGAAAACCCTTCTCGATCAGACACCTGGCTCCTGATCCAGGCCAGAGGCTCACGAAAGCTGAGTAACATTTGCGTTTTTCAATCTCTGGATCTTCAAAGCAGCACCTAACAACAGACATTCCGGTCATCCATACAGTCAGTTCGAAGCTTTTGAAGAAGACTACATGTATCGTCGCTTGCAAAAGTAACAGATCCCCCTGCAGTTTTCGAACCACAATTGTGCATCACTTTATGAAAGAATTGCCATTTCATTCTTGTTTAAGGTGGAGCCACACGAGAACACCCTCAAGTAGAAACAATGTTTGCTAGCTGTTGTAAAATTGAGGCAAGAACATGGGGAAAGGCTTGGGGCATACATCTGCAGATGAGGGTACAGGCTGGTTTTCTGGGTTTCTTTGAATATTCGAGATGGCTGGTGTAACCGATGTGTTGGGTTCCGCGCCTCCAACTCTTGTTTATTTTCCCAATGAAATTTTCAAGTATGCCAGCTTCCTATCTTGTAATCCCGGTGATAACCTCTTTTTTCTTGCTCCTCGTTGAACAATGTATGTATGTGTGTGCTTGTACTGTGATGGCAGCCGCTTTGTTACATTACATTGCCTTCACCCGTTTTGCGGCACAGGCATACGATGAGGACGTGAGAGATGGATGGCCTAGTGTAGGGGAGGGATATCAAAATGCAAGTCTTTCAACTGTACAGCCTGAGTCGGTCATTTCTGCTTTCCCTTGCCCCCGGTGTACCGGACGTGGTGGTCGTACAACTGTCTACCTGTGCTTATACCTTGTGTGTCTGTGTGTTGTGTAGTGCGTGTCACACTTAACAGGAACACCTCATTGACATTCTGCTGAGACTGCCCTTATCACATTTTTGCACTTATATACAGAAAGCATGCTGATGTGCTTAATAACTGTATTCAGCTGCAATGCTTTTTTTTTTTTTTCATCTCTAAGAGTAATTTCAGTCTCGCCATAATTTACAGGAGCAAGTTATTAGCAACTGTGGTGCCAGGCATATGTTGATAGGTGTAAAGGTTCAGATGCTTGTCATCGCGATGCCAGGCACTGTCTCTTGCCGCAGTTACTAAAAGCTGCTTCTGTAAATTTTACTGGCAATTTGATTACGCTTTTAGACCTCATGAAAAGCATCCAAAACCAGCTAGGTTGTTACTTTTAGAATATGTCTATCTTTGTAAAAATTATATGCTATAACCAGACGGAGTGTGGCTTCCGCATTGCAACAGTTATTTAGCAGGCAATATTGAGAATGACCCTAGTATATGGCAGACGGATATAAAAGTTAAAAGCTGGCCTGCTGACCTTTGTAATAAGTGGGCAGCCTCTCAGAATCTCGTTTTAAGTGTTCCTCGTAAGTGTGATACACGATGCGAGTACACGTCTAGCGTTTCTTCGTTGGTGTCAGCGTTTTTGCTCTAAACGTGGTGTACGGGTGCATGCATGACGTCGGCGAATGCTCTCACTGCACCCGTCGCCACCTTATTGAAGTCTGCCTTGTGGTGGTTGCGATTCACGTGACCTTTGAGTCAGTGCAAAGAAGAAGGGGGGAGGGGGATGACAGTGGCTGAGCAAAAGTTACAATAAACGCCGCTGATCGTGCGTATGCACTTTGTCTTGTTGTGCTCTTTCTCACCCATTGTGCCGTCTTGCAGTATAGGCGTCATTACCACCACCTTTTTGGTTAGGCACTCTTGAATATTTTAGCAGAACAAAGATACTGCCTGCTGTCGACAGCGCATGCGAAGTTGGGCCAAAGGGTAGAAGTGTGCGCCATGTCGTTTTTGACTGGCGGTGGTGTGGTGGTCGCTTCTAGGCGGCGGTGGTGAAGCGCTGCCACCATGGAAACGAAAAAAAAAAACGTTTTACTACATCCTTCTCTGCTAAACTCATTGAAATGCTTGGCTTTTCGTGCTAAGGGCCAAGAGAATCGAATGCAGAGGTGTTGAAAGCAAAATACAAAATGTTTTGTAAGTATTTTGTTTTTCAGCCGATTATTAAAAATAAAATGGGCACATATCTGAAGGCTTGCATGTTGAGTGTGTTTCTAGAATTGCTAAGCCAGCACCGACACACGTGACACTTTATACATATGTTAACCTTCTTCCCCTTGTTATGAATGAGATTGTATTTGCAATATGCTTTACCTAAAAAAAAAAAACATCAATGACCGACTTTTGCCGAGTTCCCTTAAGCTGTCAAACAATCAGCAGATGCCGCAACGCACATTCCCAACTGGACACAAGTGAAATCACTTGTTCTGTATATTAATGACCCTTTGCCTAAGTAACCTTTTTTTATAATGTCCTTTTTCCTTGAAGAAAGAAGAATCAAAATTCTTTTTTTGCAGCAGCGATATGTTATGGTGCGGTAAAAAAACAAATTTGTTCGATTTATAACTCGTCGTCACCGGGTTGAATGAACAAAGAGCAAATTAGTAATGCAGGCATTGCCCAGATAATTTCTATCTCACTACAAGTTGCATCTCTCGCGTTGATGCTGTTTTCAGACATAGTGGCGGCGCGCCGACATCTAGATTCACACTGAATTCTAACAAGGTGGGTATCATGACAAGATAGAATTCTAGTGGCATCGCATTAGTACATCGCCACACAGCACTAGGTAACTTGTACCATGCAGTCATATGTATCACCCAGTCGAAGACCTGCTGCTGTTATCTCGGATCGGAGTGCAACAAATCGCCGCTGTCTTCGCCAGGATCGGCCACTGCGTCACGGATGATGGGGAAAAAAAGTCGCAGCTTCACCCAAAAGGCAAAGCATCGATTTCGATAGCAAATTAGCAGACAGCCATGCAAAGTAAGGACAGTACTTTTATCGGCCGTATCAACATGTAAACATTCGCTTGCTAACTGAGTTAACAAGAACCCTGTGTTGCACGCACAGCAAACATGAACGCATCACACTTTATGACTGAGGACACTCGCTGTCAAAACGCGTGAGGAGAGGCGGCAGCAGCAGCGAGCGAAGTGATCTTCGTAGCACACACAAAGCAACGAGTGGCCGCCGCACCTAGACTCTGCCCCCAACGCAGATCGCTGTCCAGATACGGCCTTGCGACCGCGCGCAGACGCCATGCGCGCAGTTGCAGCCGCAGTAGAATGCTCTCCTGGTCACTCGAAACGTTGGATTCCTCGGGCGCCACGGAAGGCGCTTCCTCTCCGCTTCCATCCCTGTCGCGCGGGCGAGATTTCACTGGCCCGTACAGCGTAGGGCGTGCAGCGACGGTGTTATCGCCCTTGGACTTTAACAGGATCTCACGCCGACGCTGACGGCAGAAATGCACTTTTAATGTCCATATAATTCCTATCGCAATAAAAAGAAAGCAAAATACATAGGCCAAAATTAATCAGTGTTCATCTCTAAATTATGGCAGTTTTCGAAGTGTATGGTGAACTTTTGGAGTGAGGTCGCGCATATACCCTGTGCTCCCTTCCCAGTCCGTTGTCCGGAAGGAGAAGCAGCGTTGACGAGCACTTCAAGCGGAGCAGTTTCATTAGCACTGCAGACATGTCACAGCTAGCAGCTGATCAACAATGTGTATTGCATGAGGGAATAAGAAATCAGCAGTGCCATCGGTATGTCGGAAATATTCAGAATGTGCGTGGCACGAATGAAAAGCGTTGCGTATGGCGGGCGCTTAGAGTAATGCACACTAGTTCCTTTCTATGCGTTCTGGTTATTATCGCAACACGTACCTGGTTCATGTTGCCTGCATTTTAGAAAGCTATCACCAGCATGCATGGCCCGTGCGCGGCACGCATTAGCTAGCACGAAGTGGCTGTGTCGAAAGGTGTGCGCGTAGCGCAGTATATCTGTAGGCACCATAGTTTCGCGGCTAGGCCTGGGCCGGACGCTAGCAGATAAAGAGCCTGTCACGACACGTGGTCACGACCACGACCTATATATACAGTAGGTCGTGGTCACGACGATGAACTGAGGCCTACCGAAAGTCGAGAAAGCTTCTCGTTCACTGGTGCTCTTTGCCATTGGCAACCGCTGTTGCTGATAATGTGTACCTCTATTTCTGACATCAGGATTGGCTGGAATTTTTAATTACGAACAATTGCAGCATGAGCCTCAGTTTAAAAGTGAGCTCGTGGCGTCACATCAGGCCAAACGACGGCAGGTGCAGCAGGCTCAGCTCTTAGGTGTTTGCTCATTACAGCTGCGTATGGAGTGGCTGGAGTGTCGCTAACAGAAAACAACTGAGTGACACTACTATGTCCTAATAATATACCTGTGGGAGCAAGCAGAAGAAAGCGTGCGAAGAGAAAAAAAAAAACATTTGTTCATAGCTTGTGCGCCACCTGCCGCGGTGGCATAAACGGCGATGTCGTTGCGCTGCTAAGCACGAGGTTGCGGGATCAAATCCCGGCCACGGCGGCCCCGTTTCGATGGATGTGGAATGCAAAATTAAACGCCCGTGTCTCGTGAATAAAATTAATCCGGTGTCCCCAACTACGGTGTGCCTCATCATCAAATAGTGGTTTTGGCACATAAAAAACCCCAGAATTCCTCAGCTTGCGCGCCAATATCAGCCTCACACAATTTCCCGGGAAACTGATAAGATCCACCTTCGGCAGCTTCCCGGTGGTGCTCTTGTAGCCATCGTGACAACCTGGCTCACACGTGAACTGCGGGCAGGAGTCGATTTTTTTCACCACGTACAGAGGGGTGTGTCATGTGTGGGTAGGCGTGGTGGCGAATAATGAACACAGGCTTCCCGCCAACAATCGCCACAGTAGCGCTATGCTGTAACACTATTTGCAGTGGCGCTGCAAATAGAGTTACATTGGGGAACTCCCTAAAGAGAGCAACTCTAGATTCGAATAGGGTGCCTCGATGTCCTCCTCGCCCGCTGGAGACGAGGATGACATTGAGGAACGCCAGAATTGAAGCAGCAGCGTACGAGGCCGTAGTATTCTATGACGAGATAGACGACTCGTTTTCCTCGCCGATTGTGTCCTATTTTCGCGTGCGTTTGTATAATTCTCTGCCAAGCACGCCGGGGGCATGATGTGCTATATCTATGCCGCATTTTTTCTTTTCTTCGTCGAAGCACTCATAGTTGAGCGCGCGCCCCGACTAATGCACTGTACCCAGACCGTGCACACGAAGGCGTGTGGCAGCATTGCAGCTGTGGACATCACTTAAACTGGGCAGATTTTACAGCATACGCGAGCCTGGACGCGCTGCTCTCTGTATAGCCTGTTTGGGTAAAAACAAATTTGTCCGCGTAGTCGTCACATCTGTGAAGCCGAGCTGGTGTGCTCCTGCTACAGCGGGTGTTCGTAAACATCACAACGATGCGCGAGTCGCTAACTAAAAAAAGAAGAAGAGATATGTACGCGACAGGGCTCGAACCTGCAATCTTCTGATCCGAAGTCAGCTGCCTTATCCATTAGGCCATGGAGACTTTCTTTTTGTCTTCATTACCTTCATTAAAACACCACGTAAACCTGTACAAAGCAGGTCACTTGGTGCAGAGCAATAATATTACATCATTCGGTGAGACTGCACTGATTTAAAAGGCCTTCAAAGAGGATATAACAGGCACCAAACTGCAGTGTCAAGCTCCTGAAACTACTCTGGCGGTTTAATCACGTGCTTGAGGGCATCACGCGTGTACCTAAGACTTTCACTACAGTGTACTAGAAGGCTTTGTACTTTCACGTAGGCATTGCCTCGCAGTCCTTTCATCTACACAAGTATTCCTGACCTCCATGCGCATTTTCCAAACGCGGCTTATACACAAAAGCATTCTCAAGTAAGCCGGCACTCCGCCTGCGTCTACGCATGGTAAGAGCCGAATATCGAAAGGGTTTATCAGCAGTTCTTTCTTCAGAGTTCATTTGAGGACATCCCACAAGATAACGGAGTCATGGCAATCCGAGAAGACGTGCTCAATAGTTTCAGGTTTTTTACATATTATGCACTTAACAGACCATGGGACAAAGAAGCTCCTGCTTTGTAGCCATGGCTTCACAAGGAGAGTGCTAGAACGCAACTGAATAAAGAAGGTTTTCGCTGAAGATCTAACCGGAATCTTGACGTGCTTCAGCACATTGCTTTCAGGTCCCAAGTTATACGTCGTGCGGTATACACGAAGCGGCAAGAAAACATCAACCAAATCACAATATTTTCTTACGCGTCACAGAGAAGACAAAAATTAGTTCGAAAAATGTACTTTCAGCAAAGGAAAGGACATAACTTCCCACATAAAACCAATTGGTGTTTGTCCATTTGTTGATGAGACGTCCCACTCAGGCAAAAAAGAACTGAATCTCACTTGAATAACAGCATGCAGAAATATATCACATTGGTCCCTTAAGAAAAAGAACCTACTAACAATCTTTCAAAAGCAAATGTGTTATCCCTAATCCCCCATTCTTCACGAAATGAAACAAGTTACACCGGCCAGTTCTTTCCTTAGTGGATCCCCATGTATATACCGCACACACTCTGTGAAATTTCTGTACCGAAACTTGCCATGCATAGCACTTGTAGTACATAATACACTTTTGTAGCTAAAAACAAATTGCAAGCACTAACTCTTGAAAACATCGAAGAATTATGCCCGTCCCACTTTTCTGTCTGATCTTTTACTTTCTTTAGTTCTTCGATCCAATACGCTGCGCTGTCACGATAATGTTGCATTGGCGCCCCAAGATCTTTTCCAGGGCTAACGCTCCAGTTCATGTTGCAAAAATACTCGGGTGCCTGCTGCCAGCTGCCGTGCCATAAACCTAGACACTTAATCCAGCTGACAATGTCACTTCCACTTGCGGCGCAAAAAGAAACAACCTCTCACAGTTTTATCCACATTGTAAGTATCACAGCAGAAAATTGCCACGTCATCTGCATAAGCCAGAACTAGTCTCAATTCCCACGAATAGATTGGCTTTTAATTATTTTCAAACAAAAAGGACTCTAAATACAAGGCCAATAAAAGAGGTGACAAACAGCATCCTTGTTTTACTGATGGTTCCACTTTTATACTGGCGCCTAATTTCCTATCGATTACTAACTTTGCAGTGCAATCTTTGTAGACCATTCTTACTCCATCCGTTCTCACTGCATCGGCTTTAAAATGTTCTAAAAGCCAGAATATGACATAATGGACGACTCTATCACAAGCCTTTTCAAGGTCAATTTGTATTATGGCGACTGTGATCTTTCCATCGCAGAATTCCAGTATGGCCCTTGCAGTATGTTATATTCGAAAAGATTGATTTGCCTTTGATACCGCATGTCTGATGGGGGTCCACAAGTTCTTTTATAACAGTCTGCAATCGTCGCACCAGTACTTCAGCGTAAACTTTATAGTATTTGTCAAACTTATTGGTCTGTAGGCTTCAACCGCCAAAAGTCTCGCACGGTCTTTCGCTTTAGGTATTAAAATAGAGTGCGATGCCTGAAAAGAAGGAGGCACTTCTTTGTTCTCGCACATCTCCCTTATCACGCGGTGTAATGCTACATCTATTCCACCTTTAAAGTTCTTATAGAACGCCCCTTCAAGACCATCAGGCCCCGGCGACTTGCCGGGACTAAGTTCTACAATCGCATCCTCAACTTCCGAAAGGTTTCAATATCACGTGTGGTTTTCCCCATCAAACTTTCATAATAAAACTCAAATGTGGGGTCTATCATTCCAACATCATTATAGTGACTTCCCCTTGATACCTTATTTCTGTTATTTCTTTGTAAACCGCTTGTTTCTTCTCGTCGCTTATATTGCTCGCTTAGGCGTCTCTCGCATCCGTAAACTCTCGCCCCGTGCCCTTAATACCGCACCCCTGTACTTTTCTTCATCCATGACTTCAGGCTCAGACTTATCTTTGATTTCTTTCGAAAATAATCCAGGTGAAGAGCTTTCTGCGCAGAGCATGTATTTTAACCTATGGTGCGATTCCTTTTCATGCTCTCTTTCTTTATGCTCGACTACGCATGCTCTTTCAATTGCGGTTAATTGAACGTCATTTTGAAGAGTTCCCATTCTGAAATCAAGAACGCTGACGTAGTTGTGCTGAGCAAATTGTCGAGCTTTTCTTGCACTGCCTTTTGGAAAACATAGTCTTGCAAAAGGTTATCACTTAGCTTCCATAAGTCCCAGCTGAATTTTGATCTTCTTTTTTCTTTTCTATGGTTGACATAACCAGGCAATGATCGCTAAAACTAACATGTAACAATTGATAATTTTAAAATAAAGGTACAAAGGTTAAGAGAACATAAATTCTGTCTAGTCTGCTATGACAATCACCTTGGGGGTGCGTATACATGATATGATTTTCGCTTGACAACATATAACCAATGTCTTGAAGATCTTGTTCCCTTACAATCGAACTTACAATCGAACGGCACTTCTATCACAAACACTGGTCAGCTTAGATTTATCTTCTGGAAAGCATATCACAATTAAGATCACCCAGTAAAATGACATGCCTTTCACAATTGAAGGACTGCTAAACATCACCAAGAAAAGACTTCCCGCTCCCGTGCTGCTCTCTGTATAGCCTCCTGCGCACGATGACCGAGTTGCTCAAAAGAAAAGAAAAGAAAAAAAATAAAAAAGTGGTCGTCCGCGACAGGACTCGAACCTGCAATCTTCTGATCCGAAGTCAGACGCCTTATCCATTAGGCCACGCGGACTCTTGCTGAGACTGGCATTATGGACCAGTCACGTGTCTCATGTCTGTGGTTTAGCGTTATCGGCATTTATTTGGCTTGTTTAGAGTTTTTTATTTATTTTCCCCCGTAATATTTTTATTCGAAAGGGACGACATCTGGTTCAACAATTTTGTTGACGCCGAAACGTGCTGTATGATTGCGCTCTTCCGAGTTCCATAAGGCGATGCGGCTATGCTACAGTGAACTAGAATTCTAGGGGCGCTATTATGGTGTTCTAGAAGAGAAGCGTATCCCCGCAGGCTGGCTGTACCCGGTTTGGAGGCAAACCGGATGTGACGTGTGCCAGTGGCGTACTCCCTGCCCCCAGATAGGTACTTGTACGCCTAGGGAAAGACGCTGCTAGGTGCTGCTGCTAAATCCCTGTGGTTTCTGCCAGCCACATGCGGCCATTGCGGGCTCACGCAGGTTCGTTCGCGTGGTCTTGTTACGCCTCGCTGGATCGTGTTCAGTCATGCCGTCCTTGCGCGGCGTGATTGTCGGTGAGTCAGGTTAAATTCTTAAATAGGTCGCGCCTGCGCCTAATTGAGTCTATAAAAGCCTGCACATTCAGTTTTGCTAGCTACAATGCAGTGCGGCTGGCGTGAGCTGTCTCCACGATGCGCTTCGATCGTGTCGATTTCGCCGTTCTGTATGTTGGCGTTAACGACCTTGAATGCAACATGGATCCACAAGAAATGTGCGACAACATCAAGGTAAGTCTACTGAAATCACAAAATTTGAAACAATAAGCGCTAATAGTTGTGTTTTCTTTTAAATTTCAGGCCTTGATTGTTCAACGAGACGGCCCCCGTCGTGCTGGTTTTCAAGGTGCTCCCTCGCTGCCTAGAAGATGCTGATGTATGTTGGCGTTAACGACCTTGAATGCAACATGGATCCACAAGAAATGTGCGACAACATCAAGGTAAGTCTACTGAAATCACAAAATTTGAAACAATAAGCGCTAATAGTTGTGTTTTCTTTTAAATTTCAGGCCTTGATTGTTCAACGAGACGGCCCCCGTCGTGCTGGTTTTCAAGGTGCTCCCTCGCTGCCTAGAAGATGCTGATGCGGAATAGAAAATGCAAAAACGTCGCTTGCTCAACCGCAAATTGACGGCTACGCTGAAGCGCATGCCGTGTCTGCGGAATTTGAACCCCGAGGTATGGGCCCCCTTTTTCCAGCGGCATGCCGTTACATACCGTCAGGAACACGCTTGGCTTATTTCTGACTCGGTAAAAAATGTTTCACTTTTTCTCGCTTCTCGCTGCGGAAGAAATGCGGACCGTTTGTCGTAGTTGTGTCTCCATTACAGGGTGGCATTACTGCGGTGAATAAAGCAAGTGTTGCCGTACATACTGTGCGCATTTCACCCTTTGTTGGGCGGTCGGAAAATATTGGTCCCACTTTTCAGGGCTACTTCGCTATTATGTAGCGGTGAAGTGTAATTTCTACCATTGAACATTCCTGTGTAGATGTGTTTCTGAATCACGTTAAGCACATTTTTTCGTCCATTTCTTTGTCAAACAACGCGATAGAGCGATTGCGCAGATTGTTTACTTCCCTTTCTACAATGTTTAGTTTATTCTGTCGCCTTCCTTCAAACCACCACAGCGGCAAATGGACTTTTTTTATCGAAATTCCGCGTTTTCACAATAGCTGAATTTTGGTGCGGTTAGGTGTCTAAATTTCTCGTACCCACAGCTATTAAAACAGTTGATAAAATTATTAGCATCGCGAACAAATCGCATTCCTACATATGCGAGCTGCTACATATGAGCCCTCAAGAATTTTCAAGAAGCATCTTTTTTCTAAGAACCCTTGCGATATTGGAAAGCCCTGATTGAGGATTCTCATACAAAGCATGCTCAGTAAGTATAATGAAAACATGCACAAACAATGTATAATGTACTGGGTACTCTGGCTGCTTCTAATCACATTACAGGTGACCACGAGTAGGTAGAAACGGGCCTTGAGGCTGTATAGTGGGACGTAATATTCCCACTTTTCGCTATTGCTGAATCGTAGTCAGCTTTGAGATTTTACGTTATGTAAAAAATGCTTCATAAAAAAAAGCACTTGTAATGTCTCGGACACAAAGCGGCCTGTTCTCTGCTTGCGTCTATGAAAGGTTTAAGATGCACACACTATTCAAAGGTCGCATTGAGAACTGAGTTGCAGGCGCTACTATGCTCCGCAAGCAGCAGGATACTAAAAGGAGAAATGAGCAACACCGTACTGCCTTCATTTCTTCAAACCCTTCAACAAAGCTTGAACAAGAAATGCACGCGAGGGTGTCACTACAGACAGCTGCGGCAACACTGACGCATGCGCGAGGATATAAAATGAGGTGCAGCTGTGCGGTGCACGCTGCCATGAAGTTCGAATTAGTTTCCCCCTTGCGAAACTACCGGAAAGGACATATTGCATCCATCGGTGTTAATATATTTTCTAGCATATTTTCTTGTTTTCAGCCAACATACACATCCCCGTTAAATCAAATAGATCACTGTAGATGGCGGCCACAAGCATATTACAAGGACTGTGAATTGGAAGCTGTTAGCTACCTGTGGCACAAAGTCATGCAAGGGTACACATAGTCTTTGTGTGCACATTGACTTCATGTTTTACCAATTTGACTGGCTCCTATTGCACTCCGGCTGAATAGCAATAACACACAGGCCACTTTACGTTCGAGCTACTCGAAAGCTTGCATTAGTGAAAAGCATCTAAACTTTTTCTGGTACAGCCGTGCGTTGTTCGAAGTGTCTCAATGCATTGCAGTGATTGAACAGGCACATATTGGCTGTACTACTTGGATTTCAGCGTGCATGCGTTGGCTGGACAAAAAATTCTACCATATTTTACCTCCAAACTTTTGCTCACGATTGGAAAGCGCTGTTTCTGTTGTAAATAGATGTGGCTTGCACACAAGGTATGTGCATGCTAAGTGTCTTGGTAAAGAAAAGTAAAGGTATGCTGCATGAACAGAAGGTGCTGCAGCCACATAACCGGACCTTTGATTTTCATTATGCTGACAGATTGAAGGGATGGAACTAAGTGCGTGTCTTTTAGATGCTTGATTTCAGCCAGTTAAATTTGCCAACATGGGGATTCAAACCACTGGTGTCCATCTGCTGTTCGGCTGAACTCTCAATTTAGTGAGACTACTAACTACTGCGTTCATTGGTGCCGACAGATATCAAGTCCGTTGTAGCTCGGCATTACTGTATTCTGTCACCAAAATGCTAGAGAACCACTTGAGATCCTTTGATGTCAGCATCCTCATAATCAGTGGGCACCCCATAAGAAAAATGGGTCAACTTTGGCTGGTATCCTTGCAAGTGTGAGAAGGCTAGGCCACAGAAACTCGTTTTTCTGATTTGTGCACTATTCAGCCACGTTAAAATGTGGGGAGCCTAGACATCTAAAAGACGAGGAGCAAGCAAATTGAATGCAGCTACCAAGCAAAAAATGTGGAAGTGTAAGCTGTTGATTTTTTTACTCTAAAGGCACGTTCACACCAAAGACGGAGCGGCTAAACCGGGCAAAGCTCTTGGCCAGGGGATAAAAGTAGGCGTTAAACGAGGCGGCAAGCCCGATCGCTTGCGGACCACTTTTCCTGCCCGCCAGAGCTGTCCGATTTGCCGCGGCCAATCAGAACACCAGACGACGCTGGCGTGTGCTGCGCGATAAGGATGGACGACCGGTGCCACGAGACGGCGACAAGTGCGCCACAAAAACGTTAGATGCTCCGCCTCGGCGGTGCGAGCAGCCAGGCAAGCCGTCCAGTATACAGGGTGTTTCAGCTAACTAGTGCCGAGGCACAAAGAAACAACTAGGCCTGCAGTACTCAAATACAATCAATTCAGTAGACTACCCTGTTGAGCAACTTTAATACTTACGGCTCATTAAGAAACATCTAACTGCTTTATTTTTATGAAGATAGCTGCTGTGGTTATTTTTTCAGGACAAAAGAAAGTGCACAAAATCGAAAAAAGTACCATGCAACTATGCACTTTTTAGCAGTGACGAACAAATGAACAATGCGGCATGCAGACAGGATGTAAAAAATATGCAGATCCGACACACTGTGAAAATTATGTAAGCAGCTTTCTTTGCTGCTTGTGTTCATTGATGGCATTTGGCAGTGATATGTTAAATGTTACCTCGCATGCACCACTTGTGTTCGTAGTACACAGAGCTCATAGGCAGACGTGCGCTCCGATGCTCAAGGTGGTGCTGTGCACCATCCATATCCTGTGAGAGTAGTGACACTGTCATTCCCTCACACGGCGCATCGCATGGTGGGTGAGGTAGAGAAATCCGTTTATTGAATCCTTAGGAGAAATAGTTGCTGCCACGTCCTGTGCCCGACAGAGCAGCGCCTGCTGGCCACACAGGCTTCTGTCATGCAGCATGGCCTCCCAGTGTTGTAGTGTAGGGACATTGAAGTTTTGATGCTGGACCACCACTTGCATACTGTCCTTTTGACGCCGTGGTGCTGTATTGCAGCTTTGCATCTGCACATCCTGTCTCAATTGTTGGCATGGACACACTTGCCGTGTTTATTTTTTCAGAAATAGCATAAACATGCCATACCACACCTTGAACTATCATTATAATATTTTTAGTTTGCCACTACAACTGTCACCATGTCTAGATGTAGTATTTTTCTTTTAAAGAGACTCTATACGAAGGATGCTTTCTGATGGCATCTTTACCTTCTCGTACGATCATTCAGCAAGCACAAAGTGCTGCAGCTTCTGCAATGCTTTTGTCTATTCCTTCCAGGCACACTACTGTCAATGTATCATTAGCGCTGAAATAGAATACCGCCCGTTGCTCAAAGCAGCTTCAATATAGATTCCAATCGGAAGAATAGGCAGACTTGTGGCAGTATACAACTTTCTATAGCCATAAAAGGCAAGCTAGCATAGTGGGGCATCTCAATGCTTGTAAAAGCATTCAACTGCATGTATCTCCAGATAACTAAGCTCAAGCAGACACTGCCAAAATTCGTTCTTCTCATGGTGAGTCGGTGCGGGAACTTGAACGTGTCGCTTTTCCTTCATTTTTGTGTCTCTTATGGTTTTGCTAAGGCTCTTGCCACAGCAAAATTCCTCTTGTGGTATTTTAGAAGGGTAATTTAATAATCACCTAGGCGATGTCATTTCCTTCATTTGGTTGCACTGTGTGCATCAGTGCAATAAGTGGGTCAAACGGCTTAATACGAAATGTCGCCAGGCCATTTTGGCACGACACTTGTGGATAACATTTTGGTGTGGCTTGGGTGAGACTGAAAGAAATTGACACATACAAGCACAAAGGCCAGGCACTGTTCCCTTGTGGCCTGCACAACCACTAGAATAGCAGCTAGTCTTATCAATTCATACTGAGTATCACAAAGTGTAACATTGCAAGAACTGTAGCTTGCTTGATGAGACAAGGCACTTATAGCTGTAGCTGAAACATGTGGTGTGATCAACATGTACAAGGTTACAATACTCTACACCCTTTTTGTACTTAAGTTTTTAACTTTGCCCACAATCTGATTACAGCTTTCCAGAGTTCCTTGGAAAATCCTCCCATGCACCTGCCATGTACATTGCCCTCCTCCTCGATGTGGCGTGCAAGATGGCAGCAGCAGCTGTGGGAACAGTTGAAGAGGCGAAGAAAGGTCCACTTTATAATAGGTTGTATGTAAATAAAACTGATCGACCTCAACCGATTCGGCTTCCACTTTTGTCAAGACAATTGTCAGCAAAGCAATGGAGCAATTTCAGTAGGGTGATAGTAATAAATAGTGCATAGAAATTCTTGGAAGCCCCGTCAGCTTTCTTGCTGAGGTGGTTTAGGCAGGGAATGCCAATTCATGAGGGATGGTCATGGCCACCATGTTCAATGTATGTGCAGCATTAATCAGTTCTCTAGACCGAGTGCACTAATGTCACATGATACATTTTCAAACCTCGCATGCTTTCTTTGGGGCTGAGAAAATTAATGAAGCATGAAACTCAGCATGTTGCAGTTTTCAATTAACCATCACTGCATTTGTCCATTCTTGAAACAAATTTTATTGTACCAAATGCATACAGAATGAATTTGTGGAATATCCAAAGTACATTTTGCTTGTGTTGGTCAAGCAGCTGGCAGAAGAAAACCACAAAGTTCCAAAGCAGAAAGATAACACTTCTTTTGAAGTACACAACTGGCGAAACAGTGTTGCTAACACACGAGTGCAAAACTTGCTGCCGATTAAAAAAAAAAGGGAGCTGCTACACACCACTTCGTTCCTTGACCATTTATTTTTTCTTTTGTGGCTGATTTTTAAAAATCCTTGCTATAGCAAATGCAAGGACATCAGAAAATCAACGCACAACAGATATTGGTGCAATGGTGTAAAGTAATGAAGATATAATTTTGCATGCACATTATTTAGTCTGAAATAGAAGGATACAGCACAAACGTTACTCTTCAATCCCAATAAAAAATATGGAACTCGTGGGCTACACGAGGGCTATGGATAAATCTTGAGGGCCTCGGATTCTGTAATGTGCAGCTATACTTAAGTACACAAGCATTTTTGGATTCTGCCTCTACCTGGGTGCAGCTTTGTGACCTGGAATGAAAAGCCACAGCCATCGAGCTGCTGCAGTGGCGACATCACAGTAAAAGGTAATAGCGAAAAATTAAAACAATAATATGGCCATGCAACTTGCACATCAGATAGGTCACCTGAAGCTTCTATTTCCAATTTTTCTGGTGTTGCATAGGACAAAAATTTTGAAAAGTGATAGTGTACGATTTTCATACATTAACAATTATGCATATCTAGTTTTTTTTTTTTAACCATGCAGATATTTAGCAAAAAGTTTTGAGCACAGAGAGCCTGTCGTTCTTGCAAAGGAGTTTCTAGGTGAGGAGGACACACTTTGCTGCTAATGCGAGTTTCAGAAAATTAATTTTGAAAAATTCAGTCACTTTTTTATTAGTAACTTCGAGGCAGCCTTCTAAATGGCATATTTGGAGGCAGTCACATGTGAACGCACACCCTTTCTTTTTCGAAATCTCGAAAATTGCACTTATTTTGAAATATTCATTATCGCGCTCAATTGAGTACAATCAAAACTTGGTGCATCCTGCTCCACATCAGGCGGCAGTGCCCTGTCAAGAAGTGTGGGACAAAGCTTAAATGATAGCCTGACACGACACACTGATGCACATGCTTGCCAGGCAAAGTGTGTCGTATCAGCTGCTACAATGACTGGCCAAGATGTTGTTTCAGACTTTCTCGAGCTTGTTGTCGGGGGTGTTTCCATCTGATGAGGTAGCGGGACCTTCTTTTCTGCGCTCCCAGCACACTCGGTTCCAATATTGCCTCGATTTACCAGTGAAATTCAATGATGAATATCTTGAATTAGGTGCAACTTTCAAGATTTGTAAGAAATGAGAGTGCTATAAAATGTGACTGCCTCCAAATTTGTGGAGTTCCAAAATAGAGGAATTCCTCTGCAAGAATGCCACATTTGCTGCGCTCATAACTTTAAAACAAGAAAATCTGTATGGTAATAAAAGACACCCTGTACATATACAGTGTGCATTGGAGCATTTCATGCAACCAATATTCAAGCACCTTCTGTCTACAAAGAATTCATAAAGCAAATTTATGCTTGGAATCAGTTACGAGCACTGGAAATGCAAACACTGTGACGAACCCTGGTCACATGCCAGGCATTGTGTTGCTGCTCTCTGCATAGGGCCTATGAATAAAAACCACCTTCAACATTACACAGTAAGCTACCAATTGCTATGTGTAGGAAGACTTAGTTCTTCAAATGCAATTATGACCTAGACATTCTAAAGCTTTTCTGATAATGTACTTTTAGTGAACAAGTACCCCAAACTTGAACAACTCTGAAGCTATAATGCCATTATTATCTGAAAGATGCACTCACATTTTTTTAACGCAGTAAGGAAACATTCATAATCGACAATGCCACCATAGAAATGAGAGTCATATAATATTGCACTGCGTGCAGCAAGGATAGCACAATCTCGCACAAAAGATTATAGTCTCTCCCGCAGACTTTGAGGGCTTCTTTATTATGTCTCACTTATGATGCCGTGACATGGTACGAAACCATGATGACGTAACTTATGATCATGAGTTACTCTTGAATGAAAGCTTATGCACACATGCATATTCCTGCATTGCAACTCTGGAGTGCACTTACAGTAAGGACACTGTGAAAAGAACAAAAGGCCAACAGCAAGAACCAGGCAGCGCAGTGCTGTTTGCACCTTCTCGGCTGTTGTCGGTTTAAGTCACCTTCACTGCAGGAGAGTCGTGTTATGCGGCGAAGCATATTTAGCATCATGCAGTGAAGCATATCTGAAGTTAAAGGGGACACTGTTACGGGGCCCCTGCTGGTGCTTGTGGTTACCCGACACTATCAGCTTAAGTACTCGTACTGTGACCTCTTCATGCATTTGGACAACACCAATCGCCATGTGAAAACCTCTGTTCACTACTAATCTTGCTAAGAGCCTAAATTGTTTCCAAACTACAAATTTCACCAAGTGGCAAACTTGGCAATGCTTCTGGAACCTCTTTCTAAAGTACTTTAATACTACCAGGATGCTTCAATGTCAAACTGGATTAAAAACCTGGGATGAGATTGGGCAAGCTTCTAGCTTTCTGACTGTTTGCTTCACCTTCTACATCAGTGAGTAGGCAGTGTTCAATAGGCGCTCCCACTTCACCAAGCAGACGACCGCTGATGAAAGCATGGTGAAGGCGAATAATGAGAGCGCAAGCAAACATTCAGAATGCAAGATCTCGCCCTTGGATTTAGAGAAAGGAAGGATAATTTCAACACCAAGGAACACCAACACTGGGCAACATTCATGCACCAGCTTTGTCAGTTTTTTGATGCTCCCACTACTTGTGCTGAAATCGTGAGAAAAGCCCAGAGAGAGTATACAATTCGAGAATCATGTACCTCTTACATTGTGGATGTGCTTGCACAGTGCTACCGCATGAACACCACCACGTCTCAAAATGATCGAATGAGACATATTAAAGGCACAAACACTGTTACCTTATACGTCCTTGGTATGCAGAACCCCAGCACCTCCACCACTTCTAAGGAACCGCTTTATTCTTGCCGAGCTAGAGCTATGGCGAGGAAGAAGCGACACACACTACGTACGGATGAGGAAGATGACGGAAAGTCACATTGCGCTCACAATATCGCTAACGTGGTAGTTTCCCAAAGGAAGCGGTCACACCACTGCATATAAAGTGTATGCACAGGGATTCTCATACGTCTTCCCTGTCCAAGGGACTGGTGGCAAGCACCACAAAGCAGCACTGGTCAGGTGCATTCTAATTAAATTCTTAAGAATTGAGAAAAGGCCGATTCAACACAAAGCAACGACCTGACACCCTTGCCAACAAACCTGTTGAACTGGCATTAAGTTTCAGATATTTGCGGCCACACATATGTAAACCAATGGGCAAGGTTCTGACTGGTGTTGTAGAAGTCGCGGGGCGCTTTTTTCGTTGCGACGATAGATCGGATTCATTTACAAGTAAGGCTCCAGGAGGGCACATGTAACCGGCAAACAGAGGCCTCAGGAGAGCATTAGATTATAATCAAGGAGGCGGCAGGGTACCCAAGGGGCAGCGGAGGGATCAAAACTGGAAGCAGGGCGGTCCCAAACTGGAAGCAGGTTATGTTGCCCCAACTCACGGACCACCCTGACTCCAGCCTTGTCCGCGAAAGCGGACAGCTGCTGATCTTAAAATGCGTCAGAAAATTCGGAAAGTACGACTTACACACAGCCTACAGACATCAAGATATACTACTAGCACGCGCAGGCCTCGCCGAGCCCCAACCCATGGACCAGTCCGCGTTCTAGCTCTGGTGTCCCCGTTACCGAGTTGGTGTCCTGGAGACGCCGCCAATAATATGAAATAGTGACACGTTGTTACTAGTAAAAAACACGACTTAAGCCGCTAACGCTACGTTCAGCACTGCCGCGCCCAACAACTTCTACAACGCATGTGAGAACTTCACCAAGCAATGGTTGTTCTTGGCAATACTAAGAACTTGTGAATTTTGTGTACCGCTCATGCTTAACTTTGTAGTGCACTGTGGCTTAGTGAAGCACTACGATTGCGTGTAGCATACGTACACATCTTACCTGATAGACGGTGAACGGGGTCTTGTACAAATATCCGCTGAAGAAGAAAAGACTACACCTTCACATGTGTTAAAACACATGCCAAACTTGAAAAAACAGACGTACAATGAACCTCCACACGTTAAAATAGCAAAAGCATCACTTAATAGTCGAAAACTATTGAAAACTTTGCAAGCGCCATGGCAAGCGCAAATCCGCCATTGCTGCTGATATTGATGTTGATCAGGCTGTCCCCTTGCGATCGAGTCGGCAAGCGCGTGGAAGCGCGTTTCTTTTTTCTATGGAACCGCAATTGGCGCAATGTAGCCAAAATAAACAAATAAAACTGTGAATCAACTCCAAATACACACACGCAAAAGAAAAATCGTCGGGATTCTCTATAACGACGTTTCCAACCCCTTGACCGATATTTCATACAGCTCGTTGCATTAATTAAAATACCTGCAGTGCATTGTTTTCATAACGCGCAAAAAAAATTCTGCACTTAAGCTTACCCGCACAAACACGCGGCGCAAATTCGTAGAACGCCACCAGTGCAGCCCCCACCCGCCAAGAAAATATATGACTAGTCAATAATAATAGCATATAATTATAACGTGAGCGTCGGTGCAATCAATGGAGAATTCAATTTTATTTGTTATAGAAAATCAAATGCAATGCAGTAAACAATGGATAGAATTAGGCATATAGCTTCCTGGAGTCTAAAAAAAATCTGCCTTGAAACTTGACGTGCTGACACGGCAAATTGTGGGTATACGATTGAAAATAATTGCTATAGTGTGTTCGTGTATGAGTAAGCTTCTCAAAAGGAGTTTCAAGTGTTTCCATGGTATGGCAAGCTTATATCTTGATTCATCAAGTTTTTTTTATTCATGTTGTTCAATTATGTTTAAAAAGCGAATTGTAAATCCCAATGGTTTTGTTTTTTACCAGGGGAACACAGAGTTGAGCCACTGTTTTGAAACAAACTTTTATTTAAAGGTAGTTACAAGTAACACCGACACCCTCGCTCATGACAAAACAACTTTCACTCGCTGTGTCCAGACACTTGGTTCAAGGTGCATGTAATGCTTCATCTCCAAGCTTCGCGTGGTTTCTTAAAGGCATTGTGAAATCTACACGGTGTTTTTATTTTACACCTCCTCATCTCATAGCACAAGATCTGAAATGCGTGAACAAGAAGAATCAGGCCAGCACATATTCACAGAAATGAACTCTTCACAGTGCAGTTGACAAGTGCAAAAATTACAGCAGAAACTGCCAGTCACATGATATGAGCACAACATAACTGTTCTTTTTGCGGGAAAGCCTCAATCCCATGCCGACATTAACCTATATGGTGGTCATCACTGGCAATGTTTGAAAGATTTTCATAAAATAGAGACTGAATGTCTGGAGTATTTATCATAAGGGAAGTAGAAACTCGCACATCTTCTAAACAGCCCTTTGCAGTGCTAAATGTATGCTGGCTATTGATAGTAATAAATAGTATGACTGTTACAACTGTTAAACAAGACAAAAGCTCACAGGAATATGAAGGCTTGAAGTGATAAACAGTGTTTGGAGGGGGAATGTAGCTGGAGTGAACCTTTTGACAAAGATTTGTTTTCGTCAGTGCCGCAATTAAGTTCGGCACAGCAATCTTTATGCACGCTTAGCTCACTTTCCCACACCCTCAATGTAGGATGAAGAGGAGAATAAGAAAGTGCGTAGAATGAAGTTGAAGTGTAGAAAAGAAATGGGGAGACAGTGAAAGAGAAGGTAGGAGCACTGTTGTAGATTATTCTTCGAAGGCTACTCTTCCAAAAGAAAAAGAGAAAAATATTAAATGTGTAAGGAAGCATTGCCAATTGTTATTATGCCTACTCAAGTAAGAGATGCATCATAAGGGATGCAATATAAAACTGATCTGATATGTAGAGTGGCCTAAAGCTTTCTGCATAGTCTTTACAATCATTATGACACTGTCTGCTGCAGCCAAATATGCAGAAGATTTAATTGAGTGCTCATGACCAGAGCAACTTATCCAGACTGCACACAATACCACTGCATATGCCCTCTATTTTGGTAATCTGAAAAATAAAAGTTTATTCAAATGGGCAATAAGAACATCACATGGAACACAAAATCTAGATCGAATTATGAGGCATGCCACAGTGCGGGACTCAGTAATATTTTTGACCACCTCGGGTTTTGTGATGTGCACTTAAATTCAACTACACACTTTTTTTTTTTCATTTCACCACCACTGAAATGCAGCCACCTTTGCTGGGATTGAACCCGCAAGCTCGTGCTCAACAGTGCAACATCATAACTACTGCTCTACTGAGTGTTTACACAAATTTATAAGTAGCAAAACACATTGGAGGCTTTTGCACACTGAAACACTACACACCATCCAATGCACTTCCTTACATCTATGTACAGACATACTTACCAGCGGCTCATATGACAAGCATGGAGGCGTGCTCTAACACACTACCATCCAACAGCTGCCACATACCAGAGATGACCACTGGGTCTGTACCTATCTTCACAGAACACTTACCAGCAGCTCATACAACAAGCATGGAGGCATCTCTCGTGCTCTAACACACATACCATCCAGCTGTGACATATGGCTGCACACCACAGACAAAAACAGACGGGCTAATCATCAGAGACCACATGTCATGATTTGTTAACATGCGAGCCCTCAACCTGCTTCAATAAGGCATGACAGCACAGCACTACTGCACCACTTCTCTCTTCCTAACTGCACTGGAGGCTTGTTACCAGTAATCGTGCCCTGCTGACATGGTTATCTCTTGTTTCTATGTTGCTGTCCCTAAGCTGTTATTTAAGGACTTCCTTTTGAACTTCAGTGGGCCTTGAAAGGCTAGATGATGGCTGCGACAATCTAGGGTTTTTTGTAGAGTGAAATCTTAACAGGTGCACAACTTTTTTGTTGGCTGGTTCATTTGAATGGTCTGGCATCTTTCTTTTTGGGTCACTTTCACTTTCAACAAGCATGAAAACTGGCTCAAACAAATTGTTTGCCTTCTCAGCCACACCCTCAGAGACTTCACCATCTGATATTGCCTGTCTGACCGAGTCCATTTTTGCTCTTAAGAGTGCTGAGCTTTACACTGCTTTGGCTGCTTCCAGCTTTGTTATACTCTGTACAATGTGCAATGCCCGACTTGCCTCACATGCTTCTTCGGGTGAGCTCTCATGGGCCTTGTTGCTGCTAGTTGGATTAGCGATGACCACACAGTGAATGTGCTTGCACACTGTAAAGTGTATAAGATGGTCATAGCAAGTGCACATGTAAGTATGCACACACACTGCACATTCCTTACACCTCAAAGGACAGCAAGCACCATCTCCCACTTTTGACACTTTATATGAGAGCCCTTTAATAGACTGAGATGGCACAGTCTATATGCCATCTTCATTTAATTTGGCACAGCCATCTTCATTTAATTTGGCTCAAGCTGCCATTTCACTGCCAGACCTGTGGTTCTTCTGAATTCTGCTCAGCTTCTTACCCTTTGCCCCTTTCATCATCTGGATAGCCCTTTTCATTAAAAAATGATTTGTCAAGTCCATGAGGGCAGAAATAAGTTTGTCACCATGCTTATTCTGTTTTCTCTCCAGCATAGTATGCTTTAACGTCCTGCGCTTGCTCTCAAGGTGCATGTTAGTGTTGACAGCTGCTCTAGTCCTAAAGCAATAGGCCCACTCTTGCGGCCTAACTGCATAGTGGTCATTGAAGTACTTCAGGAAGTCCCTCAGTTTTTCTCCCTCACTAGAAAGGAATTGCTTAAAATAATCTTCAAATGCCTTTTCCGCGAGGAACTCTAAGAGTAGCCACACACTATGGTAAACATGTGGCCTTAGCTGTTTCTCTACACACTCGAGTATCTTCTTATGCCAATTGTTATCCACATGCCAGGCACTGAGAAGTTTCTGTTTTGCGGCACCCATGACCATGGACCATGCTTTGTAGAATTGCGACGCATCATCAGATATCAATGTCTTAGCAGCCACTTTTTTGGCCATGGCCAACTCCAGATATTTGAAGAATGCTGTCAAAGTTTGCTCGTTCATCCGGTTGCAGATGAAATAAGCTATAGCTACACCTGATCCTATTTTATCTAGCACCAGAAGAGTGGTCAGCTCAAACTGGTACTCTGTAGTTCCATGTGTGGAGTCAAGACATACAGTACCTGCAGGGCCCAATTTTTCTAGTAGCTCCTTCTGAGACTGTCATCAGAACAAGAGCAAAGTCTGCTGAAGGAAATGTACCACTTGGGTCCACTGCACCTTGTGCCTTGTACAGGCGGACAAGTGTTTCACCTTTTTCTTTCATCACAAGCACCCACATGTCTACACTGATAGCGTCATTAGTGTGACAATGTTCAGGAGCAGCAATGTTAAACTGCTGTTTGATGTTATGCAGGGTTGAGCACTCTGCCAAGTGCACGGGCCTCAGCTTGGATGCCACAGATGTTCTTACTCGCTTTAGAATGGTTTTCATGGGCATACCCCTTTCTAGGTTCTCTGCTACGCTGGCCTTTTCCTTGTCACTCATTCTCAAGTGCTGAATTTCTGGTTTATGACCGTAATGGTTTCTTTGATACCTGACTTTTATGGTGGTGCCTTCAGGTGTCGGACGGTAATTGTGACGGTAATAAATGAAAGACATATCTTACCAGACCTACAGCTCCCCTGACTTTTCTCCCGACGGTCACTATGACCTTCCTTTTTCCTTGCCTCGCCTGATCTATTACAGTAATAGTGGATCCTTGTTTCTCCACTGGCCAGCTTTTTGGGGTCCCTGGGCAAAATGAACCAGCAGTTTTGGCTACCCTATTCTTTTGCTTTCCATTCATGAAATTCTGTAATAAAAGCACAAAATAGCATTAGATAGTGACAAGTACTATTGGGAGAGAGATGCAAACAAAAATAATCACTCTAAAGGCTTTGGACACGGGCTAATGTAGCATTTATTTTACTCCCTCACCTTCAACTCGACTGTGTCATGAGGTCACCCTTGATATTGCTCAAATTTATGTTAAAATTGAATTTCAAATGCAATGCGCCATAACTTCAAAAAATTTATCATATTAGTTTTGTTTTAATAAGAAACAAATATGAAACTTAAGCATGATCTATGCTCACTCCTTCTTCAATATTGAATCAGACTGTACATTCATAGCAATGCTGTTACGATAAGACAAAGACGAACTGAGAGCACATGGTGCAAGCTACGCCCCAGAACAGTGTGAATCCCTTCTCTCAGTTTCTTCTTGAAAAGCTCCTTCTTTTCAAGAAGAGCTTGATTTTTTACTGTAGATAGGGGCTTGGCGAGGGAGTGTTCCATCGTCACGCGGTTATGATCTGGCTTGGGCATGCGCCTGGTTCGAAGAGGCAGCATTATGTGTGATTTCAATAAACTAGTTGCTAGTCTGCGTTCGTCCTGTCTTCTTCTACGTTGGTGTGTTTTCTCAAGCGCAGTTTAAGTTCACAAGAAGATGTCTTACCAAGTAGCCTCCTAACACACTCTTCTTAAAGAAAAAAGGATTGCGCGTGCGTCAAATTTCGCTCTACTTTACGAAATCTACAACCAGAGTCCTTCTATTGAGGGACTGTGGTACTACTAAAGAATTTTCCCAAAGTACGCCGGGAAACCAAGCCGCTGACAGCCGCAATTGCAAGTGTGGTCGTGGACCTACGTCGGCCTGCATTCGGACCTATTGCGGCCTGCACTGAGGCGAAGACTACACCACGCACGCAAGTAGCGCAGAGCAACGTCAGAACGCAGAGCAAATCCCTCCTCTCGTTTAAGTAAAAAAAAAAAGGGGGGGGGGGGGGGGTTGCGCGAGCGTCACATTTCGCTCTATTCTATGAAATGTACTGCTAAAGAGTTTGCCCACAATACGCTGGGAAACCATCCCGGCGACATCCGCAAATTCATGTATGGTACCGGTTCTGCGTCTCTGCCGCATTGAAACGTGCACTGAGGCGAAGACTAGGCCACGCACGTATGTGGCACAGAGCAACGTCAGAACGCAGAACAGCTTACTCCTGTCGCTTAAAAAAATAAGAAGATGTACAAACGTCAAATTTCACTCCACTTGGTGTGCAGGAAAGCAGACAATGCCAAACGTACGTCATGTAGCGCATCGCTGGGAGCGCGCACACATGACTATGGATAAACAAACAAATTATATTTAACGAGGATACAAACTTCAAAATACCCCAAGGAAATAAATTAGGCACCTGCGCAAAAGCTGCTCTTCGCGAAACAGATAGAGAAAAAGAAAACAAAGGCCCGCAAAGCATAAACAACTGCCTTTTTGGAGACACACTGCGCAACAAGAAATTAAAAAAAGTCCAAGATATAATATTGCGTTTAAACGTCATTTGCTCACGATGACTGAGAATAAACTTAATAAAACTGTTCCTCACCCTTATTGTTCCGGAACACCGGGTGCACGTAATCAGCCTCGAAGTTGTGCGCAGCGATCTGGTGCACCGAATACTTCTCCATTGTAGGCAGGGAAGTGCCACATACGTCGCATTTCATCAATTTCTTGACATCCACGGCCATTTTGTGAACGTTCCTGATGTGTTGCAGCATGTTCTTCCTCTGTATGAATAGTTTGCTGCAGAATTCGCAGCGACGATCGTCATCGCCGATGGCAGCTCGATCACAGACGTGCGCCATTCCGACATTGCACGCACTAGGGTTGTTGCATAATCCGGCAGCAATACAGGGAAGAAACCTCCCCAATCACGTGACACACTAGGTATTCAGTGGCCCCATAGAGACAGTTGGAAACCAACTTAGGGAACTAACATCCGGGAACGCAGGGTCACGTGGATGCTGCCTTCTATTGTTCACCGGCCTCAGCCGGCCTGCGGGGAAACGCATGTTTCTAGAAGGGGGTAGTGGGCTCAGGAGCCGGAGCGCCCTATGCATTGCAGCGAGGCGGCGAGTGCGGACGGGACGCGGATTTTGGTGGCGGCGCTGTAGTCGCGTGGGCTGGCTCCCTCCGCTGCTTCGCCATAGAATAAAGAGCTTCGCGCGCTTGTTCGTGCAAGCTTGATTCGCGACGTTGACTGTTTTTTGTTGTTTCAACCTACCGTTCGAGTCTGTTTCGCGCGCAGTCGGCCGAACACGCGAGAAGTAGGAAGGTCAAAACGGCAACGACACTGCTTCGCTCCCGGCTGTGAAACAAGATATAAGTGGAAGTAACCACTACGACCGCATAATAGTGGCATCACCACAGGATTAACTCTCTAGCTTTCAGTGGATATATGCTTTCGTAAACAAAATCGCACTTAAAGGAATAAAACCTCATCATATCTGGCCTCTGTTCCGAATGTGTTAGTGCACGCGCCGCAATTGTTTGGCTCACTTGAACTTCTGAATGCGATTGGGTACTGACCTGTATAAAAATTGTTAATGGCAAATGAATTAAAGGGCCCCTGAAACGGTTCGGACAAATTTTGTAGACGCGTAGGGTACAGCTTAAGTAGAACATTCACACCACAAGTTAAGTGAAGCGTTACGTATTAATGGAGCTACAAGCGATTAGAAGTTACCCTCCTCCCTAGTCATGCTTTTCCTCCTCAACTCGTTCGCCGAGCGATCGGGGCTAAGCTCCGCCTTCACTGGTTTCGCGTCACGATGCGACGTCACATCGTCCACTTCCGGTTGTTTTGGAGCCCGCCCCCGCCCGCGTGAAGCCTCTCCGCTAGCCGCTTGGCCGTCGACCCCAAGCGAGAGCTATCGAAGCAGCGTGCGTTGCGAGCATTCTGTCGTAGCGCCGAACGTGTCTGGTATTCCGGTAACCACAGGCAAGCTAGTCATTTCGGCAAATGACTGGAGGCATAAACTCAAGCTGATGAAGGAACTTTAGCGTAGACGTACGTGCGGCCTGATTGGTCTGCACGGTCCAGCCACTTGTTGGCGCAGCGCTTAACCAGCCAAACAAAGCGCTAATATTGCTCTAACCAAGTGTAAAACATTTTAAACATTTAAAAGAAAGAAAGTGTTGATGATTACACTCCTGCGAAAAATACACACCTGCAGCAAAGAAGAATACACTTCGTTACTGCTACTGTGTATGGTTGAGCTCTGTGCCACCAGGTGGCTGCACCGTGCAGACCATTCGCATATGCGATTCTGCTCATCCCATGGCTCATCCCGCTACGGCACAGTCAAGCGGCCAGATCCTGTCCCCTTGCGCTTGCATTTGCCCTAATACCGGACTCGCGAAACGCTATTGCGTTAGTAATCTTCCGGTGTAAAGTGACGGCCACAAACGCGCAAACCCTGGCGCCGATCGGATAGCGGCAGTCCGATGCGCAGCAGCCAGCTCGCTCGCATGCTGCCTTGCAGAGGGACACAATGTCGCAGCTTGACATATTGCCAGTCGCTACGTTTGCAGTCCACAAAGTAACAAAGTCGAATCATAGTGCTCGCGAAAAGACTGAGACCGACTCTGACCGCGGAGCTCTCGTCAAAATGGAGTACGTTGTAACACAAGCAGACGACACTTGCTGTGTGCCGGAAGTGCTTAATTGTATTGAAAAATCGTTCTTGTGCATTCTCTTTATGTTACTTTCTGTTTATAAAAACAAATGAACTAACATTCCAACTATTACGAAGATCATTTGTTTACCATAAAGTTGGAAAAATTATTGATCACGCGCCCTGGTCAGCCAATCGGATAGCTCGCCCCACTGACGTCATATGGGTGATTTTCGTCATATGGGTAGGGGCGGCTTAAAATTCCGCCGAGCAGCGTGCTCCGATCGGCAGCGATGTGCATTTTTAAAACCTTATAATAAATTACACGCTTTACGCGGAGCACTTAGATGTGTCAATTAATGATCAGAAGGACCTACTCTAACGACTCAGTACGTTTGTAGAAAATCGTCAAAATCGTTTCAGGCTCCCTTTAAGCAATTTACCCATTCACATATTTACCTCTTCTACGGTGTTCGCGAGCTTTTAGTTTAGAAATCAGTCGCATCGTCGTGCGGCCGTTAGTCTGCACTCGTTGGGTCGGCTTTATTTTCACGCAAGCTTGAAGAACGTCCGCCTTTCCACCTTTCTCTGCGCCTTGTCTTAATTTCAGAAGAAGTTTTCAGAAAACATGCTACGGAGCTGCGTGCTTTCTTTTTTCGGCGCGACACCAAGCGCACACGGCTTTCTCTACGTTGAAAATGCTCAGAGTTTCGCGTTCCGTACAGCCCATGCTCTAGTGGCGCCATCTGGCGGCGTCGACGTGAGATGCCACACCCGCGGGCTCTCCCTGATCCCACTACCCCCTTCCTAGTTCACTATAGCCACGGAGGAAGGAAACTAAGGAGAGGCCCTACCCCCTCCGCGCGCTAGGACAAAATAAAGCCCCTCCATCCACGCGCCACCGCCGCTTTCTTAAGTAGCGACAACCGCCTTTTCCCCTCACACCAAATCCGGTTCCGGCATTTCCGCTTCCGGCATTTCCGGTTCCGGCATGTCCAGTTTTAAGATTTCCGGTTCCGGCGTTCACGCTTCCCAGGCCCCGCACACTCTCAAGTTCAACAAATGGCCACAGAGGGCGAAAAAATCGACCGCGCGCTGCTGCTAACAAAACCAGCATAGTAATATCACTTCGGGATGCTTACGTTAGTTTGAACATTTTCCGCTGGAGGCGCCGTAATAAGCGCAATTTTTTTTGGAAACTTTCTCCTACAATTACCGAAGCACGTTTATTACATGAAAAAGAGGGCGAAATTATCATTGCTAATTTGATATTGTATTCTTTGTAAGTAAGTTTATTGTTTCTTTGTCATTATAAACGCAAATAGCGTTCAGCATCATCGATCTTTCACGTGACCTCTGGCCTGGATTTAAAATTTTTACCGGTATTTTCGAGTACATGGCGGCACGGATTCATTCGTTCGTGCGCTCAGACTGGTTGCTTCTTTTTCGCTAAAACTAGTTTATTGCGCTTCGATGTCACGCGTTATTTAACCTGGGGTGAAGTGACGTGTTTGCAAGCGGACATGTAAGCCCGAAAGTTGGGTATCGGTCGTGAGCCATTCGGAACACGTCTGCATCGAAACGGGAGCTGGATTCTGGTGCGGCTGACAACGGTAATAACGGTGAGTCGTTTAACACCGCTGCTTGAATCGTTATATAATATTCGTCTCATTAACTTACAGGCGGAGACAAGTTAACGAACTAGATCCTGCGCAGCATATGGCAGTCGGGATCCTCCGTTGCTGTTTCCTAAATAAACCGTTACTGGCGAGGCTGTCGTTATACACACACAATCGGGAAAGAAAGAGCGATATCGGAACGCGCGCCTCATTTTTCATCTTATTGTAGCCGTGGCCATAGGTGACTGGGTAGCCTTAACAATATACATATAAAACTTATTTTCGAGTCCGCCGGCAACTTTATTCGTCCACAAAATCGAATAATCCTTTGGTAAAATGATGTGAAAGTACAGAATTTAATGTATTAAACAGTTGCAAGCGTGATAATTCACTCATATTTCGTACTTGTTGGTTCCAAATGTTCTTGCTGTTCAGTTTGGTTTACCGTAGGGCATTTATTTTTGCAGTACTGCAGCAGTGCATCACGTTCGTGCAGAAGAATAATGCATCAGTTTTAATAGCTTCATGACTTTCATGTATTTGCTTGTGGAATCAGCAGTGTGATCTCTTCCAGTGTATAAATGAACGCACAAATGTTCTCATTTGTGATATTAATAATACTTAAACTGTTCACATGCATTGTATAGTTAGGCAGGCATAAATTTATGGACAACAGCAATATTTATTTAACTTGGTGCTTAAGCGCCCTAGAACAGACAGGGTATATTTGCATGTGTTCTGTAGTCGCAAACCATTACAATATATATGTCACACCTTCTTGCATTTCATATTGCAAAATTGTGCTTTTTTTCAATTTCTGATTCAGTCAAAATTTCTGTTCCAGACATGCAGTAATGAGGATGGCACCAGTATAAAGCAACACACTCCACACACTAAACAGAAGCTGCTGCCTGCTACAACAAGGCCATTGTGTGGACATTGGCTGCTACTACAAGGTAAACAACATGTGGTTCAGAAATAAATATGCTTGATATATGCTGTATTGTCTTGCTAGTCTTGAGATACATGTCATTTGTTTGCAGCAGAAATGAATGTTTGCTCATGTTTATGGTTCAGTATAATTGGTTCGAACATAAAAGAAAACACACATGAGTTTGGCTAATCTGTGCTGTATCTCATGTGTCACCGTTCTGCCCCAACAGAGTCCATGCCAAGCATACCTTGGTCATCACAGGAGCTCCTATCCACACCAACAGAAAGGGGCTGGACCTGAATTTGCAAGGCTTTTACACCACGAACAAAGAAGCGCATGCAGAAGAATTTACATGAGATATCAAGTCTGCAGAGCACTATGTCAAGACTGAAAAGAGCTTCAGCCACCATTCCACCAGCGCGGACAAATTGGCTTAGTCATCCAGGTAACTCAAAAAGGACTTTATGGAAATTCTTCGTCTTCAGATGCGCCTGCAACTTCTGATCAAGCACGGACGACGCTGGCCAAAAGAGTTCCATCAGTTTGCCCTTAATCAGCTTCCTGGCCATGTCAATTCCATTTGTGCCAAGTGTAATTTTTCTTCTATAAATGCAAGCTTTTTCATTGCCCATTCTCGTTAGAGATCATTCATCCTCATCCAAACATAAAGGTCAACCGATTCTTCGCTGATACTTAATACCAGTCACTGTCCAGTAGCATAACATATCTGTAGCAGTACCTTTTAGTGCATGTTGTCATGCACAATTCCTCTCCTGAAATAGCTGATGCAACATCGATATGTTTCTTGCATTAACCTACGCACTGTTTGCTATGCACCATTTTACTTTTCTTGATGTTTTTGGCCTTCAATGCTTGCAGAGCAGGGTGGCTTCTCTCTTGAATGCAAGCTTTCTCATTTTCCATATTCCTAGTCTCGTTGATGGTTGCTCTTCTTCCTCGATAGCCTGGGTCTTTGCGCAAGCTACACTGAATGATAGATTGCAGAATCTGGTTTTGCTGCCCCACTTGGTTGTGGTCGCCGTGTTACATTTCTCGGATGTGAGGTAAGCATTTGCTCCTGCAGTCCGCACAGCGACATAGACTCCCAATTTACACACCATGATTCGTGCTCCCCGTTCAGCCTTTCCTGCTGCAGCCATGTGCAAATTGTGCCTGCGGCCTTTCTCAGTCGCAATTAAGCACGAACGGAGACAAGCATACGTGCTTACATGGTCCAACGTGTTTGAAGTTCATAGCCACATGGGTGGAAAGGCCCGCATAAATGGCTGCTGAAGGTGATGCCCACGAAAGCGACTTGTCTATATTGAGACAAAATGGGACACCAAATGTGAGCCACACATTAGTGGCCCTCGACAGAAAAGAAACATGCAGGTTGGAAAGGAGTTAACGCTAAAATTCCGGATAGTCCATTTCGCAGTGTTGGTTGTGGCAGCAGATGCCTGCATCACCTGATTGCTTCGCAATGGAAGTTGCTCATCTTCAACGGCAACTGTCGGTTCAAACAGGTGCGACGCTCTGTCCAATCTGTTTGTACTGCTGTTTGTCGCTCGTTACCAGACCACCACATGCGACGAAGGCAAGCATTATGCCTGTAAGTAGGCGGCTGAATGTATCCTAAGAGACCCGTGTATGTGAATGCTCACTGTTGCCATATGGTTTGTAGCCAATGTATAATGTATTATCTGAACACTATGTGGTGAATGATTGCCGTTTATTTTTGCTGTTATCTCACTTGGTTACGGTCGCCGTGTTATGCTTATCGGATGTGGCGGCCTGGTCAGTTGCACTGGAAAGCAGTTTCTCGAAGTAAGCATTTGCTCCTGCAATCTGCACAGCGCCATAGACTCCCAATTTACACACCGTGATTCGTGCTCCCCGTTCACGTTCAGCCTTTCCTGCTGCAGCCATGGGCAAATTGTGCCTGTTGCCTTTCTCGGCCGCGATTAAGCACGAACGGAGACCGGCATACGTGCTTACATGGTCCGACGTGTGTGAAGTTGGGTGCAAAGGCCCGCAAAAGTGGCTGATGAAGGTGATGCCCACGAAAGCGACTTGTCCATATTGAGACAATGTGGGACACAAAGTGCGAGCCACACATTAGCGGCCCCCGAAAGAAAAGTAACGTGCAGGTTGGAAAGGAGTTAAGGCTAAAATGCCGGGTAGTCCATGTCGCTGTGTTGGCTGCGGCAGCAGATGCCTGGTTCACCCGATTGTTTCGCAGTGTTAGTTGCTCATCTTTAACGGCGACTGCCGCTGCAAACAGGCGGGACACTGACCAATCTGCATGAGCCGCTGGTTTTCGCTCGTTACTAGACCGCCATGTGTGACGACGACGGTGAGCCGTTTACGAGCTCGCGTCAAAGATTCCAGTGTATCTCGACATACAAATTTTATTTCTGCTATTGCACGAGAATGTACATACACTGCTGGTCTTCTGCCAATAAAGTCGCACGTTCTGTTCACTCACTTGTGGCTTGTTTGTATGGGCGTCAGTAGAGGCTCTTTGCTCTCCTGGCAATTAGAACGCACCGGCTACGCGGCAGCCGAGGAGAGTACGGCGCGTACGAGCGGATGCAAGCGTACACGACCGGCAAAAAGCGGCCATATTGAATAATGCTCTAAAAAAAAAAATGCGCAATTCCGCTTCCTGTTTTAGCAGCGTCATCTGGCGTCCACCTAGGTAAGTTCCATGCGCTGCCGCTGCTTATTTTCGAACCACTGCGGAAGGTACAGTTTCCCTTCTCTAAAGTTGTTCTTTATTCTATGCGCTTCCTGGAGTTGCGCTGCGAGAATTTCCACTGTGATTGCAGACGATGGTGAGACGCCCGTGCTTAGCAACCGGTGCTAATTTGAGTAGCTCGCTCTAGCCATTCCACGAAGCGTCATTCGTGTGCATCTACGTGCTTGTTTGCGTACGCTGCGCCCGCACGCTTTGCCTGTCGTCCCCTTTCTCTGACAAAGTGCGGAGAGCCATGGGCTGGGGCACAACACACGAACATAATTCGCCGTACACATCTGCTCGCGTCACAACACTAACACAATTCGCCGTACACCTTTGCACGCGTTACAACACGCGCGCACGCACCAATTCACTGCACACCTCCACTCATATCGCACAAGAAAAGCACACTTGTTTTCACCATGTCACTGAATGCCCTCCACGCAAATTTGAACTTGTTATATTTCATAGCTTCACGTCATTGCAGTTCTTCACGCAGTGCACGCACTTGGGACGTTCGTTACCTTCGATCTGCCGTACGAGACAAGTTCAACCTCAGAATCAACAGCATAAACTCTATGCGTCTGCCGTACAAGTTGGCGTCGCGAACTCCTTCACTAAAGTCCCTCCATAGGCAGGTTGCGCACGTAGTTCCCGCGCCTACTAGGGCGCCCCTCGCGGCGGCCAGCGCGGAACCGGCAGGATACGACCGGCTCGCTTGCGTTCAGAAAGCCTGTATGTGCACTGTTTCGCGCGTAGCTGTTGCCTTTTCTGAGCAATGCCGAAGTGCAATCCGAGCTGTTGAGTAGTGGGCTGCAACAGCACGTACACCAACTCACGAGGAACAAAGTTTTACAGGTTTCCAAGCCGACCATATGAACCAGAACGGCGTCAAACCCGCCGTGGTTGCTCAGTGGCTATGGTGTTGGGCTGCTGAGCACAAGGTCGCGGGATCGAATCCCGGCCACGGCGGCCGCATTTCGATGGGGGCGAAATGCGAAAACACCCGTGTACTTAGATTTAGGTCCACGTTAAAGAACCCCAGGTGGTCAAAATTTCCGGAGTCCTCCACTACGGCGTGCCTCATAATCATAAAGTGGTTTTGGCACGTTAAACCCCACAATTATTATTATTAAAACGGCGTCAACACTGGATAGCGCTCGTCCGACGGCATAAGCTGTTTTATGTTCCGGCGTTATGCCAAGTGCGTTATAACGCTGAATTCTTTGCTTTTACAGCAATGATGGCAGCAACGGGACACCTGCAGTCAGTGGCGTAGCTAGGTCGTCTGGCACCCGGGGCCCATAGGTCTTCTGTCCCCCCCCCCCTCCCCCGGGTTTATTCGAGGAAGGCGAGGATATCAACAATTTCCGCGTGTCTCCAGACGTATATGACACCTCCCCCACTGGCCCCTTGCACCCGGAGCTCACGTCCCCCCCCCCCCCCCCCCTTTGCTACGTCACTGCCTGCAGTGCGTACCAGGATATGCAGTAAACAAAGTAGTTTGTTCCCACACTATACCGCAGTAAAACTGTGGAACTCTTTCCCGATCCTCTCCCATTCAAACAGCACTAGGGCTTGCTGAGAGATTTAAGGAGGGGTTGCAGCCGGCTGAGCTGGCATACAGCCTTCTGCGCCCAGCATATCAACGAAGGGGCAGATGAGATCACCAAAATTTTTAACAACGTGGTTTATTGGAACCTCCTTTGCACGCACTGAAAAATCGCAACATAAAAGTATCGCACTTCCAGTAACTTGGGCGAAAATATTTTCCCAGCGTAGTCTAACAACTGGTAAGTTCATCCCCTTTTTTTGTGTTTGGGAAGAGCAACGTTAGAATACCTCTGGTAGGTCTTACGAGTCGTTCGTACGCCCCACGTTCTTGGATGAGATGTTTTGGATTCGTATTTGCCGTCCTGTATGTACAGGAAAACTACCGCGGCGTCCTTGCACTTCCCTGCGATGCCAGCACGGCAATCGCAGCTCCCCGCTAGGATTTGTCTGCTGTCGCCGATCTTCAAGAATCTATGTCGCCTATAATTTCATGCGTCCACACCATAGATAACGAAGTAACTTAAGCTGAGCTTCACACATCTCGCTGGTGCATTATTTTTCGTTTGCGGAATAAACCTAGCAGTCACTTCCGATCAGTGCGAGTTCAGCACTTCGCTCACGCCGTAGACGTGCCCCACTTCAAATAGACGACTTCCTTTCTCTAAATTCTTTTTCCTAAAAAAGCTATGAAGATCTTGTAATTCCCTAAACCCGGTTAAAATTAATATCGGCACGCTGTTTCGCGCCATCGCTACCGTTTGACAGGACGCCAAACACGCAGCGCGGGCTGCTGACGCCGTGAGTAATCCTACCACATTCGTGCAACTATTCGTCAGATGGCGCTAGGGGTCGGAAAGACAGGGCGCCGCCTAGCACTTGCAACGTGCCCATACGTGCTGGCTGGAGGGGATGTATGCTTCAAAACAAGAAGAATTCAAAGGGGACAAGCTGTTGTATTCCGCTGAAGTAGTAGTTTGCGGTCGCTGTTTTCCAAATGCACGAAAAACGGGAGCGGTCTCCAAGCACCCAGGCACTACATTCCACTGTACGTTGTCTCTCGGTGCACAACTTGTCGCAGGTTGACGCGAAGCAGCGAACACGACCAGATCGCCGATTACAGTAGGCGGTGGTTCTTGGATGGAATCGTATTAACAGTTTCAACCGCAGCTGGTGCAATTAAAGCCTCTCCGTAGACGCGAAAGTAAACAACGCTAAAGAAACATAGGGTCACTTCCACTCGGAACAGGAAGCTGAAGCTACGTAAGTTCCGCTTGACGCCGGAAGCTGAGGGGGTGAGTGGGAGAGGAGCGTGGAGGAGGAGGGCAGGTTGGCGGTACTTAACCTGGTCGGCGGTGACGCGTGGATGTAGGGGCTTTAGGAGAAAAGTGTGGCGGAAATGACGTAGTAGGTTCTCATTTTTTTGCTGCTGTTTTATTTTTTTTGTTGTATGGCCACGTCTTTTGGGCCACAATGGCGGCGTTGTTATGGTTTTGAGCGCCCACACGTGTTGCTCTGGTAGGTTTCGGGCCGTGGCAAAGGCGCTGAGTGGGCGGGTTTGCGTTAGTCACCGTGTCTTGTTGCGCTGTGTTACTTGCACCGTGCTCTGCCAGATGTTGCGCGAGCGCGCGCTACCACACGCAGCGCGGCGTGGTTTCGCGAAAGATGTAAACAAGAGAGGAGGGTGGCCCAAAAGGCGGAGCATCGCCAAATTCCGGCTTCACTTTTGCTTCACAAAGAGTGACGTCAGGGCCTCTCCTTAGTTTCCTTCCTCCGTGACTATAGCGCTATTCTGGACATTCCGCCATTTTCTTTGGTGCGTGACGTAGGCGCGACGCAAACAAAATGGCGCTGGTGGCCCAGTTTTGCTTACGTAACGTGACGCCAACTTGACGTTTCGCCTAAGAAACTGAAATGAAGGCACTGAATGTAGCGTTATCAGTAAAGCAAAACAGTTTTCCTCCGCAGTAAAAATAAAGCGGCTATCTCAAAGCATATGATTATTCCGTCGAAAACGCTTCTCGCTTCCGTCGTCTGCTGCGTACAAGCCGTCGTCTGCTTCAATAGCTAGGATGCGTGTCCCCGGAAAATGGAATGAGTCATCGCATGTTGGCGCCAACGTGCTTGTTTTCTTGCTTGAGACAACATACACGACCTACCAGTGGTGATGCGCGCACGTTCTAGGCCACGTTATCGCTATCTCGTGAAACGCAAGTGACTCAGCCCGACTCGGCTGGCTGAGAAACGGCCGAATATTACCGATAGCGTTGCGCGCGCCAGAGATATCCGCTAGCGCGACGCAAGCGCCGGCGCTGCCATCTCTTGTTCATTTCGCTGGTGCCGGAGGTAACTTCAAGGCGCCGCCTTGCGTACATTTCTTTTTATAATTTAGAAAGAGGCCGTTGTCATAACTTTTGATTGTGCGAAAAGGCATTAATCTTGATTACAATACAAATGCAGCAGTGAAAAGACGACAACATTGCCGAACGTTTGCTATGTTCAGCCAATATTATTTCGTATAAACGCGTTCTTTTAAAAAATGATGGCCCCAAACACAAATGCCAACACTACCCGAGAGCGATGCAAATACTATGAGCACGCGTTATGAACATAAGATTTTCGTGGCGCCAAACGGCGGGGAAAATGTGGCGATACGCATTCCTCTTGGCTGTCATTGCATATGGCTGCTCATTAGCATAATTCGCGCGGCTTGTCGCAGCAAAAATTATGGCGGAAAATCTCAGCAATGGCGGCCCAGCGCAACGTCACGCATCGTCAAAATGACGTTTACGAAACAGCCCTTTCTGTGACGCTCCTCACGAGATATTCCTTCAGCCAATCAGCAAGCTGGCATGGCGCATATCTTGGATCGCCACCACATATTCGCGCAATTGCGGATGCATTGCACTGGCTTCTGCACGCTACCGCTCACATTCTTTTTGAAGCGCTAACATCGCAATATAGCTGCCAAGGACCAAAAAGTGTATTAGTCCATAAAATTTGCAGCAGCACGTCACGTTTCGTCATCTTGATGAAAACGCAAAATTGCATTTTGCAATACTTCCGCTTCCCGGCACAAATTTCAAAACACGTGACTTCTCGACAGCCAATCAGAGAGTAAACATGGCGGATAATGGCGGCCGTGCAGCCGCCATGCGTGTCGAGAATAGCGCCCTAGTACACTGTAGCTATGCAGCACCGAAAAGAATGCATTTGATATTTGAGCACGAATAGAATGCGAATTTATTTGCCGCAGCCTCAACAAATAATGCAGGAAAAAAAAGGAAAGAGAAAATAGTGTGCCTCGATGTTCTCCACGCCCGCCTCGAGGGATCCAGGAAGTACGCGCATCGAGGCAGTACGTACGCTACCGTCCGTAAACTCGCCGAGTTAAGATCTGAGGTCGCTCTATCCCCATAACCTTCTACCTTCATAAAGAAGTAAAGATTGCAGGTGACACATCGCCGGCTTCGGAGCTTGCAAGCCGATTGCCGTTTCAGTGAGGGGATTTTTTCTTTTTTTCGGCGTAACCTTGAACTCAGATCATTATGTTGTATATGTACGCAGTAACACAGCCACCTATATAGGAAGCTATGGCAGTAAAAAGCAAGAGAGGTCACGTTAACATCTTCAGGTGGGGTGGCTCTTAACCCTCGAAAGAGGGCAAGAAGAGTACGGAAACGACAAAAAAAAGGAGACGTACAAAAGCACAGTTCGCAATAGGGGATCAGAAAATTTGGGTGTGGTAGTTCATAGTGTTTTTTTCCTCTTTGTTATTGTTTAACCTAAGTAGGACATTAGGCAGTATAATAGCAAGAGCTTTGTGGCGCAACCCACCGCCCCGTTCCAAAGGGGACGCTCATAACATCCATCCATCCCAGGGCACGGAATATGAGGGAAAAAAGACCGGGGTTCGCTCTGTGCGATTGAATCTCCTTCTAGTTCTAGCACGTTTCGGCAGAGGTTTCATAAGCGCGCCATTGAACGTTTTTATTGCACAGCACACGTAGCCTCGCTTGCAAAATCTTCAAATTTTGTCTTCAATCGCCATTCCAATCGAAGACATCGTTCACCGCGTCCAAGAAAAACCACTGTTCTTTGAGGTAACACGCTATAGCAATTTAAGGTCAGGCAGAACACTGTTTTCTTTACAAGCATGCTTTATTTCATGAGAAAGAAATACTGGCACATGTTTACCCAACCTATGCTCCGCTGAAATTTCTGCGACAACGTTTCGCATGTCTGCATGGCCGTGACCATAGTGCGGAGAACCGTCAGCTGTTTGCTGACTACAAGTCATCAATATTTCGGCATGTGCAACAACATTTCCAACCTTGGAACCCACTCTGGTACGTACATCTGCACTTCGAGCTCGTAAACTCTGTGTCAAGCAAGGCAGTAAAGTTGCCTACTTAGGAAACCGCGCAGAGCCGGTTTATGTTAATGGTCACCACTCGCGTCGTCTGCCAGTTACTTCCGGGGTACCACAAGGTGGCGTACTGGGACCACTCTTATTTTTCATTTTTATTAATGATATTGTTAGCGCTATTACTGAACCAGTATAATTACGTTTGTTCGCAGACGACTGCATTTGCTTTCGTGAGCTTGCTTGCTAAGAGGATCAGGAACTTTTGAATACTAAGATTAATAACATTTATTCATGGTGTAAAGAATGGGACATGAAGCTGAATGAAGAAAAAACAGCATACATGCAGATAACAAAAAAAAAAAAGACGTAGGCGGGCATTCCCCTATATTCTTCGTACTCATCCTCTTGTCGAAGCAAATGAATATAAATATTTCGGGTGTGAGAATGACTAACAACCTAAGTTGGAATTCTCATGTCTCAAATGTATGTGCTGCATCGTTTTGCAAACTCTGTATTCTGCGTCATAAACTAAAACAAGCGCCCCCAGAAACTAAACTTCATGCATTCAAATCACTCATTTGGCCGAAAGTGGAATACGCATGCGCCGTCTGGGATGCACATAATAAACACAATATTATTGCACTGGAAATGATTCAGCGGAATACAGTTGGGTTTATTTTTTCCAAGTACCGTATAACTGACTCACCAACAACTATCACGCACGATCATTGTATACAGGCATTACAACTACGGTGGAAAATTCCAAGGAGAAAATTTCTTTTTCTATTCAAAAATAACAAACTATCGATCCATCCTTCTCCATCTGCCCGACCATTAACCACAAGAGAAACCAGACCTCACCATTCTAAATCCTTAACTCCCTATCAAACAAGAATTAATGCCTTTAAGTTTTTCTCACCCCCCCGTCCTATTGAAGAATGGAACGCGCTACTATTATCATTCTTAAACAGCACTGACTCAATTGATTTGATTAATTTCTGATCTGTTAATTTCGCAACAGACACGTCAGCGTTTTATTTTCTTCTGAATGCATGTACGATTATTTTTTGTAATTTTACCACTCCTGCTTGGGCGCGCATGGGCCTGCAGTATTTTGTAAATAAGATGAGATAAAATACCACCGATAATGCAAAAGTGAACAGAGCCTTTCACGAACACAGCAGAACGGAAATGTAGAATAAGGTAAAAAGGCTAAAAAAATAATCACAATAGCAGAAGGATATTGTAATACGTCGTGGTAAATTACAACGAAGTAAAAAAAAATGCCTCAAACTTTTCACAGAACACCTGAAAGGTTTATCAATAACAAAGCTAGACCTTTGATAGCTATTCTATTCACTTTGCATGTCAGTATTAGTACATAACAGGTACCAAGCTGTCATCAGAGGCAAAGACACAGGTTATGCAAAAATATAGCTTACCTAAAAATGGATAACACCAAGAAACGAAGACAGACACATTAAAGAACACTTTTCTAGGCGAAATAAATAGTACAGCCTACAAAAACTGACCCCCCCCCCCCCCCTATTGCAATAAAATATTGTTTGTTTCTGCAAAGAACACTACCAACACCGATCTTGTAATGCATCCTTCCAAGTGTCTAGAACCTGAAGGTACGTGTCAAACTTACTTTTAATCAGGATATATTGAAAAGAGACATAGACGTGGTCCAGGCACCGTACTCTTACGGTGATAATAAAAACGAAATAAAGGTTTGTTATCGTACAAGAAAATTTCTAACTCTATGGAACAAACAGAAGCTCCGGAAGGTATGGGAAACTTATTTGCAGTTTTTCATTTGTTTTGGGACGAATAAACTTTAGATTGTGAATCAGAAGTGTGTCTTTCTTCGTCCGGTCTCCCGTCGTTTTGTGTTGCTTTAAAATCCCAAGGTATGATTACCTGTAGAAGTGGACGAGACAAGAATCGCCGAACCACAGTCTTCGCATTATGCGTGCGCTTCATTACAACATTTACTGCGCTCTCAGCTGTTCCCACATCCACGTTCTTCTTTCATTCTTGTTCATTGCACAGCGAGGGTGCCAACTACTGCATGTTTGATGCCTTCAGGTAGCATACGCGTGTTCATCGGCCAGATGCCCGCTCAAAAGAGCCCATGTTCTACGTGACACCGTCGGTCAAAAAAAGGGTGTTCCACATCCGCCACCTTGAGTCGTGCTGCATAACACTCCCAGGTAGGAAGCCTACGTGCCCTATGTAGGCTCCCTACTTCCAACGCTAAACGTGCACACATTGAATTGTGACATCTGCCACAGGCAACTCTTAAAGATTTTTGAAAGTGTTCGCTGAAAAATTCTGTATATCGCGACACTGGGGAGCATAGCTGATAGCGGCCATATCACACGCTCCAACACTTGAATAAGGATTGTTCAGAAAGGCTGTGTTTGAATCATCTGCATTTAAATTCGTGCTGAGAGTTTCCATAGTGTACCACCAAATGTTTGCTTAATTTGGTTTTGGTGGCATTTACAGTTATACCACGGCAGCGGGATTTACTCTAACCCATTCGCTAGACACGCTCATAACGCTCTAGAGCGCTTGATTACGTGACTTAGTGTCAAATAATTATCCGTCCATTTTGAACTTTACCTACAGATCACCCATTACCTGGTCCTTACAGTCACTAAACATAAAGAAGCTGCCTCCTTTACTTCAGTGAGATCAGGCGTACGTTATAGATCACACCTAAAAAAGTAAAAAGAAAAAAAAGAAGAATGAGGGTTCAATAATTATTCGTACCGCATCTAAATAAGCCAGAAACGTAAAAACTTCGCGGCAAGTTGCACTTAGAATGCTGCCTATTCTTTCAAAGTATAATATTTCTGAAACGCAGATTTCTCTTGGGGCATTGGGAAGCCTGGCGAATAGCAACCGCATATGTCTTGAACACCTGTTTACGATTTCTTTAAAGCTGCATTTGATTAACACGCATTTACCATCGCACAATATGTTCACAAAATTTGACCTGAGTTGTAGTTGTTAATATGCCAGCACAGCAGTCAACGTTTACACCAGTCTTAAAACACACTAATAACGCTATGGACCACTTGGATATAGTCTGCGGGAAAAAAAAGTGCATTTAACTGACCTATTTGGAATATTGCCTACGCTTTACCCATGCCATGCCCATAATTTTCCCCAGAACACATGCAGTGGTGGGAATATCTGCTAGATTGTGCTAAGGCTGCTACAGTGATGCTTACAAATGAGAGACCATCGTACCTTGGTGGTGAAGCAGCGCACTGACAAGGACAAAGCGAAGACACACAACGCGACACTCGCAACTATACTTTATATTTCAAAAGAAACACTTCATATTTACATACCAATATGCGCACCCTTGTGTTGTGTTTTTTTTGTGTGTCTTCGCGTTGTGTGTGGTCAGTGCGCTGCTTCCCCACCAAGGTATGATGATTAATCACCAACTCGCCCAACTTTCCACATAAATGAGAGATACTGCTCCAAAACTGCTCCAGGATGAGCCACGCCTCGCTATCTCTGAGGCCACGACGAAGAGGAGTTGTACTGAACGTCAGGTGGCAGTCGTCACCACCTGATGCGAAGAGTGCCATCGCATATCCTGCCACTCGTAAAGCTCGATGGGCTAAAGGGTCGCTGAGCTAGTCCAGTCCAGTCGCGCGTGTCCACGATCAGTCGTTTGGAAAGTCTATTCGCGGGTTGTGCGGATACGTTTAGCATGACGTTCCGTCGGGCCTGTAGTGCGTGCTTTGCCTATTACGCATTGTCGGCATGTACTGCATTCACAGTTTGTATACCGGTGGTGTACGTGGTCTTGATTGAGAGGTGTACCTGAACTGATGACGCGAACTTCGCGCATTCGGTAGTGCTGATGTGTCATGGCGCATTCGGGAAAAAGTGAAAATTATCCATTTGCGCGTTATTAGCTGCTTTGTGGTGTCGTGTTTACCTGCATGCGTGTGCTCGTAAGGCAGCGGATCTGTAGCTTGGCCATTTTACTAGGGCAGATGTCTTTAGTACTAATAGGATGTTCAGGCTGCATACCACGTGGCTGTACTGTCGTGAGTTTTTTTTTTTTTTTTTGCGTTTGTGTGGCTCGCTTTATCGCTGGGGAGGCGCAGTAGTATTTTCTTTTTCGAGCGTTCTAGTTGACTCAGTGTGGCTGCTTCACGTTTGTAATTTGTTCGTGTGCAGTCTCGTACGCAGATTATCTTTTGTAATAATAATAATAATAATAATAATAATAATAATAATAATAATAATAATAATAATAATAATAATAATAATAATAATAATAATAATAATAATAATAATAATTTTGTTTACATCCACTCTCTTCACAGTTACATATCCAGCCCGCATAAGCAACAGTGCTTGTGTGCAAGGCTGGGCAGTACGGCAGGTAGTTCTAATACATGTACAACGGAATTAAAAAAAAAACAAAACAAAAAAGGTACTGTAATATTGAAAAGGCATGCACATACTATGTCTCTATTAGGTAGAATAATAAGATAGATCAATAAGGTGATATCTGCAATGATGTGCGCTGGTATACTCTGGAGCCGTTTTTGACACGCAGCAATAATGTCCGGCCGGTAAACATTCAAAATGATCATTGTTCATTGCTACAAAATGCGCTTTTAATCATCATTTTTATTGCTACAAAATCTACCAAACGCTCTTGGCCATTCCCGCCAATGCACATGGAAAAACGATGGTCTTGAAATTAATATGCAACTCACGCATTTAAAGCGGGAAAATGAAAGTTTTGCAACGCGCTGCGCTTGAAATTCTCTCTATTTTCACGCAATTTCAAGCCTGTAACTCGCGCTGTTGTTTTAGGAGTCTGGGAAACAGTTCGATTAGCGACAGTATGACACCTTGGCACGCTTGAATGAGCAAATTTCTGCAAATAATTTAGTGAACCTACACGGAATAAACATTAATCGCTCGTCCATCAAAACATTGCTTCGTACTTTGAACAATTATATATACCGTACCTCGCACAGTTTACGAAGTAACGCAAGTGGAAATTTGTTGGGGCGGCAGCTGCTCAGCGCCAGGCTTCCTCCGCAACGCGAGCGGATATACGGCAAATCCCGCATGTCGTACTTAACGGCGCGTGCAGAGGACGTGCAAAAGAGAATCCTCGCTGCCCAAGCAGGTGATGTGTAGCAAAGAAAACCATTACTTACGTGGCCACTTAATTGAAAAAAGAAAACTTAGCTTCAACTGTATTTCTGTTGGACATTCCAGAGTGCAGTACAAAGTGCTCACTTTCAAAAGTGGGGAGGGGGGCAGGTGGAAACCCTCCTCCCAGTATATATGCCTATATGCCTATGGCACTCTGTACTGCTAGCCTACACATACTTTAGTCATTGCGATAATCGGTGAACATCTAGAAGCTGCTTTTCCCCAGCCTCAGAATCTGTTCAGAACTTCCCTAGCCATGCCATTGCTCCCCAGAGGAGTTTCTGCGTGTATGTTCCTCCGTCAAGGGGCGATTGTCCAGTGAAGAGCTACGTAGGCCATGTAATGGGCAGGGGGGATAGCCGGTGGTATAGTTGCGAAATGGGTGCCAAGAGAATGAAAGTGCAGTTGAGGAAGGCAGATAATGAGGTGTTGTAACGAAAGGAGGAAATTTCATCACATCGCCGCGCGCTTTGTTTCCGCGGCTTAGTTCGCGTTGATGCAAGACGCAGCACGAAGGTCAACTCGCTCGATGTTGCTGCCGCTCTTCGTCGCTCCAGCGTTTTGGCAGCGAGTTTCCACGGTCATGCTCATGTTTGATTGTGCGCGCGACACCATGCTTGTTAATTTAGCTAGTATATGTCCATGTTTACAAGTTTATACGGCCGATAAAACTACTATGCTTACTTCGTATAGCTGTCCACTAACTTGCTCTCGCAATCACTGCTTCGCCTTTCGGGCGAAACTGCGACTTTTTACTTCCAGTCGTACCTGCTGGATGCGCAACAACAGCCGGGAGAGCACCATCTGGCTAACACGGTGGCACAAAACACGGAGGCTAATGCAAACCTGCACATACAACGCCTTTGCCGCGGTACGAGATCTACGGAGCAACACATACACGAGCTCACACCACCATAACAAAACCGCCGTTGTGCCCCGACAACATGGCCACTACAACAACAGCAACAACATCAACAACAACAACAACAACGACGACGACGACGACGGTGCCTAATATCACGTTACTTCCTACACACTTATCTCCTAACGAGCGAACTGGGTAGGTCCTCTCCAGTTTTTTTCCTTCCTCCATGTTCTGCTTATACATCGCCCGGCAGCGGGCAGCCATTACAGTGTACTAGCAGCCAGCGCGCTGAAACAGCTAGGCCGGAGTACGGAAACGCAGCGTGTTTGCTGCCCGCTGCTCGGTGACGTAATCAGAACGTCGTCTCGAAGGGTGCTGCTTTGCTTTCGCTGCAGCCTCACAGTGCTTCGGTTCCTCGCACGCTGACAGCCCAAATATTTTCGTGCTGCAGTTCCCCGGGTAATCCCATTTCTCGGTATCCAAAAGTTGATCTGCCTTGTGTACGGATAGCTCGCTTCAGTTTCCCAATTATACGGTGAGCCCGGTGAAACAGAATGTTCAAATTAAATAAGCAAATTTTTGTTAATTGACGTCAATTACCACGTATCACCCGTCACGGCGCCGATCGCCACAACTGACGGCAAGTCTCCCAAGGAACCGTCATTTTATTTCAAACGGTTATCTTTAAGTAATACTTAAAGTATTCGTAGAAACACAGTGTATATATGAATTAAAGCTCATGTCGAATTCCAGTCAATATTTGTTAAATACCGGACGTCTCGTAGCCGGTCCGGCTCTTTCCTCAGGGATGAGATGTCTAAAGGTGGATCGGTGCTTTTAAGCGTTTCCTGCTCGCTCCTGGTGGCGGCAGGGGTTCGGCGACCTGGCTCATACGTTGCACACGAATTCTTGGGCCAGCGTCTGAAGACCGGTTAATGTTTCGGGTCCTTTTTTGGGTGGATGCACTAGGACTCCAGAAGGAGCCGCGTCTGGCAATGCTCTCCGATATACTATTGGCAAAATATAGACAACTTGCGTGGTGCGATTCACCAGGAGTACTGGGAAAAGCAACCACACGGCCTCGTATAACACAAGAAAATAACGAGAAAACTAGTATTCTGTAAATATCTTCGATGAACGTAATCAACCTACACACTTCGAACTATCGGGGCTGGTGACCCATATCTTGAACCCCCTTGGTTCCAAATATAAAATTGATTCAACTTTTGGTTCTCTGATGGCAGCGGGAAAAACTTGAAAGCGTTTCATATATAACGTCTCGAAACGATTAGAAAACGAAGATATTATTGTAATTTCGCCACCAATTAACCCACACACTTTAAGGTTTGCTTGCGCATCACCTCTAACGCATCCCCCATATGCTCTAATTATAAAGTCGTTGTATGGTCCACTTCTTTCAGGATACCGTGAAAACACATAAAGCTTTCGGGTCGCAGAAAAGTTGGAAGGTGTGAGTAAAATTTCGTTCGTTCTCTTGTCCTCGCTTCTCCGTTGGAACGTGAAGCTTCTCGGACGATGATCCGCAGTTGTTGATCAAATGCAGGCAGGAAGCGATGGAGATCAGATGTACAAGAAATATTTATAGGTAAACTTTTCTATATACATGGCAGGTAAAACAAATACATTACAAACTTGAACAACTGAGAAAAAAAGACTCACTCTTCGACTGTCTCAATGACTGTTAGTGCCCAGACTAGTTTTAACGTACATTGTACGAAGGCTCACTGATCTATCAGGAATTCTGATTTCAGCCAAGTCTGAGGGACAGCATGTTGTCCCGATTTTTATAGCCCAAATATACAAAGAAAAAAATGGTGGTAGGGCCGTTGGCCCGTCCCACAGATTCAGTTGCCAATGAAAGTCAAACATTTGTTGAGCCACAACCCAAAGGAATGGGCTCACTCTTAAAAGTAAACATATTGGAAAACAAAGCTATTTTCCTTCTTCCCTAAAAAAACTCCGTTGCCCTCTCATTTCTACGTAGTAAGTGACGGCCTCAGCAAAACACGCCAGGCCCGCAAAAGATATTGCTAGGCCGTCTCAAACCCCGATGGCGTCTCTAGACCGCAAACGTCTCGGAAGCCGGGACATCGACACCGCGTACTGCAGTTGCACATAAGGTTTGTCCGCGTGGGAGATTGAGGACCGTCCCTGTCATCCGAACTGATTGTCTACAAGACAAAGTTCTCCGAGTGCGTGTTTACAAGACGCCGTCGTCCGAATGCGCTCCTCACATGCGCACCGCATCTCTACAGCGCACAATGTAAGCTGTCACTCGACACCACGCAGGCCTCCGCACCCAGCATCAAAGGCCACCGATTGCCTTCCGGGTGCGTAGAAGAATAGATCCGCGTTCCGTACATGCAGCACGTGGTCAATGTTGCTAAGCCCTTCTAAACCGCCACCTTCAATTAGCCAGGCACTCGGGAGGCAGGACCACCACACCGCGTACAGCAGTCCCATTCAAGGCTTGTCTGTGTTGCCCCATGTGGCCGTCGGCGGACTGCCAGCTCTGTGCGCACAGTACCAACTTCCCTGAATCCGCACCTCGTCCCCCTGGCGGCTGCCGGCACTCGTCACCCGACACCGCGCTGTCCTTCTGACCCCTCATAAAACGGAAACGGTTGCCCCGCTGACCTGGGGGAAAGTGAAACCCCTCTCTATACACAAAGCACGTGGACGACTCGCGACACTTAAATACACAAACAATCAAAGCGGCCTTACAGTATGCTTCGTCTGATTCGGCTAACCAAAGTTTGCAAATACATTACAAACTAAGTAAAAAAAATTGCGAAAGCACCCACCTCACGATGACAGTCGACGGTAATGCATTAGCATTGAATCAATATAGCGACACAGCGTATTGCCACTGTCGAAAGGAGGTATGTAGAGGCGTGTATACTGCAGTGGGACTTCTCTTTCGCGCCTCCCTACGAACACTCGGTGCCATCTAGCGCCGCCGCCGCGAAGCCTGCACGTGGCCTCCGAAGTGCATGGGGCGCCGGTGCATGCGAACGCTGCGCAAAGCGCCATGTGGCAACGAGGTCTTTTTCTCTCGCTTCTTTCTCGACATGCCGCGCCATCTAGTGCCACCGTCGCGAAGTACGCGCGTCGCCTCCGCCACGAGAGGCGTGGGGCAGCGGTGCCTGCGAACGCTGATGATTGTTCCCTTGCTTGCCGCATACTCAGTGGCACATACTGAGTAACCTAAGTTGGTAAGAGGTTCATTGAAGAGCGGCACGTATGTACACATTGGCACATACTCAGTGACCCAGGTAGGTACGATGGTTGGTTTCGAACACTGTTACCTCAACACAGTAGCCCAATGCGCTATCTGTTCAGAACTGATACCCAGTGACCCAGGTAGACAAGAAAACGGTTAGATACCAGCATAGATAGATAGATAGATAGATTAGATAGATAGATAGATAGATAGATAGATAGATAGATAGATAGATAGATAGATAGATAGATAGATAGATAAATAGATAGATAGATAGATAGCCCCAGGTAGTGCGTGATGTACCCTAAGAATGCTAACGCATTAATAAAATACAAACACTGAACAATGAACAAGAAGAAAATCTCATCTAGCAATATACACCCATGAACACTTTACACATTTTTTTCCAATCACACATAGTGGGTAAAAGCCATTGTTTGCAAGAAAGAATATCGCGCTGAACGCAGACGCCAGTCTGGCGAGCATGGCCCTCAGTGGTTTTCTGCTATCAACACTACCTACGCCAGCTTACCTGACTACCGCTAGATTCAAGAGACATGCGATTAAGACTTCCCGAACCCAGCTATACGTAAGTTTTGATTGTATGGACACCTACTTTTCCCTTGGAACAAACATTTCTTATACACCAGCAAACCAGAAATAATTTTTACCCGATTACGTTGTCGGATACCTGTCTAAAACATTCACCCTCACAGGGCTGGTCCGCCGCCCTCTCCTTTGTTCCCATTCTGTTGAGAAGATGAGACTATAAATCTCATTTCCTTATTCTGTCGCGGTTTCTCCTCTTAATTAAATACACTCTAGAACCATGATTTAGATAACTCTTTTTTAATTCTGCTGCATATTTGTTTTTACATAGGAGCCCCCTCTCTTGGAAACTGCCTTAGGGATGGGATTTATGCTCAGCCTTGGTTGAATTTTTCTTTTTTGCAGATTCAGGGTGATTTTCCCAAGTTCTTCATACAATATGTTTCATTCATTTCTTCCTGAATTTTTTTACCGTTTTCAATAATAACTGCGATTTGCTAATACCACCCAAATCTCGGCCTATCCCCCTGCAGTGGGCGTGCGTCATCGAGGAAGGAAAACGAAATGAAAGGCGGGCGTGAGCGTGCACTCAGAAGAAGAAGAAACATCGTCACGAGCTCCATGCACTGTGGCTGAGCGTGGCGACAACCCTTCCACCCCCCTGTTCGAGTGCCTCCGAGGATTGGAAGGACAACGCGAGAGGACCCGTGGCCCGTCGGGAAGAATCCGCAACTGCGGCTGCTGCCGACGCTGAAGGTCGTCCGACGCCATGTCCGTCGGCCAACCGGCTTCTCCGTCCACACTGCGGTCCATACTCGTCGACTCCTCGCGCAAGAGGTCCGACCGAGTTCAAACTGGCCCCGACGATGTGTCTTCCAGCGTGAGTACACACGGCCCTCTGTTGACCGGCTCTTCGATCCGCGAGCGCCCAAGGGACGCTGAAAAGATATTGTACAAGCGTACTGAGTCGTTAGGGCAGGTCCTTCTGATAACTGACTCATGTACAAGCAATCTGCGTAAAGCGTGTAACTTAATATAAGGATTTAAAGATGTGTATCCCTACCGATCGTGGCGGTGCCGCTCCCCTTAGTTTTCAGCCTGGCGTGACGTCGGTCGGTCGAGCTGTATCGAGCTGTTAGGTTGGCTGCTCACGTTGCGTCATCAATAATTTTGTCGTTTGTAATAGTTGAAATGTTGGTTAATTTGTTTCTATAAAAATATAACCTGAAGAGAATACACGACAATTTCTCACTAAAGCCCTTCCAGCACACAGCAAGTGTCGTCTGCTTGTGACGTGCTCTGTGCTGACGCAAGTTACGCGCTCAGCGCTGGTCTCCAGCCTTCTGTTCGCGAGCACCATTAATCGCTGTTGCGTTGTGAGCTGCAAACCTAGCGATTGGCGACTTGTCGGGCTGCGACATCGTGTCTATCTGCAAGGCAACAGGCGAGCGGAGTGGCAGCAGCGCATCGGGCTTTAGGTATCCGATAGCTACGCGTTTGCGGCCGTCACTTCACGCCGGAGTATTTCTACCGCAGTACAGAGCTTTAGCGTGTCTGGTATTCCGATAAGCACAGGTGGACTGGGCGTTCTGCCAGATGGGCGGAAGCGCAAACTTGAGCGGCCTGCAGGGTGCAGTGACCTTGTCGCGTAGAGCTGAACGAGACAAACACGTAGCTAATATACCAGTAACCAAGTGTATTCTACTTTGCTGCTGGTCTAAATTTTGGGCATCAGCATAATCAGGAACACATTGTCTTTTTACATGTTTAAAATGTTTTGCACATGCTGTAAAAATATTATCTCCGTGTCGATCCAGGCGGCCATGTCTCTGTTTGGCTGGCTGAGCTCTGCGTCACTAGGTGGCTGCACCGTGCCGGGCACTCACGTTTGCTTCCGCCCATCCGTCAAAACGCGCAGATCGCATTCGGAATACTGGACACGCTGGGCGTTGCTACAGGAGTCTCGCAACGCAGGCTGCGTGGATACCTCTCGCTGGGAATCGACAGCCAGGCGGCTAGTGGAGAGGTCGGAGAGACTTCGCTATCCATCGTTTCGCACGCTGGCTCCAATACACCGGAAGCACGCAACACGACATCACATCAGGACGGAGAGCGAGTGAAGGTCGAGCTTAACCCCGATCGGTCGGCACACGAGTTCAGGAGGAAAAGCATGAGTAAATTGTAATCGTCCGTAGCTCGCTTAATAGGAGACGTTTCGCTTAAATTGTGAAGTGAATGTTTTACTGTAGCTGTAATCTACACGTCTACAATGTTTGCCCAAATCGTTTCAAGGAGCCTTTAAGAGGAAGCTTTAGCTCGGGCCCAACTCCGACGCGGCCTATTCAAATACATGTAAAAACGCAAAAACGTTTTTCTGAGATAACCCCTGGACCGATTTTAATGAAATTTGTTGCATTTGAGAGAGAAAGATGAATTCTAGTGACTGTTGGAAGCGGAATTTTGATTTAGGGCTTGAATTTTGTTAAAGAGATTTACAAAATTTCAGAAGTTTGAAAAAAATAGAAGCACGAAGTTTACAATCTAATAGCTCTGCATCAAGAACAGATATCGCGGTTCTGTAAACGGCATCCATTAGATCATTCAAAGCGGACAAATTTCATATGTCATTTTACATCTTACGTGAGTTTGTTACGTTGTTTACGAGGGTTCTGCAAAAGTTGTAATTACATATTAATAAATTTTTTGAGATTCATGTATAAGATGTCAAATTTGTCCGCTTTAGATGTGCTATTAGGTACAATTCACAGAATTGCGATATCACCTATTCTTGCTGAGTTACAGAGTTGTAAACTTGATAGTTTCGTTTTCTGAAAATTTGTGATTTTTGCTAATTTTTAATAAAACATTGACGACCTAAATCGAAAATTCGAAACCAACAGTCACTAGATTTTAAGTTTTTCTTTTAAATGCAACAAACCCCGTCAAATTTGGTGCTGTGGTTGCCGAGAAAAACGAATTCTCCGTTTACATGTATTTAGATAGGAGCACCCGAGCTAAAGCTTCCTCTTAAGCCTGTAAAGCGCAAACGTAATTCGACATTAATACGATAACTTCATTTGGTTTGCTGAACCGTCCACAACTGAGGGAGGGGAGGGATAGCACTCACTCCTGTGTATCATAAAGACCATGATTAGCCGTGCGTTTAGCTTCCTGCGCATGAATAAGAATTTTGAGGTATCAATTAGTAGCGTATAATTTTCTCACCAAGAGACTAAGTGCTGCCCTGCATGCAGTTCTAGATTGGGCACAAACTTTACGTTTTCTGGATGGCAATACCGTTTCCTCGACTTCACTTGATGATACGATGTAAGACAGCGTGTTGCATGGCGACTAACTATGGCCATTCATATTCCCACTGCTCTCTTTCCGACCAGGGACTTAACACTTACTCTCCGAAATTTGCACAAGGCACGCATACTCGTCCAGTTAGTCGCTGTCGATAATTTTGATTTGGTTTCACTCTTTGGAACAGGTGAATACTAGAGCTGCGCCCTAGCCATGATAACAAGAAATAAAACAACAAAATAGCAGAGTCACAAAAGAATAGAAAGGATAAAAAAAGTAAAAAATTAGAATAGTCCAAATTGTCGCTATAATGATTTATTGTTATCTCCTTTGAAACGGGGCGGGGCAGTGACAGTCACCTAGCCAGGTATCAGGTATGCTAAACATGATTTTCATCCTATCGTTTTTGTAGACATCTCCTTATTCTTTTCTTTCCTCAAAACTTCTCTATCTGCCTTACATCGCTACCTACGCCTGTACCAAATCGAAATCGGGTTTCGAAACTGGACTGTGGGTAATGTGGGAAGCCGTAGGTGGCGGCTCTCGATTTATTTTGACTCCCGGGGTTCTTTAACGTGCACCTGGATCTAACTACACGAACGGTTTTGCCTTTCGCTCCCATAAATATGTCGCCGTCAGGCATCGCACCCGCAACCTTGTGCTCGGCAGAAGAGCGCTTTGGCCACATCGCAACTGAAAAGCCGCAAGTGTTCATCGTGTGTTTTCTTAACAGTTGTAGCGAAATGCGGCAGTGTCAGGCAGAATTCTTCAGGTTGCAGAAAAGCAAGTAACCATGCAGTTACATTTACAAGTAGTAAAAAAAAAATATATATATTACACTGACCAATTATTGCCCCAAGAAAGTACCTCAGGGATTACTGAAATGTAATCGATTACTTGTGCGTTACTTTTCCCCCAACATTTATTGACGGTTGCACGTAAAGTAAATAGGACTATCTGGTTAGTGACGCACTCATTTGTTCTGCTCACCACTCCTATCTAGGTTCAATGTTGGACTGGCAGTACCTTAAAATAATAATAATGAAGATTTGATTATGTTCTGCCACTATTCGATTCGGTTTCAAAAACTACTATGCGCAAAGCCCTACCCACTGGATATGGTATGGCTATGATGATGATGATGATGGTAATAATATTCACGATGACGCATTTAATATGATACCGCTTATGATGATGAGATTATTGCGATATTGACACCGTTATTATGACGATGAAGATAACTGAGGAGAAAAGTTGGAACTCGATTTAACCTGCGTTGTTGACGCCGATCAACATTGTTGCTTAAGCGCGACTCTCACAATAAATTACGCCGTTAATACACGCTATTCTCACACACAGCTTGCGCAGAAAGACAGTCTTTCATTGACCTCACTTCGACGTTGAATTGTCTTCCAACTTTCTTTTGAAGAACCGTATTATAATGGTTCATTTTCTTACGCGAACTGCTTGCTAACAAGGCTAGAATGGACAAATATTAATCCGAATAGATTACATGTACTAATTAAACGCAGGCTATTATTACAATATTTAGCGCCATCTACGTTTAGAAAGAAAAGAACACAGTTTCCTCGGAACGCAACAAGCCCTTATAAAAAGTGGCGAAATACCACCATCAGGAGCTGTAATCCTCATAAGCCAAAAAGTCCCGATCGCCTGTCCCGAGCTGAGGTCGTCGCAATTCCTTAAGGGCGCTCGGCTGCGGTGTGCGCGACCTCTGTTATCGGATTTTAACGAAATACAAAAGCAAGTAAGTAATCACTGGTCAAGCCTCGCTCATCCTGCGCAAGCCTTTCTTGCAGTGTTGGAGAATGTGTCCCCTTGCACTGCGCAGTCTCGGCCTCCCATCACGCCAACATCGCGCATGCGCAATACCTACACCTCGATGGCGGGCACGCGCAGCGCCCTGTGCTGCTGCGTCGTCATGGTCTCGCTGATGCTGCTGCTGGTCGTGCTGCTGTTCCCGCGCAGTTGGCCCGCGCGCCACCACATCCCTTGCTGGACCCAGTCGTGCCGCGACTTCGTCGCCGCACTGGCTGCCTCCATCAACGCATCGCAGGACCCGTGCCAGGACTTCCACAGCTACGTCTGCGACCGCTGGCGACCCAGCTTCGGAGGTCGCTCCATGCTCGAAGACTCGGCCATCGGCTTCCGCAGAGACGTGGGCGAACGCGCCGCCAGCACTTCGCCGCCGCGACAGTCGCAGGACAGTTACGAGAAGGCGGTCATGCTCTACAAGAGCTGTCTAGCCGAGAGCGCACAAGGAATCGACGAGTTCAAGCGGTTCCTGCGCAAACACTACCTGCCCTGGCCAAAGGTAGACAAGCGCGTAACCGTGCTGGACGTGGTTCTGGACTTGTCTTTCCACTGGCACTTCCCAATCTTCTTCTATGTTTATCGCATTTCCTCTGTGCCAGAGCCATCGACGCCATCAGTATACAAGCGGCCCTCCGTGAGACTTGTCTTCACTGGCGCCTTCCTGGGACTGGGTCCGCGCCTTCTGCTTCGGGAACGCGAGCTGCGCAAGAACAACACCGAGCACATCTGTCGCTTGCGCGACGCCCTCAAAGAGCGTGGCGACAAGGAGTCTGAGGCGGTTTCCTGCAAGCATCTTGACGAACTTCAGCGAAGAGTTCTGAGTGGTTCGATGACCGGTGGCGATGAACCTTTCGGAGACAACGACGCGTCCTGGACTAGGTACGACAGCCTGGACAGCTTTGCCGAAGAACTTACGCCGTCCGTCTCTGCACAGCGCTGGCTCGAGCTTTTAAGGAAATACATGCCCCACGGCGAGAGCTTCAGTGCTGCTGGGACTCCGATTGAGGTCTATAACAAGCTGTACATGCGCAAGCTCGAGAGGTTTCTCGGCTCGGACCAGCCTCAGACTGACATGCTTCGCGTGGCGGGTCTCTGCGTGGTCCAGGGCTTGGGTCGCTTCGCCAGCAATCGTCTCGCCACTCTCATCTACGGCGACGACCACGAACGTGCCCGACGCCACCCGGACTTGTGCTACGCACTCGTGGATCAGGTGTTGCCGCACCAGCTGTCTGCACGCTACGTAGCACTCCTGCTCGACACCGAACGCGTCGCGAAGGCCACCGAAGTGTTCAGCGCGGTGAAATATTTCGTCGTCAGATCTCTGCGCAATGCGGCCTGGTTCAACGCGGTCATTCCCCCGAAAGCGGTCGAAACAATCAGGCACAGCAACCTCACGTACGAGGCTGTGCTGAGCGGCGAAGTATCGGGCAAGGAGCTACCTTCCAATGCAGCAGCCATGAGGCTGCCAGACTTGGGTGACGACTTCCTGGAAAACCTGAGCCTCATTCCGCACTCGTACTGGGACAACAATCACCGGGACCTGTGGATGAAGGCGCGTCCGTCTGGCTCCGAGGCCGACGGCACCGTCCGGGCCGCGCCGTCTTCGACGACCGAGGCGCAACGGCGCTGGGAAGACGTCTGGCGACAGCACGAAGTGCAGCCGTTGGCGACGGCGTCTAGCCAAGACGTTGTTCTTCCAAACCTCTACATGCTCGAGTCCGTGTTCCCGACCCGCGCGTACGAGAGCGTCAACTACGGCGTCCTAGGCTCGTTGCTGGCGCGCAGGCTTCTGGCGGTGCTACTGATGGCGCCCGCTGTCCACAGTGCACCCAGCCACCTGTCGTGGCCGGGCAACCTCGACGCGAACGATAGCGCGCCTTGCGTGTGGAAGGCTTTCTCGCGCGATGGGCGACAGAGCAACGGCACAGCATACAGGCATCACCCCAGCGACATGGCGGCCATGCTGGTGGCTGTCGCGTCGCTGAAGCCTCTTTTCGACGCGCTGTCCGCGAGTCCCGGCTACCCGGACTGGAGCCGCGGCTTCGAAGAGTACAGCGCCGATCAGCTCTTTTTTCTGGCGCTTTGCTTTCCTAGCTGCAGGTTGCGCCAGAACGAAACGGTGCCCGTCCGAGGCGGCCGCAGCCAAGCCGCGTGGTGCAACGTTCCGCTGGGCCTCTTTCACGTTTTCGGCGAGGCATTCCGCTGCTCGGCCGGCCAGGCGATGAACCCTAGCTCCAAGTGCGCCGTGTGGTGAACATGAAGTGTTTTGGAATTCTTTTCCCTGTTTTGTGTTAATTGTTCTGCATCTTCTTACGCGCTTGATATTCGTCTTATTATACGGTGCGGACACTCTTTCTTGTGCCGCATGTCTGCTCCATAGCCACCGCGTAGAAATCAAGGCAGTAACTTTCCACCGCTCACTTCGGAGTTGTTGTGTTTCATATTTTATTGGATGTTTTTGTCATTTGTAGGAGTCTCAATAGCGCTTCCTGATTTCGTGCCCGCTGACCACTAAGGCAAAATACTGCACTCCATTGGTTACGGTTACGCGTTCGATGTGGCAGCACTAATAGCACTCGTCATTGGTTCTTTTTGTGTGCATCACGTGTGGGCAGTGGCATTCTATATTTAGCTTAGGGATACACACTTAGCTATTATGTCTTATCAGCTCGTATTTGCGGCAATGCATAGAACGTCAGAGTACTACGAACTGCATCGGCTACCGTTAGGCCGTATAACGACGTGGACTGTGTCTGACACTTCGTCGTGGCTTTCTATAGACAATCTTACGGAAGCGTTTAGGCGCCGCCATCTTGGGCTGTTAACGCTGCTGTTTTCTGTCTTTAACAACGAAGTGCACGCTAGTGCAGTCGATTCGCAAGCATGAAAATAGTTGTATAAATGCGTTCAGCGTTTCGTTACCATGTTACGTCGCTTTACTTCTACTGAAGCACCGATTCTTTGTGTAGAAGCCCAACATGGCGGCCCCCTATGAACCGAATATAACATTGTCTATAGCTTATGTTATAGTGAAAACTCTTGAAAACTTTAAATTGCCTTTTGATGGAGGTGTCTTTGTGGTGTCGCAGTTGTGGACGGGAGAGTTACGGATTCACTATAGAATTATAAAAGCGTCTGTACTGTGTTTCCAACATGAGAGTTTATTAGTTGAATTTGTTAATATTAGTGACTGCAGAAGGAAATTAAAGTTTCTTGTATTCGTTGTGCGCAAACAATGAGTAGTGAAAGCGTTCGAGGTTCGTGTAAGTCATGCGCACTGTTTGGTCGGCGTCGCTCTACGGAAGCTGCGCCGTAATAGCTGCCGCGTATTTTCAATTCACTGTTTCCGGGCAATAACCCGTTCAACGTGCATAAAAGGTTGAGCAATTTTTTGGTTGGGTAAGCGGAGACTGCGCCTAGCCTACATTGTGAACTTTTTTTACCGCGAAACTGTCTATGGCGAGGATCTGGAAAGTGTCCGAGAGTATGTGGGCCGATCCTGAAATAGTGCAGAAGGGGTCCAAGCTCAGTGGCACATACTAATGTGTGCTCGGCGACCTCTAACGCGCCCTTGAATGATCCTTGTCACACGTGGGACCCAAAGAGGTCCCAGGTACAAGGTTAAGAACAGATGTATTTGAAAAAAAAAACGCATAACTTTTTCAAAAAGGCGTGTGAAAAAATTGTCGGCGCCAACCGCGCAAAACGCGCTATTGCTACTGCTCGAGCGTTCGTCGTCGTCGTCTTCCACTGCTGGCTCCGTTGTGCAGACGATCATCATCAAGCAGTGATTTGGGCTTGTTGATAAGACATCGTGAGGTTTATAGCGCGTGAAAAATGACACGGACGAAAGTGAGACGTGACACACACAGGCGCTAGCCTGTGTGTGTCACGTCTCACTTTCGTCCGTGTGTTTTCTCACGCCCTGTAAACCTCACGATCATCATGAGCAATCACTCGAGCGTCGTCTTCCACAGACGGCTCTGTTGCCGCTCATTATTCCAGCGTTTACGGGGTTATGAGCCATTCGTTACCTTTCGTGGTGGACACATTTAATAACAGAGGTGATGCGCGAATGTTTGCGTGTACCTACATCAGCACGATAACCAGTGATTAGGACAATAAATATGTTCGTACCTTTGCTGAATCTTCTGGGTCACCTCTGTCATGCGCCGAACAGCGTCGCTGCTCATCCACCTTGGCATAGAGGAATGGATCTCAATTCTTTTAAATGAATTTATTCGGAAAGTCAAACTTGTTGGTTTAGAGACACCAGTAACAGCGGGCTGCTTGCATCTGAGATCAACCGAGAACGAGACACCGCGCCACGACGGCATCCGAGGAGACAAAGGAGAGGAAAGACAGGGAGGTTAGCCAGTGTAAGTACCGGCTGGCTACCCTGTGCTGGGGAAAGGGGTAAAGGGAATAAAGGGACGGCATCCGAACGCGACGTAAAACCGCTATCCTTATTCAGCGATAATGCACTTATCATGCATTGCTATTCCTTCTTTCTTTCCGTCTGTGTTTTTGGCGGGAAATTTAACCGCATCAACAATGTTTTTTTTTAAGTACTGTTGATATGTGAACTTCGAAATGGGAACTGCTCATATATATATATATATATATATATATATGTATATATATATGAATGAATGAATGGACGCTCCCGTTGCATCAGGACCCATACCGAGGATCTCTTGAAGCTGGGGGTACATAACACCGCCGAGAAGATTGCCGAAGCCCAAGAAAGCGCGCAACTCAGTCGCTTGACCACCGCAGCGGCAGGCAAACGCATGCTCAAAAAGCTGGGTTACCACCCTGCGGAATTCCCGATGGTCAGTACCTTGATCCCTAGGTGCATTCCAGACAAGTTCGTAGTGGCCCCTGTGCCCCGAAACGTCCATCCCGTCTCCAACGAGGGCAGACGCAAGGCCAGAGCAGCAGCCATCCTCAAACAGATCAAGCAACACGACGTCAGAGCAAGCTTCGTCGACGCCGCGGAGTACAGTAACGGGAAGACCTTTCCCGTCGTTGTGGTCGACTCGAGCGGAAAGATTTCCAATGGCGCCTCGATTCGCACTTCAGACCCCTGAGTCGCCGAGCAAGTTGCCATCGCCCTCGCCCTGCTAGACGGTCGTGGGTCCGAAATCTGTAGTGATTCCAAAACGGCGGTTAGGGCTTTTCAGAAGGGTTGCATCGCCAAGGAAGCTGTTCATTTTCTTAGCGGCTCGAGTCCACATGCTCTCACAAACCATTCAATTTACTGGTTTCCCGCTCACTCAGGATCGGTCGAGGGTGCGCCCCCGAACCTCAATGAGTCTGCCCACGAGGCTGCCCGTGACCTCACTGACCGCGCTTCCTCTATAAGGAGCACTGACTCCCCTCCTCTCTACGGTCACAGGGACGCTCCCAGACCTGCCGGTCCCGACGTGGGACTAGCCGGGTGAGCGACGAGTTCGCGTCCTCGCCGGACCTGCAATAAAGTTTACTCACTCACTCACTCACTCACTCACTCACTCACTCACTCACTCACTCACTCACTCACTCACTCACTCACTCACTCACTCACTCACTCACTCACTCACACGTGGTAATGCAACACACGCGTAATGGGGAGGTTGTGGGTTCGGGTCCCACCAACGGCAAGAAAATAATAAAGAAAAGGAAACTGAAAGTGGACGAAAAGATAGCTTGCTGTTGGTGGAAGCCGAAACCACAACCTGCGCATAGCGCCTCTATATATATATATATATATATATATATATATATATATATATATATACCAATATATAAAGAGATTTGCGGATTACCATTGCTTTAAAAGAGGCTGTAAAATGTGTCAGTGAGAGTTATTTTTGCAATTCATAGACTTCATTATCCATCCCTCATAATGAACTATTACAGTGCAGTGCTGCAATTTGCCGAAGCGTGTCGCTGAAGAGAGCAAAAACAAAAAAAGCCGCGTAAGTTCTTGCTAAAGCATTCAAATTGATTTTAAAAAAATGTAGGTGCTTTGGAACACTGTAATACAAGCTAACGCGAAGTAACTAATCTAGCTGTTTCATGTTGTTCTACAGTCCGTGCAGGTGACGAATAAACAGTGAATATAAATTCTGCGTAACGCGCTTGGTCGCATGTTGACACGGCAATTACAATTACTCGAGCCTTATGCAGGCCAAATAGTGTGCGTCTGCCTTTGATCTACCGGAAAGCCGCCGTGGATTACTCACTGGTCCGAAAGCCATGAACTAAAGCGTCATAAACTAAAACAAGCGCCCCCAGAAACTAAACTTCATGCATTCAAATCACTCATTAGGCCGAAAATAGGATACGCATGCACCGTCTGGGATCCACATAATAAGCACAATATTAGTGCACTGGTAATGACTCAGCGGTAAACAGTTAGGTTTTTTTTTTCAAGTACCGCATCACTGACTCACCAATAACTATCATGCACGATCATTGTATACAGACATGACAACTGCGGCGCGAAACTCCTAGGATTAAATTTCTTTTTCTTCTCAAATTTAACAATCTGTCGATACATCGTGCTCAATATGCACGACCATTAACCACAAGACAAACCAGACATAACGATTATGAATCCTTGACTCCCTATGTACCAAGCTGTCATCAGAGGCAAAGACATAGGTTATGTAAACATATAGCTTATTCAAAAATGAATAACATCACGAAACGAAGACATACATTTGAAAGAACACTGTTTTAGGCAAAATCAATAGTACAGACTACGGAAACTGACTTCCCAATTGCAATAAAAAATTTCTACAAAGGGCACTACCAATACCGATATTGTAATGCATCCTTTCAAGTGAATAGAACCTGAAGGTACGTGCCAAATTTGCTTCTAATTAATAAAGAAAGAATGAGGTTTGAATAATTATTCGTACCGCATCTAAATGAGCAAGAAACGTAAAAACTTCGCAACAAGTTGCACTTAAAATGCTGCCTATTCCTTCAAGGTATAACGTTTCTGAAATGCAGGTTTCTCTTGGGACATTGGGAAACCTGGTGAATAGCAACAGCAGATGTCTTCGAACACCTACTTACGATTTCATCAAAGCTGTATTTGATTAACACGCATTTACCATCGCACAATATTGTCACGTGGTAGTGACGGTGAAGAAAGCAGCGCAACTGGCAAAGACGAAACTAGCGTTTTATTGGGCGAACCTGCGCCCACAAAACAGGCTACACTTATAGCACAACGATAGCGGCGAACACAGTCGACGATCCGTGGAGCAGCGACTGAAGACCCAGAATCCTGGCTGGAGACCTACGAGCGAATCGCGACTTTTAACAACTGGGACTCCGACGACAAGCTGCGGCATGTATACTTTGCCTTAGAAGATGCCGCCAGAACGTGGTTTGAGAACCGCGAGTCGACCTTGACGACATGGGACCTCTTCCGTAGCGGCTTCCTGCGCACCTTTACGCGCGTCGTGCGCAAGGAAAGGGCCGAAGCCATGCTGGACGCCCGAGTGCAGCTACCTAACGAGAACGTTGCCATCTTCACGGAAGAAATGAACCGTCTGTTCCGCCACGCCGACCCGGATATGCCCGAGGAGAAGAAAGTCCGCCTTCTCATGCGTGGTGTGAAGGAAGAACTTTTCGGCGCAATGATACGGAGCCCACCGAAGACCGTCGACGAGTTTCTTCGCGAGGCCACCAGCATCGAGAAGACACTCGAGATGCGGAACCGGCAATTCAACCGCCGTACAAGCTCTACCCACTACGCAGGAATTCAATCACTGGCCACGGACGATCTGCGCGAGACCATCAGGGCCACTGTGCGCGAACTGCGCAAGGTCTTGCCTTCGTCGCAGCCTCAAGTGGCCTCGATCGCCGACATCGTGAAAGAAGAGGTGCACCGATCGCTTGGAGTTCCTGAGGTGCAACCAGAATCACCACAGCCCCAGCCGGAAGCAATGACCTACGCCGCCGTCGCACGCCGTCAAGGCACCCCTCCGCGACCGCGCCAGGGCCCTGTAACGCCGCGATTCCGTCGTCCGCCGCCGCCGCTACCCAGCACCTCCACCAGATGTCACGTGGTAGTGACGGTGAAGAAAGCAGCGCAACTGGGAAAGACGAAACTAGCGTTTTATTGGGCGAACCTGTGCCCACAAAACAGGCTACACTTATAGCACAACGATAGCGGCGAACACAGTCGACGATCGTCGAAAATCTGATGAGCGGGTCAAGCGCGTCGGCTTTTAAAGAACAGTCGTCGAATGTTCCAGACTAATCGTTCCGACCCGCGTGCCTTCCACAAAGTTCTACACCATTCGCGTCAGGTGATGAAATCAGATAACATAAGGTTCGGCGACAACAGACAGCGGATAGAAGCATCGATAACTTTCCAGAAACTTCGGATACATGCAGGCGCGTCGCACGCTGTGCGATTACATTTGTTAGGCGGCGAAACGTGGTTACCCGATAAAGATAAGTACACGTGTCAATATGTACCCAAAATTTGACCTGAGCTGTAGTTAATATGCCAGCGCAGCAGTCTATGTTTTAAACCAGTCTTAAAACACACTAATAACGCTATGGACCACTTGGATATATTCTGCTGGGAAAAGTATGTGCATTCAACTGACCTATTTGGAATATTGCCTACGCTTTACCCATGCCATGCCCATAATTTTCCCCAGAACACATGCAGTGGTGGGAATATCTGCTTCATTGTGCTAAGGCTGCTACAGTGATGCTTACAATTTAGAGGTCACCATACCTTGGTGGGGAAGCAGCGCACTGACAAGGACAACGCGAAGACACACCACACGACACTCGCTGCACTCGCAACTATACTTTATATTTCAGAGCAAACACTTCATATTTACATGCCTGCGCACCCTCGTGTTGTGTTTTCTTGTGTGTCTTCGCGTTATCCTGGTCAGTGCGCTGCTTCACCACCAAGGTGTGATGATTAATCCCCAACTCGGCCAACTTTTCACATAAATGAGAGATAGGCAGCTCCAAAACTGCTCCAGCATGAGCCACGCCTCGGAATGTCTGAGGCCATGGCGATGATGATGATGAAGCAACATTTACTGAGCCCGAAATAAATCGGTGGTGCACGCAGGTACCAGACGGGGTGGTTCCCTAGTTACAGGACCCATATGTTCCCAGCAGCTCCTGGCCCCTTTCCGTCAGTGCGAGCTGAATCGGCAGGGCGGGGCTGGATAACAAGTTCTCCCATCGCTCAAGGCAGTGGGAGTGGGAAGGGTAGGAAGGGGGGTTTTGAGTTCTGTGCACTCGGCCAAGACGTGCGGCAGGGTGCCCTTTTCTGTTCTGCAAAAAGGACAGAGCATATCGTATTCCGCAGGGTACATGCAGTTCATGAGTACGGGATGCGCAAGCGATCCCGCCTGCGCTCGACGCAGGATCGTCTGTTGTTGCCTGGTGAGTTTGGGGTGCGGTTCTCGCAGTCTGCACCTTTCCTCTCGGTACATCCGGGTAATGTCCGGAAAGCTGGTAACCGGCTGCGGTAGCTCTGCCGGCTCGTCTCGGCCCGGATTGACATTTCTCGGTCATGGTAGTCGGCGATGGTGTTGCCTGCTACCTGCGAGTGAGCCGGGACCCACACGGAGCTCTATATGGCTCTTCCCGGAGGCTTGCGCTTGGATAGAATGGCTCGGGCTGCGGAGGAGATTGCCCCCCTGCGGAAGCTTCTGTAGGCTGTCTTTGAGTCGGTGACGGCGAAGAGGAGTTGTACTCAACGTCAGGTGGCAGTCGTCACCACCTAATGCGAAGAGTGCCATCGCATCTCCTGCCATTCGTAAAGCTCAATGGGCAAAGGGTCGCTGAGCTAGTCCAGTGCACGCGCGTGTCCACGATCAGTCGTTTGGAAAGTCTATGCGCCGTATTCGCGGGTTGTGCGGATACGTTTAGCACGAGTTTCCGTCGGGCCTGAAGTGCGCGCTTTGCCTATTACGCATTGTCGGCATGTACTGCATTCACAGTCTGTACCGGTGGTGTACGTGGTCCTGATCCTGAACAGATGACGCGAGCTTCGCGCATTCGGTAGGGTAGATGTGTCATGGTGCATTCGGAAAAAGTGAAACTTATCCATTTGCGTGTTATTAGCTGCTCTGTGGTGTCGTGCTTATCTGCATGTGTGTTCTCGTAAGGCAGCGGATTTGTAGCTTGGCCATATTACTAGGGTAAATGTCTTTAGGCCTAAATAAATTTTAGCTATATCCCGTATACCACGTGTGTGTACTGCCGTGAGTTTTTTGGGCGTTTGTCTGGCTCGCTTTATCGCTGACGACGCGCAGTAGTATTTTCTTTTTCGAGTGTGGTGGTTGACTCAGTGTGGCTGCTTCACGGTTGTAATTTGTTCGTGTGTAATCGCGTACGCGGAATATCTTTTGTAATAATAATAATAATAATATAATAATAATAATAATAATAATAATAATAATCTTTATCACATCCATTCTCTTCACAGTTACATATCCAGCCCGCATAAGCAACAGTGTTTGTGTGCAAGGCTGGGCAGTACGGCGAGTAGTACTAATACATGTACAACGGAATTTAAAAAAAAAAACCCAAAATTACTATAATATTGAAAAGGCATGTGCATGCTATGTCTATAAGATAGAGTAATAAGATGGATTAATAGGCGACATTCGCAAGATGTGCACTGGTACTCTGGAGCCATTTTTGACACGCAGGAATAGTGTCCGGCCGGCAAACATTTAAAATGATCATTGTTGATTGCTGCAAAATGCGCTTTAAATAATCATTTTTACTGCTACAAAGTCTTCTACAAAACGCTCTTGGCCATTCCCACCAACTCACATGGAAAAACGATGGTTTTGCAATTAATATGCAACTCGCGCATTCAAAGCGGGAAAATGAAGGTTTTGCAGCGCGTTGCGCTTAGAATTTTCCCTATTTTCACGCAATTTCAAGTCCGTATCTCGTGCTGTGGTTTTAGCAGTCTGGGAAACATTTCGATTAGCGACAGTATGACACCCTGGAACGCTTGAACGAGCGAATTTCTGCAAATTATTTAATGAACCTGCACGGAATAAACATTAATCGCTCGTCCCTCAAAACATTGCTTCGTACTTTAAGCAACTATAAACACCGTACCTCGCATAGTTTACCAAGTAGCGCAAGCGGAAATTTGTTAGGGCGGCAGCTGCTCAGCGCCAGGCTTCCTCCGCAACGCGAGCGGGTACGGATGATCCCGCATATCGTACTTAACAGCGCGTGCCGAGGAAGCGCAAAAGAGAACCCTCGCTGCCCAAGCAGGGGATAGGTAGTAAATAAAAGCATTACTTACGTGGCCACTTATGTAAAAAAGAAAATTTAGCCTCAACTGTATTTTTGTTGGACTTTCCAGAGTGCAGTACAAAGTGCTGTAATGTTTGGAGTCGGGCATGAGATAGATGGTAGCTGGCCCATGCCGTCGTGCAACTTATCCACGCTGAGCACGTTGTTGAAGAGAGAGCCTTGTTCTCATCGAGAACGAGGAATATGGGATTTATTTATACAGTATCTACATGAGAACGTTAGAGTTCATCAGTCTATATACCCCAGTCACACGGGCACTTTCAAAGTCCTTTGAACCAAAGATCCTTTACTTAGAGGGAGAATGGGCACTGTCACACAGGCACAGCAAAGGAGCCCTATTGGAAGGGAGCTTTGAGTCAAAGGAATGCGCGTTAGTCCTTCGAAACCTCAAGAGAATACTCTCGAGCCTAGATGGCGTCCGACAGCAGAAAAAATAATCTCTAAAAATATGGAAGTTCAATTTTTACTTCTTCAGAACGAGCTGATAAGTACTGAATACTGTTGGTAATGTACTAAACACTTTCGGGACACCCGCGATCTCAATCATGAAAGCGCCGGTACTGCAACGCCGGCACGGCCTGTCGTCAGCAGCAACATCGACACAGCACGGGTACCATGTGCGATTTGGTTCTTTGGTTAGCGGCTGCTAGGCATCCCAGTCTCCTCGGATTCTTTCTGCGCGTCTTCTTCCCTGATCACTTTTGTCTTGCAGTTCTTTATTTTACAGCGTTTACGCGTACCTACCGCAGCCTAGCCTCAACGAATCAAACAAACCCGCTGTAGCAAAGGCAACAACGAATAATCGACGCCAACATGCGGTGTACGAATCGGTACACATGGTGGCCATCATTACAGTAAATACATCTGTATGTGGTAAAGTAATGCCTTTACTACGTGTGCATTTTGTTTTGATGTTTCTATGTATTAGGATAAATAAATGTTGATGAAAAAAATGTGACAATTTTATTGTAAGACGCATTTGGGCCATATTTTTTTATTAATTCCGAGGTGATGGCAGCGCTAAGGATAGCTTGTGGTTTCTGTTAAAAGCTTCAACGGAGACTACGTGGAGACCGTGTAGCACCGACATATACCCCTTGAATTAATGTGCCATTGAAAGCTCAATGTCCCTAAAGGGAAGCTGAAAAGTTTTCCAGAAAAAATGAGTGAGGAGCAGTACGCCGTGGTTTTCAACCCTCTGAATTCGAATATCGCATCGAAATTGAGCGAAAGAAAGCGCAAACATACTTTATTTCGACGAAAAGTGCAGCAGCAGACACGCCCAGCTCGCGCGCCTCGTTTCCGCCTGTGATTGGTCGGGCGCCTCGTGACGTCAACAATGGTGTTCGTCCGGACCGACTGCTGCCGCTACACACAAAGCACGGTGCAAAGAAGTTTGGTGGTGTTTTGCTGAGACGGTCATGGAAATTTTCGAGAGCTTGCGTTTCCCCGAGGAGTTCGGCGTTAAGTCCAAACTCTACGAGAGCGATTTTGTGCGCGACGGTGACGGGCAACGGCTTCGAGCGACAAAACGGGCCGTCGCTTGAACAAATCGCTCGGTGTTGTCGCTCAATCGCTCGTTTCTAGAAATCTAGAACTCGTTGCTCGTAGCCCGGAGATGCTATGAGCGACTAGTCGATTGCGCGAAGCCGAAACTGGATGTACATAACTCAAATACTGCTGTTTGTCGCACGGAACGAGCAAACTATTGAATTTTACACGTGCAAGAATAAGAACCTAGTGCAAGACCTTCAGAAATATTTTATGCTCCTTCTTCAGTAAAATACATCAACTTAAATTGATAAAGCATGCGTCACGCTAGTTTCGGCGCGTATATTGCTGCCCCCAGTCCGGGAAGTCGTCGCTCAAAGCCGTCGCTCGCCTGGAGTTCGGCTTGCAGACGACGAGTTAACGCGACAGCCATCGCCTCGCTTGTAGCGCTGTCGCGTGCAAGATCACTTGTAAGGGGTTTATACTTGTACATACTACACGTACGTACATACTTGTACATATTACATGTACGAGCCGATTGCGAAGAGCCGGCCTCTCCAAGAAGCAAAAAATGCTGGTGCAAGCGCTGCTTTCCACGCGAACGAAGGCGAAGTGTTAGCACCTCCTTGTGTTGGAAATGTTCTTTGGCGAGTATGCTTTTTGCTAAGCTGCATTCAGCGTTTCAGTGAATACGTTTCCGGGCAAACAACTGTAGTGTTATGTTCCTGCATGCCTCCTCGTAGAACGTAAGCGGTGATGCGATCTTCAGCATTTGTGCGCTGCCCCAAAGCTGTCGGCAATCTACACAGATGGTTTAAACGCGGGAAAAGTTTACCGGCTGTTGTAGCACGTGTAGTATAGAACCTTCATCAGCGCGCCATCCGCACGCTACTAGTGACCGGCGAATTCCGTCGGCTACGTGAGATGGTCGGTTTCTTATGTGTGCGAGAGAAGGGGGAGTGCAGCGTCTTGGCGTGAGCAGGCTTTCCAACACATGCAAACTTTACGCTTGCACTGCGTTATGGTAGCTGCATGCAGGCTGTTTCACAGCACAGGTGCGAATAGAAAATTCGCGGCTCTTGGCGATGAAACCTGCGTCAATGGTGGGCGATAAATATGCACCTTCCGTTCAGCGTGCTAAATATTTTTTTTAGGAGAACCCAAAGCACGCATTATTGATAAACTCCGGTAGTAATCGTCACGGAAGTGGCTAGAGCACAACACTTGTTCTTGAGCGCTTGAAGTTGTTCCGCTTCACAGCAGCCTCCCACTTAGCTGAAAGCTTCTTGTCTTGCAGGAACTAATGGAACATCGTCGCGGCCGCTGGTATTCGTGCAAGCGTGGGCTGCACAGAACGCCGGCATGATCGGCCTACAAGTTCAATTGATGCTGCGCACGTCAACTACCACTCCTATATACACACAAATAAAGGAATCTAGGGTCGAGCGAACCAGATTAGGACGGTACGCACGCAGAAATAAGCCCGGTCAGGCACGGTCGCGGAGGCTGCGAAGGAGCGGAACACCAGTGTTGACGTCACTACGCCGCCGTTTCCGGTCTCCGCTCGCATCGTCAGTGTCAGCAGCGCGCGGCGCTCGACCGGGGGCGGAGCTACAGCGCAATTTTAACCGACGTTTGCGTCGCTCCTAAGTGAAAAATCCCCCCCAAAATTTTACCTTCATGGTTTATAAGGTTCCCGCATCCGTATATGAGGGTCTTATTGAATTCGACAGACTCTTCTTCAGCTTCCCTTTAACTTCAAAGGACGTTTGGCATGCTCGTGTGACTGGGGTATAACATGACTGAAATAGGAATGCACCCTGTGGAGCCGCCAATGCCTCCTTAAGTAAACTTTGTCCTCCCTAGATCCCTAGGTGAGGGAAAACGGCCCTTCGACCAAACGGAGCGTTCAAAATCATGGTAGCCGACTCGCCTTTGAGAAGGACGGTTTACGCACTCACTTCCGCACAGGCTTCACTGACTACACCGAGGTGAGAGGATTCTCGCAGACATGGGTCCTGCCCCGAGCAGGCGCCTTTTCATCCCAGTGTTGGCCCTGCAGACAATGGCCGCCGCGTCTGTCCATGACTTCTAAGCCCCGTGAGACGGCCACAAGACTCAGGATTTCCACCATTTCTAACAAGCCGTGACGGCGACGCCGAATCCACTCACAATAGTTGGTCCGCCGACCGTGTTTACTCATAGCGGCCACGAGGGGGTGTTGACGCGGCACATCGTCGCCCCTACAATAGGAGTCGGCGCAGCAGAAGGGGAAGGGTTCCACGGTCGCTTCTCGGAAGCTCGCCACCTCCGCAGCTGCAGCTGGCTAGGAAAATTTTGTAGGTCGGTACCCTTGCAGGCCGTTCGTAACAGTGCCCACTTTCAAAAGTGGGGAGGGGGGCAAGTGGAAACTCTCCTCCCAGTATATATGCCTATATGCCTATGGCACTCTACTGCTAGCCTACACATACTTTAGTCTTTGCGATAATCGGTGCACATCTAGAAGCTGCTTTTCCCCACCCTGAGAATCTGTTCAGAACTTCCCTAGCCATGCCATTGCTCCCCAGAGGAGTTTCTGCGTGTATGTTCCTCCGTCAAGGGGTCATTGTCCAGCGATGAGCTCAGACGCTGCACACGAATTCTTGGGCCAGCTTCTGAAGACCGGTTAATGCTTCGGGTCCTTTATTGGGTGGATGCACTAGGACTCCAGAAGGAGCCGCGTCCGGCAATGCTCTCCGATATACTATTGGCAAAATGTAGACAACTTGCGTGGTGCGATTCCCCAGGAGGACTGGGAAAACCAACCACACGGCCTCGTATAACACATGAAAATAACGAGAAAACTAGTATTCAGTAAATATCTTCGATGCACGTAATCAACCTACACACTTCGAACTATCGGGGCTCGTGACCCATATCGTGAACCCCCTTGGTTGCAAATATAATATTGATACCGCTTTTGGTTCTCTATTGGCAGCGGGGAAAACTTGAAAGCGTTTCATATATAACGTCTCGAAACGATTAAAAAACGAAAATATTATTGTAATTTTGCCACCAATCAACCCACACATTTTAAAATTTGCTTCCGCATCACCTCTAACGCGTACCCCATTTGATCTCATTATAAAGTCGGTGTATGATTCACTTGTTTTAGGATACCGTGAAAACACATAAATCTTTCGGGTCGCAGCAATGTTGGGAGGTTTGAGTAAAGTTTCGTTCGTTCTCTTGTACTCACTTCTCCGTTGGAACGTGAAGCTACTAGGACGATGATCGGCAGTTGTTGATCAAATGCAGACAGGAAGCGATGGAGACAGATGTACAAGAAATATTTATAGGTAAAGTTTTCTATATACATGGCAGGTAAAAGAAATACATTACAAACTTGAACAATTCAGAAACAAAGTCTCACTCTTCGACTGTCTCAATGACTGTTGGAGCCCAGACTCGTTTTAACGTGCATAGTACGGAGGCTCACTGATCTGTCAGCAATTCTGATTTCAGCCGGGACAGCATGTTGTCCCGATTTTTATGGCCCACATATACAAAGAAAAAAAGGGCGGTAGGGCCGCTGGCCCGTCCCACAGATTCAGTTGCCAATGAGAGTCAAACGTTTGTTAAGCCACAACCAAAAGGGATGAGCTTACTCTTAAAAGCAAACATATTGGAAAACAAAGCTATTTTCCTTCTTCCCTAAAACTCCGTTGCCCTCTCATTTCTACGTAGTCAGTGAAGGCCTCAGCAAAAACACGCCAGGCCCGTACAATTTATTGCTAGGCCGTCTCAAACCCCGATTGCGTTTCTAGACCGCAAACGTCTCGGGAGCCGGGGCATCGACACCGCATACTGCAGTTGCACTTAGGGTTTGTCCGCGTGGGGGCGGAGGGGGGGGGGGGAGATTGATGACCATCCCTGTCACCCGAGCTTATTGTCTACAAGACAAAGTTCTCCGAGCGCGTGTTTACAAGACGCCGCCGTCCGACTGCGCTCCTCACACGCGCACCGCATCTCTACAGCGCACACTGTAAGCTGTCACTCCACACCACGCAGGCTTTTCACCGCACCCAGCATCGAAGGCCACCGATTGCCTTCAGGACGCGTAGAACAATAGATCCCCGCTCCGTATATGCAGCACGTGGTCAATGTTGCTAAGCCCTTCTTAACATCGGCGGCACCTTCAATTAGCCAGGCACTCGGGAGCCAGGACCGCCACACCGCGTACAGCAGTCCCATTCAAGGCTTGCCTGTGCGGCCTCGTGTGGCCGTCGGCGGACTGCCAGCTCTGTGCGAACAGTACAGACTTCCCTGAATCCGCACCTCGCCCCCCTGGCGCCTGCCGTGACTCGTCACCCGACACCGCGCTGTCCTTCTGACTCCTCATAAAACAGAAACGGTTGCCCCGCTGACCTGGGGGGAAGTGAAACCCCTATCTATACACAAAGCACGTGCGCAACTCGCGTCAATTAAGTACACATACAATAAAAGCGGCCTTACAGTATGCTTCGCCTGATTCGGCTAACCTAAGATTGCAAATACATTACTAGCTAAGTAAAAAAAATTGCGACGGCACCCACCTCACGATGACAGTCGACGGTAATGCATTAGCATTGAATCAATATAGCGGCACAGCGTATTGCCACTGTCGAAACGAGGGATGTAGAGGCGTGTGTACAGCAGTGGGACTTCTCTTTCACGCTTCCCTAAGAACACTCGGTGCCATCTAGCGCCGCCGCCGCTAAGCCTGCACGTGGCCTCCGAAGTGCATGGGGCGCCGGTGCATGCGAACGCTGCGCAAAGCGCCATCTGGCAACGAGGTTCTTCTCTCTCGCTTCTTTCTCGACATGCCGCGCCATCTAGTGCCACTGTCGCGAAGTACGCGCGTGGCGTCCGCGATGAGAGGCGTGGGGCAGCGGTGCCTGCGAACGCTGAGGATTGTTCCGTTGCTTGCCGCATACTCAGTGGCACATACTAAGTAACCTAAGTTGGTAAGAGGTTCATTGAAGAGCGGCACGTATGTACACATTGGCACATATTCAGTGACTCGAGTTGGTACGATGATTGGTTTCGAACACTGTTGCCTCAACACAGTAGCCCAAAGCGCTATCTGTTCAGCACTGATACCCAGTGACCCACGTAGAGAAGAAAACGGTTAGATACCAGCATAGATAGATAGATAGATAGATAGATAGATAGATAGATAGATAGATAGATAGATAGATAGATAGATAGATAGATAGATAGATAGATAGATAGATAGATAGCCCCAGGTAGTGCGTGATGTAGCCTAAGAATGCTAACGCATTAATAAAATACAAACAGTGAACAACGAACAAGAAGAAAATACCATCTAGCAATATACACCCACGAACACTTTACAAATTTTTGGCCAATCTTACATAGTGGGTAAGATTGGCTCAGTGGTTTTCTACTATCAATACTACCTACGTCAGCTTACCTGAATACTGCTAGATTCAAGAGACATATGCGATTATTTAAGACTTCCCAAACCCAGCTATACGTAAGTTTTCAGTGTATAGACACCTACTATTTCCTTGGCACAAAAATTTCTTATACACCAGCAAACCAGAAGTACTTTTTACCCGATTACGTTGTCGGATACCTGTCTAAAACACTCACCGTCGCAGGACTGGTCCGCCGCCCTCTCCTTTGTTCCCAATCTGTTGAGAAGATGCGACTATAAATCTCATTTCCTTATTCTGTCGCGGTTTCTCCTCTTTAATTAAATACACTCTAGAACCATGATTTAGATGACTCTTTTTTAATTCTGCTGCATATTTGTTTTTACATAGGAGCCTCCTCTCTTGGAAACTGCCTTAGGGATGGGATTTATGCTCAGCCTTGGTTGAATTTTTTTTTTTTTGCGGATTCAGGGTGATTTTCCCAAGTTCTTCATACAATATGTCTCATTCATTTCTTCCTGAAATTTTTTACCGTTTTCAGTAATAATTGCGATTTCCTAATACCACCCGAATCTCGGCCTATCCCCCTGCAGTGGGCGTGCATCATCGAGGAAGGAAAACGAAATGAAATGCGGGCGTGAGCGTGCGGCGTGCACTCAGAAGAAGAAGAAACGTCGTCGCGAGCTCCATGCGCTGTGGCTGAGCGTGGCGACAACCCTTCCAACCCCCTGTTCGAGTGCCTCCGAGGATTCCCTGTGGAAGGAGAACGCGAGAGGACCCGTGGCTCGTCAGGAAGAACCCACAACTGCGGCTGCTGCCGACGCTGAAGGTCGTCCGACGCCATGTCCGTCGGCCAACCGGCTTCTCCGGCCACACTGCGGTCCATACTCGTCGACGCCTCGCGCAAGAGGTCCGACCGAGTTCATACTGGCCCCGACGATGTGTCTTCCAGCGTGAGTACACACGGCCCTCAGTTGACCGGCTCTTCGATCCGCGAGCGCCCAAGTGACGCTGAAAAGATTTTGTACATGCGTACTGAGTCGTTAGGGCAGGCCCTTCTGATAGCTGACTCATGTATAAGCAATCTGCGTAAAGCGTGTAACCTAATATAAGGATTTAAAAATGTGTTTCCCTACCGATCGTGGCGGTGCCGCTCCCCTTAGTTTTCAGCCTGGCGTGACGTCGGTCGGTCGAGCTGTATCGAGCTGTTAGGCTGGCTGCTCACGTTGCGTCATCAATAATTTTGTCGTTTGTAATAGTTGAAATGTTGGTTAACTTGTTTCTATAAAAATGTAACCTGAAGAGAATACACGACAATTTCTCACTAGAGCCCTTCCAGCACACAGCAAGTGTCGTCTGCTTGTGACGTGCTCTGTGCTGACGCAAGTTACGCGCTCAGCGCTGGTCTCCAGCCTTCTGTTCGCGTACACCAGGGATCGCTCTTGTAGCGTTGTGGGCTGCAAACCTAGCGATTGGCGACTTGTCGGGCTGCGACATCGTGTCCATCTGCAAGGCAACAGGCGAGCGGAGTGGCAGCAGCGCATCGGGCTTTAGGTATCCGATAGCTACGCGTTTGCGGCCGTCACTTCACGCCGGAGGATTTCTACCGCAATAGAGAGCTTTAGCGTGTCTGGTATTCCGGTAAGCACAGGTGGACTGGGCGTTTTGCCAGATGGGCGGAAGCACAAACTTGAGCGGTCTGCAGGGTGCAGACATCTTGTGGTGTGTAGCTGAACGTGACAACACGTAGCTAATATACCAGTAACCAAGTATATTCTCTTTTGCTGCTGGTCTAAATTTTTGGCATCAGCATAATCAGGAACACATTGTCTTTTTACATGTCTAAAATGTTTTGCACATGCTACAAAAATATTATCTCCGTGTCGATCCAGGCGGCCATGTCTCCGTTTGGCTGGCTGAGCCCTGCGCCACTAGGTGGCTGCACCTTGCCGGGCACTCACGTTTGCTTCCGCCCATCCGTCAAAACGCGCAGCTCGCATTCGGAATACTGGACACGCTGGGCGTTGCTACAGGACTCTCGCTAGGCAGGCTGCTTGGATAGCTCTCGCTGGGGATGGACAGGCAGGCGGCTAGTGGAGAGGTCGGAGAGACTTCGCTATCCATAGTTTTGCACGCTGGCTCCAATACACCGGAAGAAGACAACACATCACATCAAGACGCAGAGCGAGTGAAGGTCGAGCTTAGCCCCCATCGGTCGGCACACGAGCTGAGGAGGAAAAGCATGGGTAACTTGTAATCGTCCGTAGCTCGCTTAATAGGAGACGCTTCACTTAAATTGTGGCGTGAATGTTTTACTGTAGCTGTAATCTACACGTCTATAATGTTTGCCCAAATCGTTTCAAGGAGCCTTTAAGCCTGTAAGGCGCAAACGTAATTCGACATCAAGGAAAATTAAAACAAATTGTTCAGCTTTTTTTTCTGGTCATGGGTAGTACCAAAAAAGAACATTGATATGGCATTTCAATTCTTTCCTATTAATACAAGAACTTTATTTTGTTTGCTGAACTTTCCACAACTGGGGAGGGGAGGGGGAGGGGACTCATTCCTGTGTATCATAAACACCACGATAGGCCATGCGTTTAGCTTCCTGCGCATAAATATGAATTTTGAGGTATCAATTAGTACCAAATCCAGTCGTATCAGTCTCTTCCCTGCAATGTTTTCCACCAATACTCTAAACATGTCTTGCTTATCTCGACTGCCGACCGCTGCATGCTTCCTTCCACTTTAAATCAAAGCTTCTGGAAGGCGTATGTTACCCAGAGGTCTCACTTGATGAATTCGTTCGCATTCCTTAAGGATGTGCAGAGGGGTCTCCTGATATTTACTGCAGCATACACGTCTCATGTTGTTGCGTGTATTTGCTCGGGTTTGTTTTTTGTCCTTAAACAACCAGCTCGAGCCTCAAATGACAAGACACCTGTCTTTGTGTCATCGTACAAACTTTCCCTTGTAATTTCTTTCGTCCCATTCTTGTAATTCTCCATGGTCTTTTTTTGTTTCCATTCTTTGCATCAATTTCGCTGTCTCTGTTTCTCTCACTTTCTTTCTGATGACTCCTGGTCGCCTATTCATACTTTTAGTGGCCCTGTACTCGGTTGCTAGCTTTCTTAACCTCTTCGTCCAATCTGTGACCACGTTCTTCAGTTGCAGATACTTGTACACTTTAGCCGCCCATTTTTCATCCGTGTTCCTGAATATTTCTTTAAAACTAATTTCGCTCTGTGCTTCTTTGGCTTCAAACGAAGCCCAACCCATGTCCCCTTGCACTGCCTCATTTGTGGTTTTACCATGAGCTCCCAAAGCCAACGGGCTTGCCGATATTTGGTTAACTTCCAACCCCGAGGAGATGTCCGATTTTAAGCATAGAATGACAGTTGTGAACGTTATCGCTGGTACCATTACTCCTTTCCAGATTTCTCGCACCACCCTGTAGTTATGGTGGCCCCAAAGTGCTCTGTTTGATTATTGCTGTATTCCACTACTCCTGCACTTTCAAATTATGTTGGTAGGTGCTTGAGTAAGTCTTTCATGCGTTTATGTATACGGCGAGGTATTCATATTGCGTGAATATGGTTATGACTTGCTGTGGAATAGACATCACGTAATTTCTCGTCTATTCATATCATATCTTGTGAGACAAATGCGCCCCCTATAGGACTAACTGCGCAGTTACTCTCGTCTTCCCCGGCACTTTTTTTAGGCTTTATCATGTACGATACGTTGGACATTACAGGGTTTTAAGGTCACTGTCACCAGATAATTTTGGGCATTTGCGAGCCACTCTGTGGTGGCGGCGCAGATATTTAGGAGGTGGAGTGGGGGGGGGGGGGGGGGGGGAGGTTTAACGTTTTGAAACTGGACTGTGGGTTATGTGGGAAGCCGTAGGTGGCGGCTCTGGATTTATTTTGACTCCTGGGGTTCTTTAACGTATACCTGAATCTAACTACACGAACGGTTTTGCCTTTCGCTCCCATCAATATGCCGCCGCCAGGCATCGCACCCGCAACCTTGTGCTCGGCAGCAGAGCGCTTTGGCGACATCGCAACCGAAAAGCCGCAAGTGTTCATCGTGTGTTTCCTTAAGCGTTGTAGAGAAATGCGGCAGTTTCAGACAGAATTCTTCACGTTGCAGAAAAGCAAGTAAGCAGTTACATTTACAACTACTCCAATAAAAAATATATATTACACTGACCAATTATTGCCCCAAGAAAGTAACTGAGCGATTACTGAAATGCAATCGATTACTTGTCCGTTACTCTTCCCCCAACATTTATTGACGGTTGCACGCACAGTAAATAGGACTATCTGATTAGTGACGTGCTCATTTGTTCTGCTCACCACTCCTATCTAGGTTCAATGTTCCACTAGCAGTATAGACCTTAAAAAAATAATAATAGACATTTGATTATCTTCTGCCACCATTTGATCTGGTTTCAAAAACTCTACGCGCACAGCCCTACCACTGGATATGTTATGACTATGATGATGATAATGATAATGATGGTAATAATATTCAGAATGATGACATTTAGTATGATACCGATTAAGATGGGCAGATGATTGCGATGTTGACATGGCTATGATGATGATGATGATAACTGAGGAGAAAAATTTGGAAGGCGATTTAACCTGCATGGTTGACGCCGATCAACATTGTCGCTTAAGCGCGACTCTCACAATAAGTTAACACCGTTAATACACGCTATTCTCACACCCAACTTGCGCAGGAAGAGTCTTTCATTGACCTCACTTGGACGTTGAATTGCCTTCCAACTTTCCTTTGAAGAACCGTATTATAACGCCTCATTTTCTGACGTGATCTGCTTACTAACAAAGCTAGAATAGACAAATATGCATCCGAATAGTAGATTAGAGCTACTGATTTAATGAAAGCGATTATGACAGAATATTTACCGCCATGTACGTTTTGAAAGAATAGAACACAGTTTCCTTGGAACGCAACAAGCCCTTCTAAAATGTGGCGAAATACTCATCAGGAGCTGGAATCCTCATAAGCCAAAACGTCACGTTCGCCCGTCACGAGTTGACGTCGTCAAAATTCCTTAAGGGCGCTCGGCTGCTGTGTCCGTGACCTCGGTTATCGGATTATAACGAGATACAAAAGCAAGTCAGTAATCATTGGTCAAGCCTCGCTCATCCTGCGCAAGCCTTTCTTGCAGTGTTGTAGAATGTGTCCCCTTGCACTGCGCAGTCTCGGCGTCCCATCACGCCAACATCGCGCATGCGCAATACCTACACCTCGACGGCCGGCTCGCGCAACGCCCTGGGCTTCTGCGTCGTCATGGTCTCGCTGATGCTGCTGCTGGTCGTGCTACTGTTCCCGCGCAGTTGGCCCGCGCGCCACCACGTCCCGTGCTGGACGCAGCCGTGCCGCGACTTTGTCGCCGCACTGGCTGCCTCCATCAACGCATCGCGTGACCCGTGCCAGGACTTCCACAGCTACGTCTGCGACCGCTGGCGACCCAGCTTCGGAGGTCGCTCCATGCTCGAAGACTCGGCCATCGGCTTCCGTAGAGACGTGGGCGAACGCGCCGCCAGGACCTCTCCGCCGCGGCAGTTGCAGGACAGTTACGAGAAGGCGGTGATGCTCTACAAGAGCTGTCTAGCCGAGAGCTCACAAGGAATCGACGAGTTCAAGCGGTTCCTGCGCAAACGCTACCTGCCCTGGCCAAAGGTAGACAAGCGCGTAACCGTGCTGGACGTGGCTCTGGACTTGTCTTTCCACTGGCACTTCCCAATCTTCTTCTATGTTTATCGCATTTCCTCTGTGCCAGAGCCATCGACGCCATCAGTATACAAGCGGCCCTCCATGCGACTTGTCTTCACCGGCGGCTTTCTGGGACTGGGTCCGCGCCTTCTGCTTCAGGAACGCGAGCTGCGCAAGAACAACACCGAGCACATCTGTCGCTTGCGCGACGCCCTCAAAGAGCGTGGCGACAAGGAGTCTGAGGCGGTTTCCTGCAAGCACCTTGACAAACTTCAGCGAAGTGTTCTGAGTGGTTCGATGACCGGTGGCGATGAACCTTTCGGAGACAACGACGCGTCCTGGACTACGTACGACAGCCTGGACAGCTTTGCCGAAGAACTTACGCCGTCCGTCTCTGCACAGCGCTGGCTCGAGCTTTTAAGGAAATACATGCCCCACGGCGAGAGCTTCGGTGCTGCTGGGACTCCAATTGAGGTCTATAACAAGCTGTACATGCGCAAGCTGGAGAGGTTTCTCCGCTCGGACCAGCCTCAGACTGACATACTTCGCGTGGCGGGTCTCTGCGTGGTCCAGGGCTTGGGTCGCTTCGCCAGCAATGGTCTCGCCACTCTCATCTACGGCGACGACCACGAACGTGCCCGGCGCCACCCGGACTTGTGCTACGCACTCGTGGATCAGGTGTTGCCGCACCAGCTGTCTGCACGGTACGTCGCACTCCTGCTCGACACCGAACGCGTCGCGAAGGCCACCGAAGTGTTCAGCGCGGTGAAATCTTTCGTCGTCAAGTCTCTGCGCAATGCGGCATGGTTCAACGCGGTCGTTCCCCCGAAAGCGGTCGAAACAATCAAGCAGAGCAACCTCGTGTACGAGGCTGTGCTGAGCGGCGAAGCAGAGGGCGAAGAGCTGCCCTCCACTGCAGCCGCCATGAGCCTTCCGGACTTGGGTGATGACTTCCTGGAAAACCTTAGCCTCATTCCGCACTCGTACTGGGACAGCAATCACCGGGACCTATGGATGAAGGCGCGTCAGTCGGGCTCCGAGGCTGACGACACTGTCCGGGCCACGCCGTCTTCGACGACCGAGGCGCAACGGCGCTGGGAAGACGTCTGGCGACAACACGAAGTGCCGCCGTTGGCGACGGCGTCTAGCCAAGACGTTGTTCTTCCAAACCTCTACATGCTCGAGTCCGTGTTCCCGACCGGTGCGTACGAGAGCGTAAACTACGGCGTCCTAGGCTCGTTGGTGGCGCGCAGGCTTCTGGCGGTGCTACTGATGGCGCCCGCTGTCCACAGTGCACCCAGCCACCTGTCGTGGCCGGGCAACCTTGACGCGAATGATAGCGCCTCTTGCGTGTGGAAGGCCTTCTCGCGCGATTGGCGACAGAGCGACGGCACAGCGTACAGGGACCATCCCAGAGACATGGCGTCCATGCTGGTGGCTGTCGCGTCGCTGAAGCCTCTGTTCGAAGCGCTGTCCGCGAGTCCCGGCTACCCGGACTGGAGCCGCGGCTTTGAAGATTACAGCTCCGATCAGCTCTTCTTTCTGGCGCTTTGTTTTCCTAGCTGCAGCTTGCGCAAGAACGAAACGGTGCCCCTCCGAGGCGGCCCCAGCCAAGCCGCCTGGTGCAACGTTCCGCTGAGCCTCTTTCACGTTTTCGGCGAGGCATTCCGCTGCTCGGCCGGCCAGACGATGAACCCTAGCTCGAAGTGCGCCGTGTGGCGAACGTGAAGTGTTTTGGAATCCGTTTCCCTGTATTGTGTTAATTGTTCTGCATCTTCTTACGCGCTTCATATTCGTCTTATTATATAGTACGCACACTCTTTCTTGTGCCGTATGTCCGCTCCATAGCGACCGCGTAGAAATCAACGCATTAACTTTCCACTGCTCACTTCGGAGTTGTTGTGTTTCAGATTTGATTGGATGTTTTTGTCATTTGTAGGAGACGCAAGAGCGCTTCTCGATTTCGTGCCAGCTGACCACTAGGGTAAAATACTGCACTCCATTGGTTACTGTTACCCGTTCGATGTGGCAGCTCTAATAGAGCTCGTCATTGGTTCTTCTTGTGTGCATCACGTGCGGCCAGTGGCGTTCTATATTTAGCTTACGGAATACACACTTAGCTATTATGTCTTATCAGTTCGTATTTGCTGCAATGCATAGAACGTCAGAGTACTACGAACTACATCGGCTACCGTTAGGCCCGATAACGACGTGCACTGTGTCTGAGACTTCGTCGTGGCTTTCTATAGCTTATAATATACTGAAAACTCTTGAAAACTTTAAATGGCCTTTTTATGGTGGTGTCTTTGTGGTGTCGCAGTTGTGGACTGGAGAGTTGAGGATTGCCTATAGAATTATAAGAGTCTGTACTGCGTTTCCAAAATGAAAGTTTATTAGTTGAATTTGTTAATATTAGTGACTGCAGAAGGAAAAGAAAGCGTTTTGTATTCGTTGTGCGCAAACAATGAGCAGTGAAAGCGTTCGAGGTTCCTGTAAGTCATACGCACTGTTTGGTCGGCGTCGCTCTACGGAAGCTGCGCCGTAATAGCTGCCGCGTATTTTCAATTCACTGTTTCCAGGCAATAACCCGTTCAACGTGAATAAAAGATTGAGCAATTCTTTGGTTGGGTAAGCGGAGACTGTGCCCAGCCTACATTGTGAACTTTTTTTACAGCGAAACTGTCTATGGCGAGGATCTGGAAAATGTCCGAGAGGATGTGGGCCGATCCTGGAGATTGTGCAGAACGGGTCCAAGCTCAGTGGCGCATACACCCGTGGGCTCGGCGACTTCTAACGCGCCCTTGAATGATTTTTATCACACGTGGGACCCAAAGAGGTCCCAGGTGCAAGGTTAAGAATAGATGTTTTTGAAAAAAAAAAGTATAACTTTTCGAAAAGGCGTGTGAAAGAATTCTCGGCACGAACCGCGCAGACGCGTTGGTGCTGCTGTTCGCGCGTTCGTCCTAGTCTTCCACGGCTGGCTCCGTTGTGCACACTATCATCATCAGCAGTGACTCGAGCGTCGTCTTCCACAGATGGCCTTGTTGGCGCTCATTATTCCAGCGTAGAATTTAACTTCTGCCGTCGTAACGGGGAGGCCGCGTTTACGGGGGCATTAGCAATTGCTTAAGGGGGTATGAGTCATTCGTTACCTTTCGTGGCGGACACATTTTGATACGCGAATGTGTGCGTGTACCTACATCACCACGATGACCACAAATTAGGACAATAAATATGTTCGTACCTTTGTTGTATCTTCGGGGTAACCTCTGTGTCTCGCGCTGAACAGCTTCGCTGCTCACTTACCTTGGCAGAGAGGAATGGATCTCAATTCTTCCAAATGAATTTAATTGGAGAAATTAAACTTGTTGGTTTAGATACACGAGTAACAGCGGGCTGCTTCCATCTGAGATCAACCGAGAAAAGAGACACCGCGCCACGACGGCATCCGATCGTGACGTAAAACCGCAACCCTTATTCAGCGATAATGCACTTATTATGCATTGGTATTCCTCCTTTCTTTTCCTCTTTATTTTAGGCGGGAAATGTAACCGCATCAACACGATTTTTTTAGGTACTGTTGATATGTGAGCTTCCAAATGGGAACTGCTCATATATATATATGTATATATATATATATATATATATATATATATATATATATATATATATATATATATTTATATATATATATATATATATGCTGGAACAAAGGGAAAACGCGGTGCTCGATTTTTGTTATTCACAGCCATGTTCACAAAGTAAACCGTGTTCCACATTCGCCCGCCGTGTCGCGTGAGTGGCGCTCGCTAACACTCCCATGGCTAGATCTAGTAAACACAAATGAGGGGACGGACTGATGGCCGTCGCCGTAGCACACGTGGTAGTGCAACACACGCGTAACGCGGAGGTTGTGGGTTCGGCTCCCACCAATGGCAAGAAAACAATAAAGAAAAGGAAACTGAAAGTGTACGAAAAGATAGCTTGCTGTTGGTGGAAGCCGAACCCACAACCTACGCATAGCGCGTGAATATACATGTATATATATATATATATATATATATATATAAGAGATTCCCGGATTAACTATTGCTTTAAAGGAGGCCGCAAAATGTGTCAGTGAGAGTGAGTGAGTGAGTGAGTGAGTAAACTTTATTGCAGGTCCGGCGAGGACGCGAACTCGTCGCGCACCCGGCTAGTCCCACGTCGGGACCGGCAGGTCTAGCCCACCGGCCCGGTCGCGGGCACGCCGGACGGCCAGGATTTGCTTTTCTAGAGCGGGGCTACGCAAAAGCGAGTCCCACTCCTCCTTGATGAACTTGGGGTATGTCGACCCGCACTCCCAGAGCATGTGAGGTAGAGTGGAGGTCTGGCCGCAGGACGGGCAGGCGTCGTCGCGATACACGTCGGGGTAAGCCTCGTGGAGAGCGGACAGACACGGATATGTGCTGGTCTGTAGGAGCCTAAGTGAAACGGCTTGCGCCCTATTCAACTTGGGGTGAGGGGGTGGAAAGACCCTTCTGGACATGTAGAAATATTTAATAATCTCATTGTGAGTAGCGGGAGCGTCCCTGTGACCGTAGAGAGGAGGGGAGTCAGTGCTCCTTATAGAGGAAGCGCGGTCGGTGAGGTCACGCGCAGCCTCGTGGGCAGACTCATTGAGGTTCGGGGGAGCACCCTCGACCGATCCTACGTGAGCGGGAAACCAGTGAATTGAATGGTTTGTGAGAGCATGTGGACTCGAGCCGCTAAGAAGACGAACAGCTTCCTTGGCGATGCAACCCTTTTGAAAAGCCCTAACTGCCGTTTTGGAATCACTATAAATTTCGGACCCACGACCGTCTAGCAGGGCGAGGGTGATGGCGACTTGCTCGGCGACTCCGGGGTCTGAAGTGCGAATTGAGGCGCTATTGGAAATGTTGCCGCCCGAGTCGACCACAACGACGGCAAAGGTCTTCCCGTCACTGTACTCCGCAGCGTCGACGAAGCTTGCGCTAATGTCGTGTCGCTTGATCTGTTTGAGGATGGCGGCTGCTCTGGCCTTGCGTCTGCCCTCGTTGTGGACGGGATGGACGTTTCGGGGCACAGGGGCGACTTCGAACTTGTCTCGAATGCACCTAGGGATCGGGGTACTGACCATCGGGAATCCCACAGGGTGGTAACCCAGCTCTTCGAGGATGCGTTTACCTGCTGCTGTGGTGCCCAGGCGAGTGAGTTGCGCGCGTTCTTGGGCTTCGGCAATCTCCTCGGCGGTGTTATGTACCCCCAGCTTCAAGAGATCCTCGGTATGGGTCCTGATGGGTAGCCCGAGAGCCCTCTTGACTATTTTGCGGATAAGAACATTGAGCTTGTCTCGCTCCGCTCTGAGCCAGTTGTGCATAGAAATCGTGTACGTGAGGTGGCAGAGTACGAAGGCATTGATCAGCCTGAGAAGATTGCTTTCCTTCATGCCTCGATGCCGGTTTGCGATTCTGCGAACGAGGCGGAAAGCGTTGTCCGTCTTCGCGATAATCTTGCGGAGAGCAGTTCCGTTTCCGCCGTTGTATTCGACAAACATGCCCAGGACCCGAATAACGTCGACCCTGGGTATCACCCCCCCGTCACAAGTGCGAAGTCTGATGCTGCTTTCAGAGACTGGCTTCCAATCTTTAGGTCTGCCTCCCTTCTCTTTTCTGTAAAGTAGCAGCTCCGACTTGGCGGGGGAGCATCGAAGTCCGGTGGGGCGGAGATACTCCTCGATCACGTCAATCGCCTCCTGCATGGCTTCTTCGACTCTGCCCTCGCAGCCGCGGGAGCACCATATGGTGATGTCATCGGCGTAAATGGTGTGCTTGACGTTCTCGACGCGCGCCAACCTCTCGGAAAGACCAATCATACAGATGTTAAACAATGTTGGGGAGATGACGGCGCCCTGAGGAGTGCCCCGCCCTCCGAGGGGCACATCTTCGGAGCGGAAGTCTCCAATGCGAAGCTTGGCCTTCCTGTCAGTCAGAAAAGAGCTGACGTAGTTGTGGAATCTGGAACCCAGACCCAGGTCTGAAATGGTCTTGACGATGAAGGTGTGGAGCACGTTGTCGAAAGCCTTCTCGAGGTCCAGACCCAGCAGAGCCTTGACGTCTCTGGAACGGCCATCCACAATCTGATGCTTGATTAGTTTCATGGCATCCTGCGTTGAGAGTCCGGCGCGGAAGCCGATCATGTTGTACGTGTAAACCTCGTTGTCTTCGAGGTACCCGTTAAGCCTGTTGAGGACGACGCGCTCCATGACCTTGCCGACGCAGGAGGTTAGAGAAATCGGCCTGAGGTTCTCGATGTTCGGGGCCTTGCCGGGCTTGGGAATGAGCACCGTGCAGGCCATCTTCCATTCTGCAGGAACAACGCCGCTATTCCAGGACTCGTTGATTTTGTCGGTCAGGAAGACGATCGACGTGTCCTCGAGGTTTCTCAACATTATGTTGGTGACTCCGTCTGGACCCGGCGCAGACTTGCGGTTGAGCGCGAAGATGGCCTGTCTAACCTCGGCAATGGAGAAGTCTTCGTCGAGCTCGGGGCGTGGAGGGCCTCGGTAGTCTGGGAGTTGGGTCACTGGATCTCCGTCGCGACGGACGGGCAAGTACCTCTGTACCAGTTTTGCGACGAGCTCATCGACCGTGTGAGACCTGGTGGCCTCGTGAAGGGCCCTGGCCAACGTATGCCTCTGATTTGACTTTGAGCCGCTTTCGTCGAGAAGGTGCTTCAGCATACCCCAGGATTTGCCGTTGCGCATCTGTCCGTCGATGGATTCGCAGAGCTCGTCCTACTGCTGCTGGCATAGCGCCTTGCAGTGGTCATCGATGACCTTGTTGAGCTCCGAGATCTTTTTTCGGAGTCTGCGATTGAGCCTTTGACCCTTCCATCGGCGGAGCAGGGCGTTCTTGGCCTCGATCAGGTGGGCAAGTCTGCTGTCCATCCGCTCGACGTCGAGATCGGTTTCCACTTTCTTGGTAGCCGCGGAAGCGTCGTTCCGGACGCCTTCACACCATTCTTCGAGGGTGGCGGGTGCCCTGGCTCTGCTGGGTTCTTCGCGAATCTTGCGAAAGTGGTCCCAATCGATGAACGTGAATTCCTTGATCCTACTCCGAGACACCTTGAAGTTGGTCTCGAGAATGTAGTGGTCGCTGCCGAACTCCATGGCGGTGTTCTCCCAGCCCACGTCCTCAACGTTCCTGACGAACGCTAGGTCAGGTGTCGAGTCCCGGGTGACGGAGTTGCCGATGCGAGTAGGAAAATTCTTGTCAGTGACCAGAGTGAGGTCCATCTCGTTGGTGTCTTGCCACAGGTTGCGCCCCTTGGTAGTGTCGTATACGTAACCCCAGATGCCGTACGGTGCGTTGAAGTCACCGACGACGACCAAGGGTCGAGGGCCGGCCAAGTCGGTCGCTTTCTTGAGGATGGTCTTGAACTGCTGGCGCGAGTCCCTGGGGTTGCCGTAGATATTGAGGACGAACACGCTGTTGCTGCGCTGATTCTGGTGTGGAACGTCGAGCAGGATCTCAACCATGACATATTCAATTCTACCACACCCCAGCTTGAGGTCGTGGGTGAGATGAGTCAGCCTTTTATCAATCAAGGTGCAAATCCCTCGCCCCCCGGGCAGGCCCGACACGGCCCTGTAGCCCTGGAGCGAGGCGGCGGAGACTAATGTTTCCTGGAGAGCAATGACTTGAGGTTTGACAGCGAAGGACCTGAAGAACTGCTGCAGAGGGGCTTTTTTGTTAGAATATCCCCTGCAGTTCCATTGCCAAATGCGAAAACTTTCTTTGGACCTATCCATTATGGCGGACCGGATGGACTACCACCTAACGGGGCAGTTAGGGCTGTGCAAAGACTGGGACCTCCTGACGCCGCCCTGGTTGGATATTGAAGTCTAGCTTCCTTTAGTATGGCGGGAACGGTGAGCGGTTGTACGACGGAGGCGGGTGTAGCCATTCGCGCCTCAATGGCGTCTATGCGATCAGCGAGAGCTCCGAGGCCCCTGTTGGGGTCTCCGAGTGCAACCTGAATTTGACGAACGTTATCGGTGAGACAATTGACGCTAGCAGTGACCTGTTTGAGGCCATCTGCCAGCCCAATGAGAGATTGCTTAATCTCGCTGACTTCTGAGGACATCGCTCCCGATTCACCTGTTTGTTTTACTACTGCTCTACGTTTGGAGGACGTCGCAGTACCGTCTACTGGGGCTGGGATTGGAGTCTCTGTGGCCCTGCCTGGCGCAACGTTATCAGACGCATTCGTAACGAGTTTCCGAATCTCTGCCATTTCGTTAACTAGCCTCTTGATCATGCTCTTGAGGTCGTCGTTCTCTTTTCGTAAGCGAATGACTTCCGCGTCCCTAGCTCGCTCTGGGTGTGGGTCGTTACGAGGTGCCTGAGCAGCTTCTATATTGGCACCGGGCTTGGGACGTGCCAGTGAGAGTTATTTTTGTAATTCATAGACTTGATTATCCATCCCTCATAATGAACTATTACAGTGCAGTGCTGCAATTTTCCGAAGCGTGTCGCTGAACTGAGACAAAAAAAAGCCGCATAAGTTCTTGCTAAAACATTCAAATTGATTTTAAATAATGTAGGCGCTTTGGAACACTATAATATAAGCTGAATCGAAGTAATTTATCTAGCTTTTTCATGTTGTTCTACTGTCCGTGCATGTGACGAATAAACAGTGAATTTACCAGCAGGGTGTAGAAGGCTTTCACTTCACTAACAAATTTACATAGCGGGCGACCAAAGCTTAATTTCTGCGTTTACCTTTAGGTTCTACACCTGCCAATGCGGCACGATTCGAAAGAACACACATAACATGATTTTCCTATCACGAAAAGGCACTTAGTCTACATTATCTCTAAGGTTTTCTTGTTTTCGACGTTCGTGACAGAACTAAATTGTGCGTACCGCGCTTGGCCGGATGTCGACACGGCGATGACAATTACTCGAGCCTTATGCAGGCCAAATAGTGTGCGTCTGCCCTTGATCTACCGGAAAGCCGCCGTGGATTATTGATTGGTCCGAAAGCCATGAGAAGAGGGAGCGATTTCTTCATATATTCGCGTGAACGAGATCAGCCGCTCATACAGATATAGGTTCTTTTATACAGTGGATCTGTCTTGTTTACCTGCTGTGTTTTTAAATCCGAACTTCTACGCTCGCCGACTTCCACCAATCGAACGCATTTAATGGTACCGAACCAGCAGCGTGTAAACCCATTCAAATCGGTTGTGTAAAAAGATGAATGAGACCTCAATCTTTCAACGCACAATGTGAAGTCAGTGAAGCACAGGAGGATGCAAGTGAAATCCTCCCCTCCCCTCTTCCCCCGGTATATACGCCAGTGTATTCTTACTTTCAGGAGGGAACATAATGCATTTGTGCAACGCCATATAGAACAACTGCCTGCGGCTTCCGAAGGGCAACCGGGAGAATTGTCAAATACGCGCACCACTCCGTGGTGCGTGTGGTTTGCCTCAGCAAGGCCTTAAGACTTACGCATTTTACTTTGCCTCGAAATCCCGAGGAAAAGCTAAACGCAGCACGCCTCCATTCAGGCAGGTATGTACAGAGTTCTGCAGTCTATACAGTGTTACACGGAACACGTTATGCCAAAAAGGATTGCGTATGCATGAATACCACACGTACGCCCCCCCCCCCCCCCCCCCCCCCGTGCCAGATTTTACCTGATTCTTTAAACAAGCTTTAGTGCATTCATTACATTTAGTGGATCCAGAATATAGCGTGCGCAGCGTTCAATGAGGATATCTGCCCAGGTCGAAAGCTCAAAGGACACAGTGGCCGATCCGGTGGACAGACGTCTAGCGTCTCTCGATGCATCAGTCATACGCAGAGTGACTGGAGGAAAGTGGTTGATATGTCAGAACGGTTGGCCTGAGGTTGAGGAGGAGGTTCTGATGAAGGGAAAGGAGGAGAGGTCAGCCTGGAGAGCCTGCTACTCCTCACAGAGGTAAGGATGGTTGGGAGATACAGGCATAGAGAGACAGGTAGGTGGCAGATGACTATGATATACGTATATAGCACGGTTAGCTAATATAGACATGTCCAATACGCGTACGCGCACTTTGTTGACTCACTACGCACAGGAGTCACGTGTCCATAGAAAAACGTTCTCGCGAAAACACATTTCACAGCGCTTTCACGCCACACCGTCTGGATTCCCGCCCCCTTTTTCGGGAGAGAAGGTTCTGCGCGCGGGAGGCCGGTTGACCATGCTCAACACTTCATGAAATCCCGGCTGAACTTTTTTTACGTGAGACGCGCTTATACGCTCGATCATCTCTAGAATGAGGTTGACTCCTTTTGCCTGCTACGTTGTGCGGGGATAAAGAGAAGGGGAGAGAAACAGGGGCATGAGATGGCGTACAACCGCTATCAATGTTATCAGTTGTTATCGAGGTTATCGTTCGACGCAAGATGCGCCTCTGCTGTCCAACTTACAGTGGTTCACAGCTTCGCCAAGCTGCCAAAAAGCAGCCTTTTCTCTAGCTTCATCGTATTGGTTGGTTGATTGTTACTCTGTGAAATGAGGCTATCCGCTCTGGCGAATCGGCAAAGAATTGGGCGGTACGGTGGCTCAAGAAAACTAGAAAGAAAAACAGAAATAAACGAAACAAAAATAAATAAACGGGTACCAGAACTTGGATTGCGCAACATTTTGTTTTTGTTTTTCTTCTGTGTGTCTCGTCAAAATGTTACGCAATCTGACTTCTAGTATGCTATACCAACAGGCCCAGTCTTTAACTGTAATAAGTAAAAGATTCTAGTAAGTAAAATGCTCTGCATTGCACACGAAATAATAAATTTCCACTGTATCCCTAATTTTACGGCGCTGTCGTCAATTCCATCCTGAACGTGACATGTCTAACCAAATAGCGCGCGATCCGAATAGCGTTTTGCGTTCTCAAATGGGCGCGACTAATAGGGGTTAGGCTGGAACGTATGGTGAGTCAAGTATTAGCAGTGCTTCACCCATAGTTTTATACTCGACGACCGACGACTATGTTCAAGGCTATGTTTGTAATTCAAGCGTTGTTTTATGTTTTGGGCCCAAGTTCGCCTGATAAGGAGGTACGTTCTTAACTTTTGGGTCTGTTTAAGCTTATTCGCGGGCACTATAACGTGACATCTGGTGGAGACGCTTCGTATTCACTCCGGTACCTCTCGCCAATAAATGGAAACTTCATTAAGTTAACACATAAAATAATGCAGAGCTCCAGCATTATTGATTACACTGAAGTCCAGTACCAAAGCATGTCGCCACTATCTATACCGTCGCACGCCATTCGATGGATACGATATTAATTCGATTAGCATTAATGGGTACTTCACGCTATTTCCAGGGTCGGTCGGTCGGTCGTGATTTTGCATGCCCAAACCAGGACTTGATTAGGAGGCAAGCCATAGTGGGGGACTCGGGATTAAGTTAGAGCACCTGGGGTTCTTCAACGTGCACCCAATGCACGGTACATGGGCGTTCTTTGCACTTCGCCCCCACCGAAATGCGGCCGCCGTTGCCGGAATTCGATCCCGCGACCTCGTGCTTAGCAGCGCAACGCCAAAGCCACTACACTGCCGCGGCGAATTTCGAGCATGGCTTCCAAGATCTTCAGCACGCGCTTAAAATCTCGGAGGCAATAGCAACTTCCGCTTTCGTTGCATCGAGAGTAAGCGTGGCGGAAGGAAAATGACTGCTTGGCAATACGCTTCTCGTGGTTCTCGTAACCCGGGCTACATCTGTCGGATACGACAGGGTAGCGGCATGCGTAGAGTTTCAAGCTCTACGTTCTGGAGTTTCAAGCCCTAGAGCTTCAGACTCTGTTATGACATTCATTAACCGCATCCGATAGACCGTTAACGTAACCGTTAACGTAGACGTTAACCGTAACCGTTAGGCGCGCCGTCTGTCTCGGTGGCGAAGTAGCACTGCTCCGTTCTTTTTATTTATTTTTTTGTTTCGCGTTGTGTGCAGAATGGCACACTACTGTGTACTGAGCAGCGTGTAAGTGGATCAGTTTTGATGCAGGATCCTGTTTCTCACATTGTCTTTTTTTTTTTTTTTTAATTTCGCCTCACGAAGGCGTGCGAACGTCAGATCGCATAGCACGTGAGCTGCGAGCGAACCGGGTCGGCGTCAGCTCTCCGAAAGTTAACCTCAGCTTATCTATAAGCGGCTGCGCAATGCGGCGAGCATCACTCGTTGCTTGCCGGACAATAGCTCGGTAGCCCGTAAAACACAGCGCTCGAGCCGGAAAGCGTGAAAATGACGGGGCTCCTCGCTTTTCATGAGGCACTAATGACCGCAGCCGGGAGAAAACAGGTCGCGGTTACAAACCTTTCGTGTCCTTCGGCTTTATGGTTCGCAGTCGGCCCACTGGCTCACGACCTGTATTTAGCAGCAATGATCACCTCGGGCAGCTTTCGACGTAGGATGCAAGAACAATAGCGCATCTCGGAAGGTTCGTTGACGGGTTGCGTTCTCGCTCGGGCAAGCTGAAAAGTACTACAGAGCCGAATCTGGCACTTAGCTCTCACGCTTGGCTAAAGTAAACTTGAATATCAATTGGGGGCATGAGGTGTTAACATTACGTGTGCTTAATTGACTTTCATCAGTTCGTGAAATCTCCGAATTACTCATCAATGCGCGCCAACTCGTAGATATGTGGAGGCACTTCCACAATATCTAATTCTCAAAGGTATATTATATATATTCATGTGTACCCTTGTAAGTGGATGTCCGTGCCAAAAAGCGTTCGTATAACAGTTAATCGTTTCCTTTTTGAACCGCTTGTATTCTTCCCACTGCACATTAATGAGCACATAGTGCCTTCTAGCGTCCACTACCTTTGTCATAGATGCAAGCGATTCATGCGCTTTAACGCTAAATAGTCCTCATTATGTGTGCGTGTTTCATTCTCTTGTTTCGTCCCGTCATGTGGGGTTCATATATGACTGTCATGATGTGCGCGAAACTGCTATGGACGATCGTCAAGGACATTGGCGAGTTCACGGCGCCACGCGAGCTTTAAGTATAAACCCCATGCAAGCGATCTTGCGCGCGACAGCGACAAGCGACGCGATGGAGATGGCTGTCGCGTTCGCTCGTCGCCTACAAGTTGCACCCCATGCGAGCGATGACTTCGAGCGACGTCTCCCCAGTGTTGCCGGTATGAGGGCAGCAATATAGGCGCCGAAACTAGCGTGACGCGTGCTTTATTAACTTAAGTTGATGTATTTTACTATAAAAAGCAGCATAAAATATTTCTGAAAGTCTTGCAGTAGGTTCTTATCCTTGCACCTATAAAAATTCAATCGTTTGCTCGTTCCGTGCGTCAATCGGAAGTACTGGAGTTATGTGCATCCAGTTCCGGCTTTGCGCTATTGGCTAGTCGCTCATAGCACTTCCGGGCGACGAGCGACGAATTCTAGATTTGCAAAACCGAGCGATCGCGCGACAAGACCGAGCGATCTGTTCAAGCGACGGCCCGATCCGTCGCGCGAACCCGTCGCTCGTCGCTGTCGCGCACGAAATCGCGCTAATGGGGTTTAGCCTTTATGCGCGACGAAGACGACAACGACAACGTGCTGCGTGAATGTGACACAAGCGCCCCGAGCGTCGCAGTGGAATAAAATAGAAAAAGATATCTAATCACAGAAGTCCACGGATGAGTAGAGAAACGAAGAGAAGGAGACCGGAGGCGACACGTTGGCGGGAAGTTCTTAGAAAACTCATTTCGACAACTTGGGTTGTCGCGAATCTCGCCAGCCATTCTTGCTTTTGGGGCGACTTCACTGGGATCCAGCCACAGGGACGGTTTTGTCGCAGTTTACAGCTTTATTGGAGAGACATAAAGAGTACTTTGCTGAATTTTTAATATTATGAATTATTTCTGTTACTTCAGTTATTTATGCGAAATTATGTGATCTCGAAGTTCTTAACAATATATTTTTTTTATTTCTAAATCACATTTATTTCTTCCCACGCTCTACTATTCCCGTTTAGATTTGTTGTAACTCTAAACATACCGGAAACCACGTTCTTCTTGGCCAATCCCCCACAGTGGGTATGCGCGAGTGCTTGAAATACAGGACAAGGCAAGACGTCGGCTGAAGTGATCGGAGGAAGACGGACTGACTTCTATCTCTACGAAAAATTCCCCCACATACATATTCAGCCGTAATCATAACCGAGTCCATATCCGTTTGTTCTGCTTTATCAGTGCCAAATTCATCTACAAACAGTTTTATTCATCTATCCCCTAACATTTAACTAATCCCTTTGGTATTGGTACCAAGAAACATGGGACTCACATTAAACGAGTCAGCAGACGGAGTAGCGGCGGCATCTCGTAGAGGCCCGGTACTGAGGATCCTAAAACCTTCGGAATACATCACGGCTGCAAGATTAAAAAAAAAAACATTGTGCTCAAGAAGAACATGATAAATCATATGTAATAAATAACACTGATTTTCAGCACCTTAGATTCCTTTTACACAGCAGATGGTGTTCAACAAGACAATTTGAAGTTTCATTCGTGAGAATGCGTTACCGAATACCAATGCTTAATTTATATTCCCCCTGGTTTGGTTTGGCACCTTCCCCTCAATGTTCTTATTGCAACCAATCTGAAACTGTGGAACATTTCTTTATAGAGTGTCGTAGGTTCGACATGCACGGAATGCGACTCCTCGGAAGTCCCCTTCGCCAACTTGGATTGGTCATTACGCTTCCTGCGGTATTGCCTCTTGGGCTGTCGGCATTAGGACAGTGCAACAAGAACTTATGTGATGCCATCAGGCACGTACCCAGGGGGGAGGGGGCGGTGCCCCCCCCCCTCCGACATTAAGCGGCAAAGCCCCCCTCCCCGCCCACGCGACCAAAACTCACACACATTCCTAAAGCTCCGCCAAATCAACGTTGAGACTTGACAGCTATTCGGCAGTCAACATTTTGCTGCCTTTTTCACCCCTTTTGGATGATGGTATTTGTCGGCATCTCCTGGGGTGTGAAGGCCAATTTTCTCATCGATTTGGTGCCCGCATGATGGACTCGAGATGCGTTCAGTTGTCACCATCTATTGAACAGTCACAAGCATGGCGGTAGCTTCGTTAGTTCAACCTTCTTTGTTTAGACTGATCCAGGGACAAGGAAAGGGATTTGCTTCCTAGTCAGCTGGTCTGTATGCTTGAGGAACGAGTTGCAGCCGGAGAAAAGGCCAGTTGAGTTTAACATTTCATTCTGCTTCATTATTCCCTCGAGTGGCGGCTCGCCCCGACGCTGGCAGATCACCGGAACCATATACCCGCGATACGGGTTAAATAAAGTGCAAATTAATATAATGTGAAAGACCGTCCGTCGTCAAACCCTGCAATATCCCTTAAACCCATAAGCAATATGACTGTCACCCGTTACCTCGTCTGGTTATTCCATAATTGTACAGCACTTTTTGTGCAAAATTGGCAACTAGAAACAAGAGTTGCAAGGAGTTGAGAAATTAAGCCAAGGCAACATCCAAACAGCAAAGAAAAGCGAAAATTAACAAATTTAACCATCGTATATGAAAATATTTATGGATCAGCATCTTTTTATTTAAAAAGGAAGTAGAGAAAACGCAGCAGAAAGTGGAGAACAATTCTGTGTGTTTTGAATGATGCTTCTACAGTTATCAGTCGAAGCGCCTGACGTTGCGACTTCCCTGCTTTGCTAATGTGGGTGTTATTCTAACCTTCCGCGGTGGGCGCAGTACGTCTAGAACCGCAGCGTCCTGCGATCCACGCGGTTGTATGGGACTGGCGGCCACGTATCATTACGCAACTTCCCAAATAACAATACGAGTTGGTTTTGGCAGTTCACTTGGTAGAGCAGTAAACGAGGGATCCAAAAGAACTGTGATTGTTCCGCAAATATATATTTCTCTATAATTATTCCAGAGCTAAATAAAAGAACACACCACTATATAGTCGGATACAACTTAACTCTGCAGTGAAGCCCCGCGCTCGCCCTCATAACTGCCAGCCACTGTTTCTCCGCCAGGCTGCAAATAATTCGTACTTCAAACATTTCCTGTTTCCCATATAAGGCGGTAAACACAAAAATAAAATTATTAGCGCCTAATTTTGTACGTTTTCCCTCGCCTATTATAGTGGAAATGGCGAAAGCCTAATTCTTTATTGAAGTGAAATAGAATGCTTGTTTCGCTGCAACTATTCATTGTGAAGTTTCACTTCAGTCGTCAGTGAAATCTTCTGAGTAAACTGGGCTCAGCAGTGAAATGAACTGTACCGCGGACTTCTGAAGATTTAATTAATTGTGGAGTTTTATGAGCGAAAACTACGATGTGATAATGAGGCGCACCGTAGTTGGGAGCTCTGGAAACTTGGACCACCTGGGGTTCTTTATCGTGCACCTAAATCTAAGTAGACGGTTTTTTTTGTCATTTCGTCCCCATCGAAATGCGGCCGCGGTGGCAGGGATTCGATCCCGCGACCTCGTGCTTACCAGCCCAACACCATAGACACTAAGCAACCATGGCGGGTAGACTATTGAAGAGTGAAATGCTCACGCTCCATACGCTTTGTCCATGTCTGTTGCACACTTCATTGCTTCCGTCGATGAAAAGACTCTTCAAGAACAGCAGACGCTCCGGAGCTATCACGAGCCATCTTGAAAAGGCCGCATGACGACGATTTTGTTTGCTTCTGTGATTGGCTGGCGGAGTAACACAACCCTGCGCAGTCCGTGTGCCTTGGTTACCAACTGCTGTGTTTTAATGTTGTATCCTACTATAAAAATCTACTATAAGGATAGGCCTTCGTCCTGCAGTAAACGTTAAAAGGGGCTGCTGCTGCTGATGATGATGATAGAAGCCTTTATTTTGCGCTTTCGTTTCTTTACTTGTTATTGGCAGTGTTCTTCCTGCGCTTCTTTCCTGCGCGAGTCCATTCGATGTGGTTCCTTGTTTGCCAAGTAGAGAAGAGGTATATCTCACAGGCGTATACCTGTGAGATACACCTTATTTCATTTCTCTTTTGTGGGTTTACGCGTCGTTATGGCGAATGGCGGGCGTTATTCACATTTGTACTAGTAAAGGTACCCTCTCCCCCTCATTTGCATAGAAAAGTTACCTGGGTACGTGCCAGGACGCCATATTTAATTTTGTAAGCGAAACAAAGAGACTGCCATGTTAATTTTATCGTTTTACTTTGCTTGATATGAACACAAGAATATTAACATCAAATTTTAAAATAATGTAGCCTGAGAATCGATATTACCGATTATTATTTATTTATTATCATTTTTAAATTACAATATTCTACTTTAGTATTCTTCCCTTTTTGCCTACTAACGCCCGATTAATGGCCTATCCCCCTTAGTGGGTTGAGCCATATCCGCATAGGCACCAAACCAAACCAAACGAAAGACGGCCTGGGGTGCGGAGGTGTACGCCCACTGGACCAGAAGGACGCCAGCGTACAAGGCCTTCAGCCAGCCGCATCCAAGCTGTCGCGATGGCCTGGTGTATAGCGGGCATGACGTAAGCAGGGACCGTTCGTGGAACGCAGCCTGTGTGCGAAGGCAGGTCCTTGACGGGCTCCTGGACCCGGGTTCGCAGGGGGCTCCATCCGGACACATTGTGGTTTCCCAAGGACCTGCGGCGTCTCTCCGGTGTTGATGAGACGGGGGGGAAGGGAAAACGCCCCCCCCCCCCCCCCCCCCGCCACTGCTGCGGGAATCGGCCGTGCTCGAGCGTCTGCAAGCGTCACTGCACTGCCTACGCATTCCGGACTTGTCTTCCGGATAAAGAAGCAACCGGTGAACTTTTTTTTTCTTTCCGCAATTTTGATGAGATCTACTTGGACTCTCTGGTTAACCTTATACAATTGCCAGGACGGCGTCGAGCCAAAAGTTTGTTTTGAGCTTGTGCGATTTCTTGCATGCCCTCGGTTTGCACTTGCATGCCATGAACCCTTCTCGTAAATCGATGTTGATATTTTATGGACTCAACGCCACTACGCTGTTTGGCACTGCTTTGACTTCTGTTTTATAAAGTGTGTTTTTTTCGTGTGTGTGTCTTGAGTCGCAGCTGTGTTTGTTCATTGCTGGCAACCAGGCAACACCTCGGCCTGTTAGTAAGACACGGACCAACTCGTTACAAACAAAAGCAAAAGCCACCGACGAAAGTTGTCAGCACTTCCCGGTATAATCAAACAACTCAAATCAAATCATTCGCGCGAGCGTACGCAGGGCAGTTTCGTGCAATCTCATGTCAGAATATGCGACATAGTGGGCGTTAGTTTCCCGTCTTATGCCCAGCATTGACGCAGTACATTTAGCCACACAAACATGGAGTTGCAATGACTGGCCGCATGCAGGGCTTTACGCTACGTTTCACGTCGTCTTGTAATATTTTAGTCATCATCATCATCATCATCATCATAATCATCATCATCATCAGCCTGCTTACGCCCACTGCAGGGCAAAGGCCTCTCCCATACTTCTCCAACTACCCCGGTCATGTACTAATTGTGGTATGTCGTCCCTGCAAACTTCTTAATCTCATCCGCCCACCTAACTTTCTGCCGACCCCTGCTACGCTTCCCTTCCCTTGGAATCCAGTCCGTAACCCTTAATGATCATCAATTATCTTCCCTCCTCATTACATGTCCTACCCATGCCCATTTCTTTTCCTTGATTTCAACTAAGATGTCATTAACTCGCGTTTGTTCCCTCACCCAATCTGCTCTTTTCTTATCCCTCCAACGTTACACCCATCATTCTTCTTTCCATAGCTCGTTGCGTCGTCCTCAATTTAAGTAGAACCCTTTTCGTAAGCCTCCAGGTCCCTGCCCCGTACGTGAGTACTGGTAAGACACAGCTATTATACACTTTTCTCTTGAGGGATAATGGAAACCTGCTGTTCATGATCTGAGAATGCCTGCCGAACGCACCCCAGCCCATTCTTATTCTTCTGATTATTTCCGTCTCATGATCCGGATCCGCCGTCACTACCTGCCCTAAGTAGATGTACTTCCTTACCACTTCCAGCGCCTCACTGCTTATTGTAAATTGCTGTTCTCTTCCGAGACTGTTAAACATTACTTTAGTTTTATGCGAATTAATTTTTAGACCCACTCTTCGGCTTTGCCTCTCCAGGTCAGTGAGCATGTATTGAAATTGTTCCCCTGAGTTACTAAGCACGACAATATCATCAGCGAATCGCAAGTTACTAAGGTATTCTCCATTAAATCTTATCCCCAATTCTTCCCTCTGAATACCTCCTGTAAACGCGCTGTGAATAGCGTTGGAGAGATCGTATCTCCCTGCCTGACGCCTTTCTTTATTGGGTTTTTGTTGCTTTCATTATGGAGGACTACAGTGGCTGTGGAGCCGCTATAGATATCGTTCAGCATTTTTACATACGGCTCTTCTACACCCTGATTCCGTAATGCCTCTATGACTGCTGAGGTTTCGACTGAATCAAACGCTTTCTCGTAATCAATGAAAGCTATATATAAGGGTTGGTTATATTCCGCACATTTCTTTATCACCTGATTGATAGTGTGAATATGGTCTATTGTTGAGTAGCCTTTACGGAATCCTGCCTGGTCCTTTGGTTGACAGAAGTCTAATGTGTTCCTGATTCTATTTGCGATTACCTTAGTGAATACTTTGTAAGCAATGGACTGTAAGCTGATCGGTCTATAATTTTTCAAGTCGTTGGCGTCCCCTTTCTTATGGATTAGGATTATGTTAGCGTTCTTCCAAGATTCCGGTACGTTCGAGGTCATGAGGCATTGCGTATACAGGGTGGCCAGTTTTTCTAGAACAATCTGCCCACCATCCTACAAGAAATCTGCTGTTACCTGATCCTCCCCAGCTGCCTTCCCCCTTTGCATAGCTCCCAAGGCTTTCTTTACTTCTTCCGGCGCTACTTGTGAGATTTCAAATTCCTGTAGACTATTCTCTCTTCCATTATTGTCGTGGGTGCCACCGGTACTGTATAAATCTCTATAGAACTCCTCAGCCACTTGTACTATCTCATTCATATTAGTAATGATATTGCCGGCTTTGGCTCTTAACGCATACATCTGATTCTTGCCAATTCCTAGCTTCTTCTTCACTGCTTTTAGGCTTCCTCCGTTCCTGGGAGCACGTTCAATTCTATCCATATTATACTTCCTTATGACAGCTGTCTTTCGCTTGTTGATTAACTTCGAAAGGTCTGCCAGTTCTATTCTAGCTGTAGGGTTAGAGGCATTCATACATTGGCGTTGCTTGATCAGATCTTTCGTCTCCCGCGATAGCTTACTGGTATCCTGTCTAACGGAGTTACCACCCACTTCTATTGCATACTCCTTAATGATGCCTAAAGGATTGTCGCTCATTGTTTCAACACTAAGGTCCTGTTCCTGAGTTAAAACCGAATACCTGTTCTGTAGCTTGATCCGGAATTCCTCTATTTTCCCTCTTACAGCTAACTCATTGATCGGCTTCTGATGTACCAGTTTGTTCCGTTCCCTCCTCAAGTCTAGGATAATTCGAGTACTTACCATCCTATGGTCACTGCAGCGCAGCTTGCCGAGCACGTCCACATCTTGTATGATGCCAGGGTTAGCGCCGAGTATAAGGTCTATTTAATTTCTAATCTCGCCATTCGGGCTCCTCCACGTCCACTTTCGTCTATCCCACTTGCGGAAGAAGGTATTCATTATACGCATATTATTCTGTTCTGCAAAGTCTACTAATAAACTCTCCCCTGCTATTCCTAGTGCCTGTGCCATATTCCCCCACTGACTTGTCTCCAGCGTGCTTCTTGCCTAACCTGGCAAGTACTGCACCAAGGTGACCAATCCTGTTCTGGTGAGGGAGTGCGTTACCGGTTCTGATCACCGGGCTCAGGCCGCACTACAGGCTTGTTTATGCAATTTTATCAACACGCGGATTTTTTTTTTTAATCCGGTGGAAAATTGCGCGGCACCGGGATTCGAACCATGGTCCCCTTGCACGCGAGGCGGATTCTCTACCTCTACGCCACCGCTGCACCCTATTCAGGGAACGTAGGGAACAACCTGGACCTTCGAAACAATCGATTCTATCGAAACAATCGATTTAATGTCCAATTCTTCCCCTGGGACTACTACCGTCGATATCGACGGCGTCCGAGCCAATGGCGAAGCCACTGACTAGCCCAATATCTGGCCGTAAGTTTGGAACTCTGAAGTAGTATGCAGTGGTGCCATGGTACTGCATGCGACTCAAAAAAGTACTTTTTCAGATGCCGCTCAGGCAGCAGATTTCGTTTGTCCGCTTGGAATCCCGAATGCTCAATTCAGCTTGTTAAGAAATGTGTGCGATCGTAAGTGGCGTCTACTGAGCCACGTTACCATGTCTGGCGGGATTGTTTACACTGATAAAACTTCCTTAAACGTAAGGTGCTGAGGGATTATATTAACAATTTATGCGCAAATTATGAGTATTATCATGGTGTCCCATGCTTTGCAAAGGTGCGTCGGCGTTATATATGATAATTGTTTGCTATAGGCATAATCATACTTTGATCGACGACTGATGGAAGCTTCTTTATTTTATTCAAGAAGCATGTGAGTCGCGCATCAGTCTGCCCTCAGTGATATTAATGCACAGTTAGGTGTAATAATAGTACAATACAGTAATATTTTCTAAGAGCTCGCACAAGTTGCGCTTCACTGTCTCCGTGTTTATTCAATTGTCTTTACTGTATTTTTTTCTCCTGTCGACACTTACTGCTTCGGAGTGGTTGAGTGGTTCCTTCTAATGTGGCTCTGGTACTCAGGTAATTCGCATATGATCTGAATTGAATTACGTGTTTTTTTTTTTTTTTTTTTGTAATGGAGCTGTAGCTGCGAGGATCGTTTAGCACAAATGATTTGTAGACTCGGAACTATGCCAGGTCAACTGCACAAACCGGCCTCGGCCGGCGTTATTCAACATACCATACGCATTCCACAGTGGGTACAAATTCCGTTTATAAGGAACCCTCGAAACTCAAAATTTAAGGAATGATACTTAAGGGAGTAATCAGACAAGCATGACCTCGCCAAATGTTGTGCATAGTGCCAATTGTAAAACAATCAGGCGATATTATAGGATATACGTGTAGACCTCACTGAAATGAACAAATAAATGTGGCCTAAAGGTGCTTTACTTTGCCAACACTTGGTTCAGGCTCTTGGATCAATGTCGGGCGCAAGGAGCCTTCGAAATACGAGGCTAGCTCGGGATTCTGCCAGTCATCCGCTCAGTATGGGCTCGAAAGAAGCGATTATCTACCCGACTACCTTCCTTATATGCATTACAATATTACCACTTTGAATTAATTATCTTTCTGATTATTTTTCACAAGAAAACACTATATACTATGCGGTCTTTTGGTTGCCGTTAGCGTCAATATATTTCGAGATATTATTTCTCAAGGTCCCTCACTCTAGCAAACACTATCTCGAAACTGGTGTGATCCTGTAAATTCATTTCAAACGGAGACGTCTTGAAAAATCACCGGTATACAATTCCTAAATTGCAATATGTGCCGTAAAGTAATTCATTATGAAGTTAATTATTCAATTTCTGTTAGTTATATGTGTTTCGATTTCTAGTGCTAGTAATGTCCGCCGCTTCGAATAATTAACTTCAACGACAAACATTACGTTATCTTCCACAGACAGTTTTTAATAAGTCGCTAAAACTTGAAAATGATCACCCCGCATAAGTATGACATTACAAAGAATATCGACTTAACGGGGACGAAGGCGTGAGCAGTCGTGTTTGTGACGCCACTCTGGGGCTCCATTTCCACTGAGTGGCCCACGCGTAGAGCTAGAGAGGACACAAAGCTCTTAGCCAGTAACTACGTGCATTCTACTCAGATGTTGGTGTAAAGCCCCAGTAGAGAGCTGTTCGTCCGCAGGCAGCTCTTTTTTTTATAATTTTTTCTTGTATGGGAACACTCATGCGACGAAGAAACCTTTCTACCGCGTTGTCTTATGACAATAACTCACAAGACAATGACTGGCAGCGTTGAGGCTGTTATCCGTGTCTTGACCAACCATGTATTCCTCAAAAGGTAGTACGTTTTACGGACAAGCCAGAAACTCCCTAATTACGAGCACTGTCTGTTTCGTGTTTGTGTTTGTAGTCAGCATCATGTTCAAACAGGAGTGCAAGGCTACCCGACAGTCAGTTCTTCATAATATATCTATCAGCACTCCGGAAATCGCGGTGATGCGATTCACACCACAGGCACGTCTTCGAAGCTCCTGGCAAGCAGCCCTGCAAGGTCATCATGATGGTTCAAGTGGCTGAAGGTCATCGTCAGGCGTGTGGCCTTTAGTCGCTCTTCCCATTTCTTAAGGGTTCGACTGCGGCATCCTTCACGCCGTCGAGGTCCTGTCGAATGGGGTGATTGGGCCTGGCGAGGTAAGTCTTGATGTAGAAGTTGATGAACAAACAGAGTATCAGGAACGTCTGCAGATTTCCCACGATGATGAGTTTCTTTGGGAAGCCACAGTCGACGAACAGCGGAACGGACATGTGCACGATTATGATCACGAACTGCACGATCTGCATGGTCGTCAGGTACTTCTTCCACCAGAGGTACTTCCGCACACCGGGCCCTAGCGTGGCGAGGAAGTAGTACGAGTACATGATGACGTGGACGAAGACGTTCAGGCACATGCCCAGTGCGGGCTGGCCCTCGGGTGCGAACAGCGTGAAGAACCAGACGTTCCCTACCACGATGGTGTGGTGGATCACGTGCAGGTGGGTGATGTGGGTGAACTTCTTGCGCAGCACGAAGAAGACGGTGTCCAGGAGGTCCATGTAGCGTGACACCGTGTACACGTAACCCGTGCGGTAGTACTCGCGCATCTCGTCGGTCATGTGACCGGTAATGCCCTGGCACCAGAGGTTGTAATGGCCGCCGGGGAGGTAGGTGAATTGAAGCACTACGTAGAGGAACCGCAGGTTGATGAGCACCAAAGCCAAGTTGTAAACGCGCACGATGTTGAGGATGCGGAACGGCTCCCGATTCTTCATCCAGCGCGGGCCGGCCACCTTGACGAAGTAGAGGTAGGCGGCCAGCAGCGCCACGACGAAGAGGGGGTCCATGACGAGTGGGTAGTCCCGTGTCCTAGGGTCGCCCATCTGCCGGATCTGGTACGACAGCGTGACGGGGTTTAAGCTGAACTTCATGGTGGCACGCTGGACTTCGTTGGGGCCGGTGTTGGAGCTCGGAAGGGTTCTGCGTGAGTCAGCACATAAATAGGCTCTTACTGGCGTTGTATCTAAAAAAGCCGTGGTACGCAATCTCCTCAAAATGCATTTATCGACGAGCATACCATTGTGGTGCTGTTGAGCTTTGGTGACAAGCAAATTACAAAGAAAAACAAAGAAGCGACTATTAAGAGAACGCTAAAGCAATGAAAAGGAAATAGCAGGGGGGAGGTATTAGTAGAGTTTGCAGAACAGAATAATATGAGGACAATGAATACCTTCTTCCGCAAGCGGAATAACCGAAAGTGGACATGGAGGAGCCCGAACGGCGAGACTAGAAATGAAATAGATTTCATACTCTGCGCTAACCCTGGCATCATACAAGATGTGGACGTGCTCGGTAAGGTGCGCTGCAGTGACCACAGGATGGTAAGAACTCGAATTAGCCTAGACCTGAGGAGGGAACGGAGGAAACTGGTACATAAGAAGCCGATCAATGAGTTAGCGCTAAGAGGGAAAATAGAGGAATTCCAGATCAAGCTACAGAACAGGTATTCGGCTTTAAGCCACGAAGAGGATCTTAGTGTTGAAGCAATGAACGACAATCTTGTGGGCATCATTAAGGAGTGTGCAATAGAAGTCGGTGGTAACTCCGTTAGACAGGATACCAGTAAGCTATCGCAGGAGACGAAAGATCTGATCAAGAAACGCCAATGTATGAAAGCCTCTAACCCTACAGCTAGAATAGAACTGGCAGAACTTTCGAAGTTAATCAACAAGCGTAAGACAGCTGACATAAGGAAGCATAACATGGATAGAATTGAACAAGCTCTCAGGAACGGAGGAAGCCTAAAAGCAGTGAAGAAGAAACTAGGAATTGGCAAGAATCAGATGTGTGCGCTAGGAGACAAAGCCGGCAATATCATTACTAATATGGATGAGATAGTTCAAGTGGCTGAGGAGTTCTATAGAGATTTATACAGTACGAGTGGCACCCACGATGATAATGGAAGAGAGAATAATCTAGAGGAATTCGATATCCCAGAAGTAACGCCGGAAGAAGTAAAGAAAGCCTTGGGAGCTATGCAAAGGGGGAAGGCAGCTGGGGAGGATCAGGTAACAGCAGATTTGCTGAAGGATGGTGGGCAGATTGTTCTAGAAAAACTGGCCAGCCTCTATACGCAATGCCTCAAGACCTCGAGCGTACCGGAATCTTGGAAGAACGCTAACATAATCCTAATCCATAAGAAAGGCGACGCCAAAGACTTGAAAAATTATAGACCGATCAGCTTACTGTCCGTTGCCTACAAAGTATTTACTAAGGTAATTGCAAATAGAATCCGGAACACCTTAGACTTCCGTCAACCAAAGGACCAGGCAGGATTCCGTAAAGGCTACTCAACAATAGATCATATTCACACTATCAATCAGGTGATAGAGAAATGTGCGGAATATAACCAACCATTATATATAGCTTTCATTGATTACGAGAAAGCGTTTGATTCAGTCGAAACCTCAGCAGTCATGGAGGCATTGCGGAATCAGGGTGTAGACGAGCCGTATGTAAAAATACTGAAAGATATCTATAGCGGCTCCACAGCCACTGTACTCCTCCATAAAGAAAGCAACAAAATCCCAATAAAGAAAGGCGTCAGGCAGGGAGATACGATCTCTCCAATGCTATTCACAGCGTGTTTACAGGAGGTATTCAGAGACCTGGATTGGGAAGAATTGGGGATAAGAGTAAATGGAGAATACCTTAGTAACTTGCGCTTCGCTGATGATATTGCCTTGCTTAGTAACTCAGGGGACCAACTGCAATGCATGCTCACTGATCTGGAGAGGCAGAGCAGAAGGGTGGGACTAAAAATGACTCTGCAGAAAACTAAAGTAATGTTTAACAGTCTCGGAAGGGAACAGCAGTTTACGATAGGTAGCGAGGCACTGGAAGTGGTAAGAGAATACATCTACTTAGGACAGGTAGTGACTGCTGATCCAGATCATGAGAGTGAAATAATCAGAAGAATAAGAATGGGCTGGGGTGCGTTTGGCAGGCATTCGCAGATCATGAACAGCAGGTTGCCATTATCCCTCAAGAGAAAAGTGTATAACAGCTGTGTCTTACCAGTACTCACGTACGGGGCAGAAACCTGGAGGCTTACGAAAAGGGTTCTACTTAAATTGACTACGACGCAACGAGCTATGGAAAGAAAAATGATAGGTGTAACGTTAAGGGATAAGAAAAGAGCAGATTGGGTGAGGGAACAAACGCGCGTTAATGACATCTTAGTTGAAATCAAGAAAAAGAAATGGGCATGGGCAGGACATGTAATGAGGAGGGAAGATAACCGATGGTCATTAAGGGTTACGGACTGGATTCCGAGTGAAGGGAAGCGTAGCAGGGGGCGACAGAAAGTTAGGTGGGCAGATGAGATTAGGAAGTTTGGAGGGTCAACATGGCCACAATTAGTACATGACCGGGGTAGTTGGAGAAGTATGGGAGAGGCCTTTGCCCTGCAGTGGGCGTAATTAGGCTGATGATGATGATGATGATGAAAGCAATGAAGGCTGCCGCAGGTGAAAATGTAAGCGGGAAGTAAAAAATGGCCCTGAAAAAACTTACGCTAAACGAAAGTGAAAATACAGCGCGTAAGCGTTAGGAGAATACACTAATTAACGAAAGATTGCCAAAGATACTTGCCGCTGTTGCTCGCCACACATGTTTTCCACCAAAGCTGCTATTATCAGCATAACATTAGACAATTGAAGTGTGTAAGACCATCGCTTCTGTTGCCAGCCTTCCTGCCGAGCGTGTCTGGCGGTATAGTGGCAAGAAGCTATTTCAATGGCTTTAACCAGCTGAGATTGACCCGAAGCTAATCGCGTTTAAATCCTACCACATTGCAAAAAGCTATAGTACTTCAGTTCTTGCGCTGAAGCGTACTTTCTTTTTTTCGCTATGAAACGAGATGCCAGGCACGACCTGCCACGCATATATGAGAGTAATGAGGGGCCATTTAACGGAGATCAGTCAGCGAGCCACAATGACACTGCCAGGACCACCACGATACGCGCATTAAATGCGTCTTTCAAATGCTTTAGATATATTTCTATCAAGCTGCTACGCGACCAGAAACGTTATAAGAGCCAGCAGTTTGCGCAGTGGCTGCAGCCGCCCCCTGCACAGGTGTACATGCACCGCCGTACTTTCCGCCGCGACATTGGTTACACGAAGACAATGCGATTCCGTTCCTGGAATGCTGCCAACGTCAAAAGCCAGCCTCGCTCTTGAGAAGGAACTGCAATTTTTGTTTCACGCTTCCACGCTATTAGTTTCAACTGGGCGTTGAACACGGTGGCCTCTGGATCTCTGTCGCTACGCACTGGAGTATTTCTTGGAAGCAAAATTCCTCGACTGTCTGGTGGATTGATTTGTTGGCTGATTGGGTTTGACTTCACAAAGCGATACGCACACTATGAGAGACGCCGTAGTGGAGAACCGCTGATAAATATTCGCTATCTGTGGTTTTTTGGCGTGTGCCAAAATTTAAGTGCGCCAGCTCTTTTGCATTTCGGAATGCGGCCGCCGTGGCCGTGAGAACCTCATACCCAGGGTCAGAATACCATTTAACCTCTTGGCCATCACGGATGGTTATTAAGAGATAATGTAACGTTCGTTTCATTGCTACTGCTCGTGGCCAGTCTGTGCCTCAGCGAGTTTAATCGTGTAAGGCATGGTTTAGTTTCCTGTACGTTGTGTTTCACTGCATAGTTCACAGGCACGCTAGCCTACCTCTGTCCTACCATCCTTGTTCTTGCACTTTGCACAGCAAGTTACTTGTTCTGCACCACTTGTTACCTTCCGTAGTTCGTGTGCAGTTCTGACGCTTTTGTTTGTATTTACCGTGCGTCCCACGTAAGTTGCGCCAAAATTGATATGCAAGATATGCAAGTGCCAGCAGGACAGAACTATGTGATAATGTTTGCCGTCGCTTGGAGCAAGTCAGACTATTTTGTGTATGTCGCTTATTAACATAATTAGTTTCAAATCAATTTCTAAATTAAATGTGATATTCAGAGCAAGAGTGTCGATATGAAAATTGTAGACTATCCTGAAAAAATCCTGATTCGACTTCTGTTGCTCAATGCGCCAAACACAAAAGTTTCTTCCCCAGCCTGAAAGATGCTCGCGAAAGCCAGAGAAAAAGTGTTTCGCTGGGAAAAAACGTTTATGTAGCGCGTACTGATCAACGGAAATCTGAATCGGGAATTTTTCAAGGTGGTCTACAATTTTCCCATTGACACTTTTGATCTGAGTACAATACTCGAGAAGTTGGAAAGGTAATAAGTAAGTATGTAATTAGGTGAAATACAAAATATAGTCCGACTTGCTCCAAGCAACGGCAAACAACGTTACCTTGATTCTGTAGATACACGCCTAGCTTGTATATTTCAACATTTTGGCATAACTTACGTCGAACACATGGTATCTGTTCCAATGTGTTCTCAATTTTCTTGCATGTTGCATTTTCTAGTAGAAGTACAGCAGTTAAAAAAAGTCCTGTCAAGAGCAAGAAAGTCTCCTCTTAATTAAAGCTCTCCTCCTGCACAGTATTGCAATGCTAAAACATACATAAAAATAAATAAATGAACAGGACGTACAGTTGATATGGTCTCCAGCAAAGCGGGCACCTGATCAAAATACCAACATCGATTACTATAGTAAAATTAAACAAGGTATCCGCAGTAATCTTTTACAAATTGATATCTTATCTAGCCCATGATATCAGCTGCCAGTTTTCTTCAGAACACGCATTTCATGAAATTATGTGATATTGAATTCCACATATACTGGCGTGACGTTTAGAAGTGGATCGTACTGTGAAATACTAGACGTGTTCATGTACTTGCGTATGTACTACGAACGTGCTATCCCCACGCATACACCACGCAAATTAACTACGTACCCCGAAGTCGTGGGAAATGAAATAGAGAAAGTGAACTTAAATGTATGCTTCCACTGAGAAAACAAAAGAAAACAAGAATTCTTGCTTTTGACACAGACATCGCGCAATTCTGATTGGCAAATAAGCCTTCGGAAGAAAACTTGAAAAAAAGATACTTGTCGCTTCGAGTGACACACCTACCTACGCCAAAGATGCTGGGAAGCGTTGAGCTGCCCGGGCTCGCTGAGCGGCCGCTCCGTTCCCTGCCCCGCTACTGCTGAATTGCTGAATGAACGCTGTCGCTGTCGACGTGAGGGAGAAGAACGTCTCCAGCGAAGGAAGAACGAGAGGAAACGTCTTACGACGGGCCCCTCCTTCGGAATCTTGCACTTTGTACGTTTTTCTCGGTGCGAGCCCTCAATTAACGCAGTAGCACCACGGACTCGGATGAGTCGGGTGGTTCGGGGTTAAGCCAGCGACCATTGTTATGTCACCGTACACTCGCCACCCCTGCGAGCCTTGCTCATAAGGAAGACTCGCGAGGGCTGCCACTCACTCCATTAGAGCGGCGAAAACACGGGGAAGGTGAGAGATGGAAATTCAAAACGACGAGCAAGACGAGAACAAGGTAAAAGCGGGAGCCAACGTTTCGACAAGTGGACTTGTCTTTTTTCAAGGCGACGTAGCCTTTCCTCGGCACAGTATATTGTCACGTAGTAGTGACGGTGAAGAAAGCAGCAAAACTGGGAGTGGAGAAACTAGCGTTTTATTGGGCGAACCTGTGCCCTCAAAAACAGGCTACACTCAAAGAACGGCGACAGCGGCGAACGCAGTCGGCGATCGTCGAAAATCTGATCAGCGGGTCAAGCGCGTCGGCTTTTATACATCAGTCGTCGAACGTTCCAGAGTAATTGCTGCTGCCCGCGTGTCTTCCACAAAGTATTACACCATTCGCGTCGCGCATACATGCAATCAGATTACACAAGGTTCGGTGACAACAGTCAGCGGATAGAACCATCGATAACATTCCAGAAACTTCCGATACATGCAGGTACGCCCTACACTGTGCGATAACATACGTTAGGACCCGTCATGGTTGCTTAGTGGCCATGGTGTTGGGCTGCTAAGCACGAGGTCGCGGTAGCGAATCCCGGCCACGGCGGCCGCATTTCGATGGGGCGAAAACACCCGTGTACTTAGATTTAGGTGCAAGTTAAAGAACCCTATAGGTAGTCGAAATTCCCGAAGTCCCCCCACTACGGCGTGCCTCATAATCAGAAAGTGTTTTGGCACGTAAAACCCAATAATTTAGTTTCAACATTTGTTAGGCGGTGAAACGTAGTCACCCGATAAACTAGTGCAGGGGTCAATATATAGGTGAGGTTGCGTGTGTGTGTGATTTTTCGTGGAAGGGGCCTGGATTTTTCGTGGCAGAGGGGCTAGGGAAGGGGCGTACAAAGGGTAATGATTTCTAGTGGTCCCATGAAAATATTGCTCCTGGGCTTTGAACGATATTGCTGTAGTCTGAAGTTGGGCTAGAGTCGAGTTTTCTGTAATCGGTGCGGTTGCTCATTTGTTTGGCGGCCTCATTGTTGTACTTCTATATAGGCCAGATTACAATAACTGCCGCCTTTGTCTGTTGGTTTTGTTACATTATTATTTCTTTCCCCGAGTTCTTTAAGAATTTGGTGCTCAGCGGGGAACAAATCGGGACGTGCGTCGGCTATATATTCTTGTATCCCGTTTCCTTTTTTCTTTTTTGTATTGCGCACTCAGCCTGCCACTTTGACTTTGACGGAAAAGACGACTGGCTCGCCCTCTCCATGTTCCCGGTTTCTTGCTCAAAGTCGCAGCGCCGCCGCTAAGGACGCGGTAGGGACGCGTGCGTGTGTGGACGACGCGTCCACCCGTTCGCCTTGACCGTGGCCCACAATGGCCTTCGGACGCACGCAGTGTAAGAACCAGAACGCCCTGGGCGCACCTCTATGACAGCCCAGCCGCGACCGTTATAAGCCTTGCTAACAGGTGTCCTCGGCGTGCGCAGGCGGTGCCCCGTATTCAAGTCTTGCGCGAGGAAGTGACAATAGTGAGGGGGCCCCTCACTATATATTTGATACACTATAATGGCGCGGCATCAGCAGCCGATACAAAAACCTGCGTTATAGCGCCTCTCCCCGACCGTGATTCGTGGTGCCATAGAAAAATAGCGAGGTTGCGAGTGCGTGGTCCTCGGTTCGAGCCACGTGTACGTTTGTAGGTTTTCTTTTTTGAATTATTGCTTTTCTTTGTTTTTTAATTGTTACTGTTCTAGGTAGTTTATAGCTGTATGTGTACATCTAGTGATGTTCTCTAGCTCGCTAACAAAAACTATCATTTAGTTTCTATAGTAGTGTTAAAGGTGCATTAATCTTTCCTATAAAGAATTCTGTACTAGCATCTATGGAGTGTTTTCCATCGGCATATTCCGCAGTGCGGTAGCAAAAAGCTGTGCAATCTGTGTATTCACTTGCATGAGCTGGTTATACTTGTTCATTTAATGTAAAATACTTGTGGAAAAGTATTAGAGCATTTCTGTGGTCTTGTATTACAATTCTGCAGTCATTTATCTTGTTTGTAAAACACGAATATTTAACAGAAATGGGAACAAGACAATGCGAGGACGAGCACTTGCTTTCAACTGCTGTGGTTAATGTTGAAATATCAATTCACGTAGGTAGAAAACTCATAAGCTTCCGTGTTCTCTTTTTCCTGTTTCTCTATGAGATGTTCACGCTTTACACATAATATCATGCAAGAACCAGCCCAATCAGTTACGCAGTGGAGCCGCCTATTGTGCATGTCAGTTCCAATGGCTTGTTGGAATCTAACAGGGGTCGGCTGCATTGTTTACATTTTTTGTGCAGAGGCATACGAGCCCTTTGTGTCAAAAACGACGAGCACTGTGGATACAGAGGCAAGGAGGCTGAATGACCTGAACAAGCACCTGAATAAGCACCTGGCCACCATGTTTCGGGATGCAAAATAAAGATGCTTTGTGTTAACTGCGTGTCCTAAAATGTGTCCTCTTTGTCTCAGAGCTGGCACATCGGCCGATTAACGTGTGATCGAAATTAACTCGCTGTAATGTTGGCAGAAGATGTTACTGTGTGCAACTTCATCAAAAATATTGCATGAACAAAAGAACTCGTTCAACACAAATGAGAACACTTGTAGAATGTAGCTAAACAAGAATAGTGTCACTTTGCATAGCTGAACGAGAACATTTTCATGTGGCGTACACAAACGAGAATGATATCGTCAAGCATAGCTATGCGAGAATAATGTCGTTTAACCTACCCACACGAGAACGATCTCACTTAATGTAGCCATATGAGAATCTCGTTTAGTGACGATGTCCACTCATACACGTGGCATATGACGTCGTTGAGTCTACGGAGCGTCCAGAAGTTCTCGTGAAATTCTCGTACATATTTTTTCAATGGGGTAGGAACGAAAAAAAACACTCAGTACGCTTCCACTCTGTAAAAAAGGATGACCAGGCAAACTGTGTATGTCGGCCCCTTGATGGTCAACTGCATACACCTCCGCCGCTGGTCGGCCCGGCATTGAACTATCTTCGGGATCGGTCCACGTATGGGGAGTGCTTAACGCCTGCTTCACCTCTGCCGCGGGTCGGGCCGGTATTGCACTACCTTCGGGATCGGGCCACGTATTGGGAGTGCTTAACGCCCGCTTCATCTCTGCCGCGGGTCGGGCCGGTATTGCACTTTGTGATCAGCCCACGTATGGGGATCGAGTGCTTAACGTCTGCTTCACCTCCGCCGCGGGTCGGGCTGGTATTGCACTACCTTAGGGATCGGCCCACGTATGGGGAGTGCTTAACGTCTGCCTCACCTCCGCCGCGGGTCGGGCCGGTATTGCACTACCTTCGGGATCGGTCCACGTATTGGGAGTGCTTAACGCCCGCTTCATCTCTGCCGCGGGTCGGGCCGGTATTGCACTTTGTGATCAGCCCACGTATGGGGATCGAGTGCTTAACGTCTGCTTCACCTCCGCCGCGGGTCGGGCTGGTATTGCACTACCTTAGGGATCGGCCCACGTATGGGGAGTGCTTAACGCCCGCTTCACCTCCGCAGCGGGTCGGGCCGGTATTGCACTACCTTCGGGATCGGTCCACGTATTGGGAGTGCTTAACGCCCGCTTTATCTCCGCCGCGGGTCGGGCCGGTATTGCACTATCTTTGTGATCAGCCCACGTATGGGGGTCGAGTGCTTAACGCCTGCTTCACCTCCGCCGCGGGTCGGGCTGGTATTGCACTATCTTAGGGATCGGCCCACGTATGGGGAGTGCATAACGCCTGCTTCACCTCCGCCGCGGGTGGGGCCGGTATTGCACTACCTTCGGGATCGGGCCACGTATTGGGAGTGCTTAACGCCCGCTTCATCTCCGCTGCGGGTCGGGCTGGTATTGCACTATCTTTGGTATCGGCCCACGTATTGGGAGTGCTTAACGCCTGCTTCACCTCCGCCGCGGGTCGGGCAGGTATTGCACTACCTTCGGGATCGGACCACGTATTGGGAGTGCTTAACGCCCGCTTCATCTCGGCCGCGGGTCGGGCCGGTATTGCACTATCTTTGTGATCAGCCCACGTATGGGGATCGAGTGCTTAACGCCTGCTTCACCTCCGCCACGGGTCGGGCTGGTATTGTACTATCTTCGGGATCGGCCCACGTATTGGGAGTGCTTAACGCCCGCTTCACCTCCGCCGCGGGTCGGGCCGGTATTGCACTATCTTTGTGATCAGCCCACGTATGGGGATCAAGTGCTTAATGCCTGCTTCACCTCCGCCGCGGGTCGGGCTGGTATTGTACTATCTTCGGGGTCGGCCCACGTATTGGGAGTGCTTAACGCCCGCTTCATCTCCGCCGCGGTTCGGGCCGGTATTGCACTATCTTTGTGATCAGCCCACGTATGGGGATCGAGTGCTTAACGCCTGCTTCACCTCCACCGCGGGTCGGGCCGGTATTGTACTATCTTCGGGTTCGGTCCACGTATTGGGAGTGCTTAACGCCCGCTTCATCTCCACGGTGGGTCGGGCCGGCATTGCACTATCTTCGGGATCGGCCCACGTAAGGGGATCGAGTGCTTAACGCCTGCTTTACCTCCACCGCGGGTCGGGCCGGTATTGTACTATCTTCGGGATCGGTCCACGTATTGGGAGTGCTTAACGCCCGCTTCACCTCCACCGTGGGTCGGGCCGGCATTGCACTATCTTCGGGATCGGCCCACGTATGGGGATCGAGTGCTTAACGCCTGCTTCACCTCCGCCGCGGGTCGGGCTCGTATTGTACTATCTTCGGGATCGGCCCACGTATTGGGAGTGCTTAACGCCCGCTTCACCTCCGCAGCGGGTCAGGACGGTATTGTACTATATTCGTGATCAGCTCACGTATGGGGATCGAGTACTTAACGCCTGCTTCACCTCCGCCGCGGGTCGGGCCGGTATTGTGCTATCTTCGGGGTCGGCCCACGTATTGGGAGTGCTTAACGCCTGCTTCACCTCCGCCGCGGGTCGGACCGGTATTGTACTATCTTCGGGATCGGCCCACGTATTGGGAGTGCTTAACGCCCGCTTCATCTCCACCGTGGGTCGGGCCGGCATTGCACTATCTTCGGGATCGGTCCACGTATGGGGATCGAGTGCTTAACGCCTGCTTCACCTCCGCCGCCGGTCGGGCCGGTATTGTACTATCTTCGGGATCGGCCCACGTATTGGGAGTGCTTAACGCCTGCTTCACCCCCGCCGTGGGTCGGGCCGGTATTGTACTATCTTCGGGATTGGCCCACGTATTGGGAGTGCTTAACGCCTGCTTCACCTCCGCCGCGGGTCGGGCTGGTATTGTACAACTTCGGGATCGGCCCACGTATTGGGAGTGCTTAACGGCCGCTTCACCTCCGCCGCGGGTCGGGCCGGTATTGTACTATCTTTGGGCTCGACCCACGTATTGGGAGTGCTTAACGCCCGCTTCACCTCCGCTGCGGGTCGGGCCGGTATTGTACTATCTTCGGGATCGGCCCACGTATTGGGAGTGCTTAACGCCCGCTTCACCTCCGCAGCGGGTCGGACCGGTATTGTACTATCTTCGGGATCGGCCCACTTATTGGGAGTGCTTAACGCCTGCTTCACCCCCGCCGTGGGTCGGGCCGGTATTGTACTATCTTCGGGATTGGCCCACGTATTGGGAGTGCTTAACGCCTGCTTCACCTCCGCCGCGGGTCGGGCTGGTATTGTACAACTTCGGGATCGGCCCACGTATTGGGAGTGCTTAACGGCCGCTTCACCTCCGCCGCGGGTCGGGCCGGTATTGTACTATCTTTGGGCTCGACCCACGTATTGGGAGTGCTTAACGCCCGCTTCACCTCCGCTGCGGGTCGGGCCGGTATTGTACTATCTTCGGGATCGGCCCACGTATTGGGAGTGCTTAACGCCTGCTTCACCTCCGCCGCGGGTCGGGCCGGTATTGTACTAACTTCGGGATCGGTCCACGTTTTGGGAGTGCTTAACGCCTGCTTCACCTCCGCCGCGGGTCGGGCCGGTATTGTGCTATCTTCGGGGTCGGCCCACGTATTGGGAGTGCTTAACGCCTGCTTCACCTCCGCCGCGGGTCGGACCGGTATTGTACTATCTTCGGGATCGGCCCACGTATTGGGAGTGCTTAACGCCCGCTTCATCTCCACCGTGGGTCGGGCCGGCATTGCACTATCTTCGGGATCGGTCCACGTATGGGGATCGAGTGCTTAACGCCTGCTTCACCTCCGCCGCCGGTCGGGCCGGTATTGTACTATCTTCGGGATCGGCCCACGTATTGGGAGTGCTTAACGCCTGCTTCACCCCCGCCGTGGGTCGGGCCGGTATTGTACTATCTTCGGGATTGGCCCACGTATTGGGAGTGCTTAACGCCTGCTTCACCTCCGCCGCGGGTCGGGCTGGTATTGTACAACTTCGGGATCGGCCCACGTATTGGGAGTGCTTAACGGCCGCTTCACCTCCGCCGCGGGTCGGGCCGGTATTGTACTATCTTTGGGCTCGACCCACGTATTGGGAGTGCTTAACGCCCGCTTCACCTCCGCTGCGGGTCGGGCCGGTATTGTACTATCTTCGGGATCGGCCCACGTATTGGGAGTGCTTAACGCCCGCTTCACCTCCGCAGCGGGTCGGACCGGTATTGTACTATCTTCGGGATCGGCCCACGTATTGGGAGTGCTTAACGCCTGCTTCACCCCCGCCGTGGGTCGGGCCGGTATTGTACTATCTTCGGGATTGGCCCACGTATTGGGAGTGCTTAACGCCTGCTTCACCTCCGCCGCGGGTCGGGCTGGTATTGTACAACTTCGGGATCGGCCCACGTATTGGGAGTGCTTAACGGCCGCTTCACCTCCGCCGCGGGTCGGGCCGGTATTGTACTATCTTTGGGCTCGACCCACGTATTGGGAGTGCTTAACGCCCGCTTCACCTCCGCTGCGGGTCGGGCCGGTATTGTACTATCTTCGGGATCGGCCCACGTATTGGGAGTGCTTAACGCCTGCTTCACCTCCGCCGCGGGTCGGGCCGGTATTGTACTAACTTCGGGATCGGTCCACGTTTTGGGAGTGCTTAACGCCTGCTTCACCTCCGCCGCGGGTCGGGCCGGTATTGTACTAACTTCGGGATCGGCCCACGTATTGGGAGTGCTTAACGCCTGCTTCACCTCCGCCGCGGGTCGGGCCGGAATTGTACTAACTTCGGGATCGGCCCACGTATTGGGAGTGCTTAACGCCCGCTTCACCTCCGCAGCGGGTCGGGCCGGTATTGTACTATCTTCGGCATCGGCCCACGTATTGGGAGTGCTTATCGCCTGCTTCACCTCCGCCGCGGGTCGGGCCGGTATTGTACTATCTTCGGGATCGGCCCACGTATTGGGAGTGCTTAACGCCCGCTTCACCTCCGCCGCAGGTGGGAGCGGTATTGTACTATCTTCGGGATCGGCCCACGTATTGGGAGTGCTTAACGCCCGCTTCACCTCCGCCGCGGGTCGGGCCGGTATTGTACTATCTTCGGGATCGCCCCACGTATTGGGAGTGCTTAACGCCTGCTTCACCTCCGCCGCGGGTCGGGCGGGTATTGTACTATCTTCGGGATCGGCCCACGTATTGGGAGTGCTTAACGCCCGCTTCACCTCCGCAGCGGGTCGGACCGGTATTGTACTAACTTCGGCATCGGCCCACGTATTGGGAGTGCTTAACGCCCGCTTCACCTCCGCAGCGGGTCGGGCCGGTATTGTACTATCTTCGGGATCGGCCCACGTATTGGGAGTGCTTAACGCCCGCTTCACCTCCGCCGCGGGTGGGGGCGGTATTGTACTTCTTCGGGATCGGCCCACGTATTGGGAGTGCTTAATGCCCGCTTCACCTCCGCCGCGGGTCGGGCCGGTATTGTACTATCTTCGGGATCGGCCCACGTATTGGGAGTGCTTAACGCCTGCTTCACCTCCGCCGCGGGTCGGGCGGGTATTGTACTATCTTCGGGATCGGCCCACGTATTGGGAGTGCTTAACGCCCGCTTCACCTCCGCAGCGGGTCAGGACGGTATTGTACTATATTCGTGATCAGCTCACGTATGGGGATCGAGTGCTTAACGCCTGCTTCACCTCCGCTGCGGGTCGGGCCGGTATTGTACTATCTTCGGGATCGGCCCACCTATTGGGAGTGCTTAACGCCCGCTTCACCTCCGCCGCGGGTCGGGCCGGTATTGCACTATCTTTGTGATCAGCCCACGTATGGGGATCGAGTGCTTAATGCCTGCTTCACCTCCGCCGCGGGTCGGGCTGGTATTGTACTATCTTCGGGGTCGGCCCACGTATTGGGAGTGCTTAACGCCCGCTTCACCTCCGCAGCGGGTCGGACCGGTATTGTACTAACTTCGGCATCGGCCCACGTATTGGGAGTGCTTAACGCCCGCTTCACCTCCGCAGCGGGTCGGGCCGGTATTGTACTATCTTCGGGATCGGCCCACGTATTGGGAGTGCTTAACGCCCGCTTCACCTCCGCCGCGGGTGGGGGCGGTATTGTACTTCTTCGGGATCGGCCCACGTATTGGGAGTGCTTAATGCCCGCTTCACCTCCGCCGCGGGTCGGGCCGGTATTGTACTATCTTCGGGATCGGCCCACGTATTGGGAGTGCTTAACGCCTGCTTCACCTCCGCCGCGGGTCGGGCGGGTATTGTACTATCTTCGGGATCGGCCCACGTATTGGGAGTGCTTAACGCCCGCTTCACCTCCGCAGCGGGTCGGGGCGGTATTGCAATATATTTGTGATCAGCTCACGTATGGGGATCGAGTGCTTAACGCCTGCTTCACCTCCGCCGCGGGTCGGGCCAGTATTGTACTATCTTCGGGATCGGCCCACGTATTGGGAGTGCTTAACGCCCGCTTCACCTCCGCAGCGGATCAGGCCGGTATTGCACTATCTTCGTGATCAGCCCACGTATGGGGATCGAGTGCTTAACGCCTGCTTCACCTCCCCCGTTGGTCGGGTTGGTATTGCACTATTTCCGGTATCGGCCTGCGTGTGGGTGGCTTTTGCTTATCAAGCCAGCAACGACACGAAAATTTCCTTGGATGGTAGAGGTATACAGCCTCGCTGCAAAAATCAAATCTATTTGTGCATGCGTGCATATGTATCAACTAGCGCAACTTTGCGCACATATCACGCTATCGAATAAAAAGCGGGTCTTCTCACTTTTACGAATACGCTACCGTGGCAGGTCCCCTCACTTTAGCAACTGTGCTATATAATGACTGCCTTTGCGTAACCGCGAGTGTGTGTTTGCCCGCACAGGCAAAACGAGGGCACAAGGCGGCCGTGCCGCTAATAGAGAGGGAGCTATTCCTTTCAGCGGTCGTGCGGAGAAGACTGAGATTTGACGCATCTGGCAGCAAATCACGGCTCGAAATGCCGGATACATCGTGTGCAGTATGCCACTTGCTTTTTTTTTTTAGTCTGAGCAGATTTTTTAAATATGGCCTTTGACCGATAGCACAATTGGTGGGGTCGTGTGACATAGATAGGTATGGTTAAATGAGGCTTAAGTGAAGAGTTGGAAACAGTACGCCTCCGGCGACTCACATTCAACTGTCCATCCAAAGATGGAAGCACCGTTAGCAAGGCCGTTAGCGTTGACGTGATGTTAGCAAATCCAGGAATAAATTGAAGGAACTGTGAGCAAAAGCCTAAGAAACTGCGTGGCTCTTCTACTTAGCGAGGTTGTTTAAAGGCATCAACATGAGCAGTTATTGCTATATCAGGTCTTATGCCATCCTTGTCCACTGAATGCCCTAGAACCAGCGTTTGGCACTCTCCAAAATGGCATCCCTTCTCGTGTTGAGCAGCAAAGCCGCTTTACCTAAACAGTCAAGCACAAAATCTAGACGTGCGTAGCGATTCCTGAACGAGGGCCCGAGAATCATGACGTCGCCTACATAGCACCTGTACACTTCCACTTCTAACCACGCAGTATGTTGTACATGAAACGCTTGAAAGTTGCAGGTGCATTACACAACCCGAACGGCAATCACATTAAATTCAAAAAGTCTATCTGGTGTTACAAAGGCCGCTTTCTCCTCGTCTGCTTTGTGTTGTACGCGGATTCTTGACTAAAACTAAGACTGATGCTCTGAAATCTTAACTTCGGAAAATTATTAATCGGCACTTATTTCTCTGTTTATCTGGTTCCCAGTGGGTGAAATGCACGCGTTCCGCCGTTTCTACTAAGCCGATAGAACATGAGTAAAACCATCTTTGGGCGATTACTTCAATATCGCCTCCAATGTCTTAACTACGCTTTGTTTCATGTCAGAGCATGTGCCCACTTTTACCGTGGGGTTACCATAAAGGATTGCAGGAGTACTTCGTGGCTGCTGCACTTACTATTAGAAGAGGACCGCAAATGAACGCATACACACATACACACACACAAAACGGAGACAGGACGACCGCCTCTACCAACTGCTTTATTAGGCTTTAAAATTTGATTTGTAGGCTTTTCGCAGCTCGTTTCCCCTATTCGGTTGTAGTTGCAGCGGTCGAGGCCTCACAATGACAGGTAAAAGACGCGCGAAGAAGAAAGGCTGAGACCGCAAACGATGATTCGACCGGCCGTGCTACTCTACATGCATAGGGCTTCGCACAACGTGAACTAGGTTGGCGGTAGGTCTAAGGCGCCTATGGTGTTGTCGTCACCGAACAAGCTCGCACGCCTATGCCCACGCATCCCTTGCACTCGGTAAAGAAAAAGAAGGTTGTGGCCAGAACCACAACACAAGTTTTGTTGATTGTGCCGTATAGGTGGGGTATATCGCATACCTCTGTCTTGTGGTAAGTCCTACGTCGGAAAAACTGACCGATGCGCAAATGACCGTGCACGGGAACATGCGTTATCCGTCAGAAATAGAGGAGATGCGCACTTGCCTGGGCATAGGGGTTCTTGTAGACGTGATCCGCTCTTCTCAGACATACAGATTATAGGTAAAAGTAAGAATACGGTCGCTAGAGACAAATTAGAAGCCTGCCACATCAAGAAATACGGAGATGGCTTTATCAGTGATGTCTGTTGACTTCTGTCATTCAGAAAGCACCTTGTTAGGATTTGTACCATGAAACCATTATCTGTCTCCTTAATTTTTTTTTCTCTCAGTTGTGGTCCTGCGGTTCTGCGCCTGTCTTCGAATTCTTGTGCACTATGAAAGCGATATTGAATACCTAATAAAACAGTCGGTAGGGGCGCTCGCTCTGCCGCCTTCGTCTGTGTATGTGTTAATTTGAGCCTCTATTCTAACAGCTGTACTTAAAGATGCCTGAGAGTGCCACATCTGGACTGCAAAATGGGCAGCGATGGTTGCGATGCTTGAGGGAAAGGTAGAAAAAAAAGGACATTGCTTTGACACGGAACAAGATATGGGACCAGGCGTAGTTAACACCCCCGTTGGAGGCTAGCTTTAAGTAGGTGTCAAAACACGGCTTGACTCATCTTATCTAGCCTTGATAGAAGCGGTGGAACACGTGCATTTCACTTGCTGGAGAGGATGCAGAAAGGCATAAAAGCACCGATTAATAATTTTGAGAAATCAGAGCACCAATGTCAGCCTTTATTGAGGAACGCACTAATCTGTATAGGGAATGCATTACGTGTGCTTGTCGTTGTCAGACGCGGTGATAGTGTCATTGTACATATACCTGTATTCTCGCCATCACGGTGGTGCTTCTGTGGGAACGTGCCGGGTGCTGGGGCTGCGCCTGTCTGGTGCTTCGTGTGACGTTTCGTCTCTGGTTTTCAGGCGCGGCCCCACGAGTGCGCGGTCAGACGTTTCAACGCGATAGCGTTAAGGTCCCCGTGTCGCAGGAAATTCGGCGTCGGCGTCCTGCGTCCGGTGTCCAGCGTCGAACGACGTTCGGCGAAGAGAAATTCGAACCACGCATACCCAACCACACAGGCCCTCCATGTGGCAGGTTACTGAACCGAATTTCTCAAGGAAAAATACGTAGAAAAATCGTAAAGTGCGACTGACACACAACCTGCAGACATGATAGCGTCGGACTGTAATTTGAATATACGAGAAAACACAATTCCGTTACGTGAAAACTAAAAAAAAAAGAAACGAAAACACCAGATTTGCGCGCGCAAATGTCAAAGGCCATAAAGCGGTGCGCCCGGTTCCTCGCAACACCTCCAGATGGCGCTCGAATCGGGCGCACGTCACGTGAGGCGGAGGTATGAGGTGCTCCGGTGTAAGTGGAAAGGTGTAATGGTTGTAGGACTTACTTTTGGAAATGCGGTTGTTTGCTTTAAATCAGGACTCGATGGAAACCAAAGGTCAGTGGGACGCCTCGCATTGGGCGCTCACGGGAAGACTACAAATGTAGCTGTGCAGGGCTGGACTAGTTCTGAAGTGAGGGAAGCTCCCAGTAAAATTGATTATTAAGAACGACTGAGGAATATGGAAGAAAGTAAAAGGGCTGGGATAGTGTTTAGGTATCTGTACAGGAAAAACATTGATTCACATTGAAGGAAAAGAACTAGGCAGCTTACCAGCAAGTATGCGGCCTGTAGGGTGGGCAACACAGCAACAAAGAACGTCAAGCGGAAATTCAGAGATGCTGAAATAATCTCATGGGTGGCGGCAATGAAAAAGAAACCAGCCATGAGTAACTACTTAAGAGGAAACAACGAAATCAGTAAAGAAACTATTTATAACTCATAGGGAAGCGCATCACTTTTCAAAGCGAGATCGGGATGCCTTAGAACACGCACTTATAAAGCGAGATATAAGAAGGAAGAAGAAGCATGTGCTTGCTGCGGTAAAGCAAGGGAAACGATGGAGCAGGTTTTATTAGAATGTGAAGACATCTGCCCAGCGGTCGATTCAGGCACCACTGGCCTCCTTGAAGCCCTTGGGTTCAGCGAGAGCAGTAGAAAAGCGAAGATATCCGCAATATAGAATAGTAAGAGGCGATCGGTCGATTGGTGGAACAAAAGTAGGGAAACGACAAAAAACGGAGACGTACAAAAGCAAAGTTCGCAATAGGGGGTCAGAAAATTTGGTTGTGGGAGTTCATAGTGTTTTATTTTTATTTATTTTTAAAATTTTTTAACCTAGGTAGGACATTAGGCAGTATAATAGCAAGAGCTTGGTGGCGCAACCCACCACCCCGTTCCAAAGGGAACGCTAATAATATCCATCCATCCATCCATCCATCCATCCATCCATCCATCCATCCATCCATCCATCCATCCATCCATCCATCCATCCATCCATCCATCCATCCATTCGTCCATCCGTCCATCCGTCCGTCCATCCATCCATCCGTCCATCCGTCCGTCCATCCGTCCATCCGTCCGTCCGTCCGTCCGTCCGTCCGTCCGTCCGTCCGTCCGTCCGTCCATCCGTCCGTCCTTCCATCCATCCATCCATCCATCCATCCATCCATCCATCCATCCATCCATCCATCCGTCCGTCCGTCCATCCATCCGTCCGTCCGTCCGTCCGTCCGTCCGTCCGTCCGCCCGTCCATCTATCCATCCGTGGGAAGTAGGAAACCACATCGGAAGTAAGAAACCGGCAATCGACCATTGATTACTGTCTGGTGACAGAAGGTATTCACGATAAGCTGAGAGAAACAGTCATTGATGAGGAAGGGTATAGCAGCATAGGGAGTGACCATAAGCGCATAATTTTGAAAATGATATATGTAGTTGGTAAAGACAGCGAAGAGCACGAACTGCCCGGTCGAAATTCGAACGCTGAACAACTAACAAATGTAGTCACAAAAGTCCAGGAAGAACTTGGCAAATGGCCAAGCAGAGAGTGGGAATATAGTGAGCATCTAACTGTAATAACCACAGAAATACGGCAAGAGAAGCAACATGTTCGGTGGAAAGGAAAAAACAAACCGAAAAGCTGGTGGAACTGGGAGATACGAGAAGCTATCGCCGAACGACAGAAAGCATCTCGAGAGCACTGGCAGGCAAAGAAGGCGCAGTTGCCGCAGGATGAAGTAGCCAGTAAATGGGAAATATACCGGGAGAAATAGCCTATGGTTCGAATACTGGTGCAAGCAAAGATAAAAGGTGAAAGTGAACGTTGGTTGTCACAAATACGTGAGAAAAAGAAGGCCGCACCTAGAATATTTTGGAACCACATAAAATTATTAGCAGAAAGTCAACAACAATACAACAACATATCTTAGACGAAGATGGAAACAAACTGGAAGGGGATGCGCCAATAAATTACATCGGAAGAATAACAGCCGAATCTTTCCAAGGCAATGACGAGGTTGTATTTGAAGGAAAAAAAATAGCATGAGAGAGAACCAGGTGGAAAAAGAGCTGGTGCTGACAAATTTCAACTGGAGGATGGAGGAGGAGAATGGAACTTTATTATTGGAGAAATCGTCGCGCGGTTTATTCCTGGGTGGTTCCCTCTGACAAGGCTCTACTGGCGATCGCGGCTCGTCGGGCCTGGTCGAGGGTCGCCAGTTGGCTTCCCAGGTCCAGTTCGGAGAGTCTCGCCTCCCAAGACCACGTAGTGAGTGTGTGTGTTGTGACTCGTGGCGAAATTGCGTAGCCCGGACGGTCGGTGCATTCGTGTGTTATGTGCGCGAGTGTCACTGTGTGGTTGCCACACCAGGGACATGTCCGGGACGTATAACTGTCTGGGGAGATTGCGTGTAGACGAGACAAGTGTGGCTATGTGTTAGTTTGCAGGCGGCACCAGTCCCTTGCCTGGAGTTTATTGCGAGCTTTGTGTGGAGGAGCGTATTGTGTTCTTCCGAGACGTTGGTCCTGTAGATTTGTTGACTTGTCGTAATAACTCGTGGGTCGCTCGTCGGTCTGTCGGGGGCTGAAGAATGGTGTGGTCTGCCGCTCGGCTAGTGAGACCTCGAGCTGCGCAGTCCGCCTCTTCGTTGCCCAGCAGGCCTTCGTGTCCGGGGCACCAGACGATACCGTGGGTCCATTCTAGTGAGCCGCTCAGGATTCCAATGGCTTGTATAGGGAGTGTTGCATTCATGTTTAAAGGACACGCCGCTTGTGAGTCCGTATGGACGCTGGCGGCCCTTCCCTTGCTCTCGGCGTAGCGAAGTGCGAGAGTGATCGCTGATGCTTCTGCTGCTGCGCTGCATGTGGCGGGGATGGAGGCAGAGGCTACCAGGTTCTCCTGATTGACTATGGCGAGTGTGTATTTGGGCCCGCAACGTGGCGACGAGGCATACGGGCCAGCGTCCGTGTAGTATGTATCTGGGTCTCTGAAGCAGCGTTTGTGCAACATGCGGGCACGCGCTGCTCTTCTGTCTTGATTGTGGGTGGGGGCATGTTCTGGGGTATAGGGTCTACTACAATGTTCTCTCTAATGTGGTTAGGAAAGAGTTGTGTTTCTTCTTTGCAGTACTGAGGTGTCAGCGGGTACCCTAGCCGTTGAAGAAGGTGTCTTCCCTGTTGATTCTTGTTGAGGCGCTCCCTCTGCGCTATGAGCGTGACACTTTCTAGCTCCTCAAAGATGTTGTATACGCCTAGCGCTAGTAATTTCTATGTGCTTTTGCTTGACGGTAGCTGTAAGGCCGTTTTGTACGCCGTTCTTATGAGAGTGTCCATGCGCTCTGTCTCGCTTTTGCGTTTGACTTGATATGGGAGTGCGTACATGACACGGATGATGAATGCGATGCTTCTTATAACGTGATTTAATTTCTTTGAGGCTACCTTTATGCCGTTGTTCTCCTGGACGAGCATACCTAGTAAGCGTGCTGTCGGGACGCGCTTTATAGGTTGCCCGGCAATCTCGAGATGTATTGGCGGGGCTCGATGTTCCTTAGCTTGCTTGGGCCGAACTTGAAAGTATTCCGACTTGTGTCCGGCACACCTCATTCCTGCTGGGGTTAGGTATGACTCGATGTGTCCGATAGCTGTGAGTAATGTGTTTTCTCTGTCG